>NC_091478.1:16702668-17036808 GCF_036971445.1 Narcine bancroftii
TAATGGAGAATTTGTGGAACTGAATCAAATCAAGGTCTCAGTGCCTTCTGGAGGGTTAGAGGAAGAGAGAAAATCAGAAATTGAAAATCCTGTCAAAAATCAGAAGTTCTCTGATCGCAATTGTTCAGAGATTAAAAGCCTGCTTGCCAATGCAGAACTGACTGTGTAGAGGCACATGCATATAATAGCATAAAACAGAATATATAGGCCTGGAATAAGTTCTATGTTCCATATATTATAGACTACGTCCATATTTTCTGTCAAAGTTGCAATCAGAGATGATTCTTTAAAACTATACCAGGATATAATAAATATCTGCTTTATAACTTTTATGTATATCCTGAACATAATTCAATGCCCACAGAAATATATGAAGAGATTAATTGTTAATGAACAGTCAGAAACATATAAAATAGAGAATTTTAACTGTCAGTTATTCTTGGATTGATCTAATGTTCAGCACTGAATGAAATCATTTAGAAACTTAGTTCCAAAGAAAGCTCATTATCTTAAAACATTAACTCGGTCTTCCTCCCCACAGGTACTGCCAAACCTGCTGAAATTACATTTTCATTTTAAGAACTTTTTTTTCTAATTTGATTGATGTCACCCAAAACTGCCGAGTCCATGTCCTTACTCACACTATCTCCTCTTCAACCAAGCCCTCAACCCAATGATGCCATTATAAACTCAAATAACAAACATAAAACTCAGTGACACACAGCATAAAGTAGTTTGTGTGATGTGCATAATTTCTTTTCATTAATTTCACAGAGGTGTCCTTTGTAGGCAGAGGAGCATTTAATTTCCCATTCCTAATTGCCCTTGAGAAGGGGGTGGCGAGCTGCCTTCTTCAACTACTGCAGATCTGGAGGTGTGGGTGCACCTATAATGCCCTGGGGGAGGGGGGGGAGGGAGAGAAATTTCCAGAATTTTGACCTAGAGATGATGAAGGAATGGCTGCAGATTTCCAAGTTGAATTGGGGTGTGGCTTGGAGAGTGACTTTCAGTGCTTTTTCTGTCCTTGACCTTCTAGCTGGTATAAGTCATGGATTTAGTGAGTTGCTGTGATACATCCTGTATCAAACTGGTGAAGTGAGTGAATGGTACATTCCAGGTTCCAGTGATGAGGGATCCACTGAGGCTTGGTGCAGCCAATGCGAGTGTACTGTGGGGAAGGACCAGAGTCTAGAGTCCTCCTATTACCAGGCAATGAGGGGCTGAGACTGAGGGGAAGTCCCTCAAAAGACAGAGGCAGAGAGAAATGATAAGATGCCAACCTGTTGGTAATGGTCTATTTAGAGAACAAATGTTACAATGTGTGGCACAGTTGGTGTAGCGGGTAGCGCAATGCCTTTACAGCGTCAGCGATTGGGACTGGGGTTCAAATCTCGCACTGTCTGTAAGTAATTTGTATGTTCTCCCTGTGCCTGCATGGGTTTTCCCTGGGGGCTCCGGTTTCCTCCCACTGCTCAAATGTACTGAGGGTGGCACGGACATTTGGGCAGAAATGGTTTGTTACTGTGCTGTATGTCTAATTTTTAAAAAAAAATTAATTTAATTTAAAAATATTAAATGTACATTGATGGGAGTGTATAAAAATGACTGATATTATGGGTGTGAAAAGACTTTAAATGGTTTTCTTGTTTGTAAATAATTTATTGTGAATAAAGTCTATTTTTGGTTTAAAATAAATGTTCTAGATGGGGTGACCATCAAGCAGACTGTTCTGACGTTTATGGAGTTGAATTCTTGAGAGTTGTTTAAGCTTCACTCACCCAGGCAAGTCCACCAGCAGAGTACCTTGTCTGGTGAAGTCCTGGCCAAGGGTGCCCGTCTGCTAGTGGTCAATGACTAGATCTATAACCACATTCAATCTTTCAGGAACCACAATATTCCAATTTTGGAATTTGATACATTCACACCAGAGAGAGCTGCACAACCAAACCTAAGGGCCAATGCCAACAATGGGAAGACCAGTGGAATAAGCATCTGTCCTATGTACACCTGCACGACCAGCCTCTGTCATGGGAATCTTGTCCTAGGAGGACGTGGCTGTTCCAAGAGCACCTTTGCTGTTAGAATTCGTCCCAAGTACATCCATGTTAATGGTCTCTGTTCCACAAGCATCTTTGATATCAGTCAGCCCCAGGAAACACCGCAGAATCTGAAGTTTGACCCAGGATGAGGAGAAAATTCTAGAGTTTACAGAAGTGAGTTCTTGGAAATGTCTGTGCTATCACCATTACTCCATTGGTTGCTTTTGGCCGCAAAGAGAACCAAATTCTGCTGGACCAAGAACAGAAGTTTGAACCCAATCCATCCCTGTCCCTACATGGGATTTATACCTCCATCTCCTAAAACGTAACTCCTCCCTTCCATCCCCATTCTCTGTTGCCCACAACCACACCCATGTAAAGCTGACTCGTGGTTCATTCTTGACTGATCATTTGAGCTACAGTATTTGCTGGAAATTTCCCACAAGAAACTGCAAATAAACAAGGAGTATAAATCAGCGATTCCCAAACTGGATCCCAGGGAAAGGCTTAGGGGTTCCACGGAAGAAATGGGTAGTAATAACTATAACTAGCAATAACTGTTTGTCTTTAAATCTCTGTGTTCCTGCAATGGCAGCAAAGAGTTGCCTCGACCCTAACAGAACAAAATGGCGTCTTGAGGCCTGACATCAACAACACAGACGCCAGGCCTCAAGAGGCCATTTTCAACCAATAAGACTCTGATTTCTTTTGGGGCGAGGCTGGCAACATTTTTAAAATTTAAGCTGAGATACTCCACGTGTGCAGTACAGTGGGAATGGCTTTTGTTGACTCTGCGGTTTTTGTGTTCCCCCTCCTTCTTGCTCCCTCCCCCCTCGCTCTCGCTGAGGTTGGTGTGAGAACTGGCGATGGAGTCGGCATGGGCTCCATTCGTGACTGGGACTTTCGTTGATAGAGGCATTGTGGGCTATGGTAAGTTTGCAGTCAGGGCCACTGGTGGAGGTGACGGAGGTTCCAGCACCTGGTCAGTGGAAATGGGGGTTAGTGATGGAGGTGTTGGAAGCTCTGGCCTGTGATACAAATCCACATCGGAAGCATCAGGAGCTCCACCTGCAATCACCCAGGGCTGAGATGGATACCCGCATTAGAGACGTTGGGAGATCTAGCCTGCGGGCGGTTGGAAACCGCTTATGGAAGGTTTGGCGTCTGGGTTTTCGGAGATATTTATATTTGCAGTTTGATCAATATTCAATTGAAGCAAAATAATCAAATTTTAAAGAAATGGGATTTTGCAAACACTGCCTCAGATTGCTTACTGTTTAGAAAAATAAATTAATATAAATTAGACTCAACCAAGGGTTCCGTGATTTCCAAGAGCTCCCCAAAAGGGTTCCGCGAACTAAAAAGTTTGGGAAGCCCTGGTGTATATCAACACCAAAAAGTTCTAAATATATGCTACTGACTATTGCGAGGGATAGCAATTCTGTATAACCTGCAGGAATATAGTCGCATTGACATTTAATGTCACCTGAGATCAAAAGCTGTCTAACAACTGATTAACTTGAATTAAAACTGTCATCATTTTTTAAAAGCAATTCCAATTAAACTCAAAAAACAAAACTCACAAAAGGGTAGAATGGTATATAGAAGGCTAACCTTTTCTAAAACATGTGTTTTTTGGTTCCTGACAATCACCCATTTCCATGTGAAATCAGCTATTTTCCCAAAAGGTGTTTTGTTAAAAATTTCCCTCAGTTTTCAATTGCATTTTAATGATTATCATGTGTCAACTGTCACTCATGAATAGCAAATGAAAAACTAATTACTTGCAGTACAAGTAGTCAGTTAGTACTTTTTGTTTCTCCAAAGAATGTTAACTAATTGGCCAAAACAAATACCCATTTAAACATTATCCTTTTTTAAAAAATCACCAATAGCAATTATTTTCATTCAATGCAATCAATAGAGATTGATTGCCTTTTAGTGAATCGAACAAGCCATGAAATTACTTGCTATTCGATGAGTGTATTTTTAATTAATTAGACAAAATACTGTAAAATTACTCTTAATTTGATTAAAGAACTCTTTCAGACTCAGAACTAGCTCATGTAATAGTCACAGAAAATAAGTACTTCCAAATTTTATTGTCACAGCTGATATACCCAGAATTCAGAAATCTGTCGAAGGAAAAATATATTAAAAATCTGAATTCAGAACATCAACCTTTTCAGATTCTGAAGGGGACACAGATAGAACCGGTATTCTCTTCTTATGTACTATGATACATGTGTATCGATGCACACATTCACACACAGATACACATAAGTACACATGCAGATATACACATGCATGCATGCATGCACAAGTACATTCATAGGCACACATACCACGCAATGATACATGTAACATGCACGCATGCATACCTGCATGTACAAATGTACAGGCACTGTTCAATACCGTTTGTATACTCACATTTGTCCAAATTACTTGTAATTCAAACCCTGAATATTATTTTTAGAACTTTCCCCATCATTAAAATTGCCTGAAATTACTGGGTTTATCCTGTGTACAAAGGTATAATTTGTCAGACACTGCCCATGAATCTACTGATGTTTGAAAGTTCCTCTCTTCCCTCGCCAGCCTAGGTTGTAGCTCATCTGTACTTCCCACTCTCTGAGCCACTTCAGGAATTCCTTTATCTTTTCACCCATCTAGAATCTTCCTTTGCTGAGATTCTTGCTCTTGGTAAAATCTGCTCTCTCTCCCTCCTTAAGTAGATCTCCTTTTTTGATACATTTTCACTCCATATATCCCATTTTAAATATCTAAGTGGAATTCCTGTCACACTTTCAACAAACACACTGCAGCAGAACACGATTTTTTATTTTTTATTTTTCAGTGTTTTTTCAGTATATGCTATCTGCTATGACCTGCTGAAGACAACCATAAAAGCTATAGATGTTGGAACCTTGAGCAGACAATGAATCACTGGAGGAACTCAGCGTTTCAGTCAGCATCCATGAGTAGAAATTGTCAGTCAACGTTTGAAGTCAAGATCATTTATCATGATTGATGCAAAGGTAAATTAAAGATATAAAGAGGGAAAGAAGCTGGGAAGAGCCTATAGGTGAAGATGTGAGTGGACACTACAGCAATTAATGCAATGGGTTCAAATCCACTTCTGTCTGGAAGGAGCTTGTGCATTTTTGCCATGACCATGTGGGGTTTCTCTGGCTGCCCCAGTTTGCTCCCATGTTCCAAAATTGTGTTAGTGGGTTAATTGGTCACATGGGGTCAATTGGGTGGTGCAGGGTCATGGGCTGGAAGAGCCTTTTACTGTGATGTATCATTAAATTTAAATGTTTAAAGGTGAAGTGCCAAGTAGAGGATAAGGCTGAGGACATTGTTGAAATGGTTGAGGGAGTAAAAACAGTTGGCTACAGGAATTTCAAGATTGGACAAAGTGTAGATGTTCGGCAAAGCGTCAGGAGAAATGGGGGTGATAAAATGTAAATAAAGGCGAAAGAAAATGAAGGAAGGACTACAAGGAGGAAAAGGTGCAAGAGATGGGAAGCTGGTAGAGGCAGAGACTGCTATGAAAAATGCATGGGGGTTGTAGGTTAATTGGGGTATTTGGGCGTCACAGGCTCAGGAGCTGGAAGGTCCTGCTACTGCATTGTATGTCTAAATATAACAAAACAATAAGGAAAGGGGGATGGTAGAAAGGTTAGAGAGAGAAGAAAAAGGAAAAAAATGTAGAGGAGTAGGTGAAGAAGAGATGGAAGCAATGGGACAAGATGGGGGTGGGTTTCACCTGTAGTTGTAAAAATTAATGATCATGCTATCAGATTTAAGTCACAGCACAGAAACAAGGCCCTTCGACCCTTCTAATCTGTGCTTTGTCCTGACCTGCACCTGGACCATATCCCTCCCTACCCCTCCCATCCATGTATCTGTTCAAGTTTTTCTTATATATTAAAATTGAACCTGCATTCACCAATTCAGCTTCTGGCTCATTCCACACTCCCACCACTCTCTGTGCGAAGAAGTTCCTCCTAATGTTCCATTTAAACTTTTCCCCTTTCACTCTTAACCATGTCCTCTAGTATTTAATCTCATCCACTAGTGGAAAAAACCTACTTGCATGTTGTATGCAATATGATGTATTATATCTCAAGTTTACGTTTGACCTCACCCTGACAGCGGGAAGTTGTATATCATAGTGGGAAGGACTGGGGGAAGTTGAAATTGTTGCCAACAGGAAGCTCAAACTTAAAATCACAAACAAAGTCTTCCTATGGAGCTGAATGAAAGTTAGAAAGGGAATCCAAGTTTTGAGCATAGATTTCTCCCTCTTATCGTGTCGTACGGAACTATCTCAAACTATCACCTTGAGCTTTCCCTGCAGCACATTGACCTAATCATGAAGATACCTAGCTTCAAGTTAAGTCAACTTTATTTATCATTCATGCCCATGCTTGCACGGTAGAACGAGATTGCATTTCTCCAGGACCACAGAGCATATATACGTTGATATGTTAGGAAAGCAGTCAACACATTGAAATATTCAGGTATTAAGATGTATACACTGAAAGCCCACTTTGCATATGCACATCTGCACTGGGAGTTCAGAAGCCGGATGGTTTGGGAGTAAAAGCTGTTTCCCACTCTGGACGCAAGGGCAGAAAGGATGCATGGGATCTTTCACAATGTTTATTACTTTCAAGCTCCAATGGTCTTTTCTGCTGACCACTATCTTCTGCAGGGTCTTGCAATCGGAGGTGGTACAGCTTCCAAACCAGGTGGTGATACAGTTGCATAGAACGCTCTCAATACATCCTCTGTAGAATGTAGTGAGGATGGAGGGTAGGAGATGGACTTTCCTCAGCCTTTGCAGGAAGTAGAGATGCTGCTAGGCTTTCTTGGCTATGGAGCTAGAGTTAAGGGTTCAGGTGAGGTTCTCTGCCAGGAGCACACTGAGAAACCCGATACTCTTGGCGACCTCAACAGTAGTCATCAATGGTCAGAGGAGCATAATCTCCCTGGGCCCTCCTGAAGTTGATAACAATCTCTTTTGTTAAAAGTTCAGATAAAGGTTGTTTGCTTTGCACCAGTTTGTCTCTGTATGTAAGGCAAACTTTGTGCTGTTAGTGAACTTGATAATGTGGTTTGAGCTGTATTTTGCTGCATAATCGTGGGTCAGCAGAATGAACAGCAGTGGACTAAGCGCGCAGCCCTGGGGAGCTCCCGTGCTCAGTGTAATAGTCTTGGAGGTGCTGTTTCAGATCTGGACTGCCTGAGGTTTCCCTGTCAGGAAGTTGAGAATCCAATTACAGAGAGAGGTGTTTAGTCCCAGCAGGCCCAACTTCCTTATCAGATACTGGGGTAGGTCATGTTGAATGCCGAACTGAAGTCAATAAACAGCATTCAAACATACGAGTCTTTATTTTCCAGGTGGGTAAAGGCTAGATGAAGAGCAGTGCTGATAACATCATCTGTGGAACAGTTGAATCTATATGCAAACTGCAGGGGGTCCAGTGAGGGGAGGGGGGCAGCAGGTGTTTGATGTGCCCCATGATGAGACTCTCAAAGCACATGAGTGTGACGGGGCAGTAATCTATGAGGCAGGACACAGATGACTTCTTTGGCACAGGGACTATGGTGATGGCTTTGAAGTAGATAGGGACTGCAGTGCTACTCAGTAAGATGTTAAGGGTGTCAGGAAGAACATCTGCTAGCTGAGCCGCCCAACCCCTGAGCACACTGCAGGGAATGTTATCCGATCCAGCAGTTTTCCTTGGGTTGACTTTGCCTAGTTCTCTCTTAACATCAGCCACTTTAAGATTGTTTGGAGAAGGGGTGGTCTTCTCTGCTTCCCATGGAAGCTGGGATATTGGCAAATCAATGCAACTTAAATTGTGGTCTCATAGATCTGATAATTATTTATTCCATATTGGAAAGGATAAACTTGAAACTCTGCTTCACTGACAATTCTTAACAACAATGTGCACAGGCTTTTTGGGCAGCTTTCAGTGCACAAACATTTAGTTACATTCACCCATGGCTTATTGTGGCTTTGGCCATCAATTTCCTCATCTGAATCTTCTTCAGCAGAACAAGTGGGGTGACAAGGTTTTAGCATAGCAGTTAATGCAACGCTGTTACAGTGCCAGAGACAAAGGTTCGAATCTGACACTGTCTGTAAGGAGTTTATACATTCTCCCATCTGTGTGGGTTTCCTCCAGATACTCCTGTTTCCTCCCACTATTCAAGACCTATTAGAGTTGTAGGTCATTTGGGTGTAACTGGGCAGCACGAGCTCATGGGCTTAAAGGGCCTGTTATCATGCAGTATGTATATCTAAATTTAAATGTATGTCCAAATTTTTTTAAGTTTTCAATGATCCCATCCAGCAAAACAGGACTGTCACCTTACCGCAGCCTCCTGTATGCACTTTGCATCTGTCTGCATGTCTGAATTCAACAAGGGTTGCTTTCAAAATAAATGACAGGACATTTTATTAGCAACACTCATTTAATAGCAAGCACACATTCAAAGTATCAAATTTTTTTTTGAAAGTGTCTCTAATTGCAATTTTTCTAGACAATCGAACTGTGGCAAGTCTAAAACAATAATCTCTCTCCAGTTTGATAAGCTTTCTTGACCGGTAACAGCTCCATTTGGTCTGATTATTGAGATTCCATATACCTTAACTACAACCCTAAATTGCCAAAAAAAAGTCCAAAAGTAAACTTTATTCACAGTAAAACTATATACAGAGGAAATCTGTGCTGTCTTTCACTTCATACATACATTCCATGACTGTACATTTTTAAAAAATTTTAGAGCCCAAGCCACCAAATACATCAATTAACCTACAAACCCGTATGTTTTTAGAGGGTTGGAAGAAGCCGGAGCGCCCAGAGGAAACTCAGGATGTCATGTATGAACCCTTACAGACAGCACTGGATTCAAATCCATGTAGCTGGTAATGTAATAGCATTGCACTAGCCACTAATGTTAACCATGCCATCTAACATTATAACATTGTACCACATTGCATCGTTAATATTCTTATTTGCTATGTTATCACTATTATGTCCTCCCTCTGTTGTTTCATGAGCTTCCTCTCTGGTCTCAGCCCCTCAATGCCCGGTAGCAGAAGACCCAAGAGCTGTTTTAATTATTGATCATTCATTCATTCTGTTGCTTTCAATGCGAAGAGTAAGTAAAATGTAATTAACTGGTCTTAGTGGCCGCTGTATCACTGGTGAAGAATGCTGACACTGTTCTTCAGTAACTCTTTTCACTGATAATGACATCTCCATCGGGCACACAAAACTCAAAACGGTCAACCAGTTTACCTACCTCGGCTGCACCATTTCATCGGATCCAAGGATCGACAACGAGATAGACAACAGACTCGCCAAGGCAAATAGCGCCTTTGGAAGACTACACAAAAGAGTCTGGAAAAACAACCAACTGAAAAACCTCACAAAGATAAGCATATACAGAGCCGTTGTCATACCCACACTCCTGTTCGGCTCCGAATCATGGGTCCTCTACTGGCATCACCTACGGCTCCTAGAACGCTTCCACCAGCGTTGTCTCCGCTCCATCCTCAACATTCATTGGAGCGACTTCATCCCTAACATCGAAATACTCGAGATGGCAGAGGCCGACAGCATCGAATCCACGCTGCTGAAGATCCAACTGCGCTGGGTAGGTCACGTCTCCAGAATGGAGGACCATCGCCTTCCCAAGATCGTGTTATATGGCGAGCTCTCCACTGGCCACCGTGACAGAGGTGCCCCAAAGAAGAGGTACAAGGACTGCCTAAAGAAATCTCTTGGTGCCTGCCACATTGACCACCGCCAGTGGGCTGATATCACCTCAAACCGTGCATCTTGGCGCCTCACAGTTCGGCGGGCAGCAACCTCCTTTGAAGAAGACCGCAGAGCCCACCTCACTGACAAAAGACAAAGGAGGAAAAACCCAACACCCAACCCCAACCAACTAATTTTCCATTGCAACCGCTGAAACCGTGTCTGCCTGTCCCGCATCGGACTTGTCAACCACAAACGAGCCTGCAGCCGACGTGGACATTTACCCCTCCATAAATCTTCGTCCGCGAAGCCAAGCCAAAGAAGAAAAGAAGATAATGCAGGAATCTCTTTTTTTTAAACAAGCACATCTGTGCTGATAACATCATGAGTATATGTTAAGTGATGAGCTATAGAGACAATAAGATTTGCAGCTGGATCCAAAAGGGTGAATTTACAAAAGAATTTGATGATCCTTCTGCAAAAGGACAGAATTACAACTTCTAATCAGACGGACACTGCTGGCTGCATTCCCTCATGACTGGTGAGTTGCCATTCACTGTCCACGTTGTCAGCTGCCATTCTGCCATTTCATGTTGTCAGCTCCTGAGAGGTGAAAGCCCTACAGATTGAGAAAATCCTGTCAAGCCCAGAGACCTTCTTACTGCTTGAAGCCAGATCTGATTGTGAATGATTTGTCAGTGGGCTTTCAGACTCGCTTGGTTGTTAGTGACAAAAGAAGCTTCAACTTCTCCCTATGTGATTGGCTAATCCAAGTTAAGTTACAGTTATTACATCTCAGTCTGTTTGCTTCCTGATGTAATACAATCATGGATTATTAAACAGGGAAAAATGGCAAATTTCCATCAAAGTCCCTGTTATGTGAAAAGATTAACAATAAGAAAAAGGATTCACATCAGACAAGTAATAGGTCAACCATTTCTATTCTGCACCCCACCCCCTCCCGTGCTGACATGTCTGTCCATGGCCTCATGTATTGGTAAACCAAGACCACCTGTAACTTGGAGGAGCAACAACTCATTTTGGGACTCAGCACTCTCCAGCCAGATGACATTAACATCGACCTCCAGTTTCCCCTAGCCTTCCCCCTGTTCTTCCTCTCCCTTCTCCATCCCTCTGTCTCCTTTCCTCCAGCTCTGCACCTCCTTCCCTCCCCATTCACAAAGCTATCCCACTCCCCTCGCTTGTTGGTCTGCCCTCCCTCCCTTATCCACCTATTACCTCCTGCCTGTGGGACTGTGATTCTCTGCTTGCCCCTCCCCCTACCATTTTGTTTGGGCTCCTGCCCATATTTTGTCCATACCTTGATGAAGGGCTCAATCCTGAAATATTGTCTATGTATCTTTATCCTTGTTTTATCTCTGTATCTTTATCTTTATCTTTATCTTTATCTTTATCTCTGTAAAGTACAGTGTTTGACCTGCTGAGTTCAACCATGTCCTATGCTGTAGTTACAACCCCTTTCTGTTCTGAGGTGGTCACTGGCTGACTGTGACACAGGTAACCTTCAGTCTTGCAAACAATTGGAGTATATTGAGATTAGGTTTAGGCATAACCTGAGGACACAGGAACTAAACCTGGGCTAAAGTCAAGACAACACATGAGTGCCTCCTGATCACTTTCACTGCTTGATGAAGGCCAAGATTAGGGTCCACCTTTTGAAGATAACACTGGGATGCTGAGCCCTATTGGAATTGGGAGGAGGTCTTCTGGGTGAAAAGGAATCCAAATGAATGAAAGATAAATGAGTATATCTGTTGGTAGTCATTGTGGAGGGTATTCTCTACATGACACCTTACAGTATGGAGTTAACCAAGCCTGAGAAATATTCTTCAGCAAACAAAGAATTGCTGGAGGAACTCAGCAGGTTAGACAGTATAAATACAGTCTTGATAAAGGGTTCACATTCAAAATGTTGACTAACCATTTCTGCCCATGGATGCTGCCTGCCTTGCTGAGTTTTTACAGCGATTCTTCGTTTGCTCAAGATTCCAGCATCTGCAGCTTTTGTTTCTTTGGAAAACTTTCTTGTGTGAACCAAAGTCACCAAAAACAATTTTACATGGTGACTTACCCTGTTGGGAACAATGCGGCTTCGCATTTGGTGTCACTTCGACCAAATGGAAATAGGAAATTCTACAGCAAATTAACCAAGTCAAGAAAATCCTGACTCAAATTCAAATATCGTACAACATAAATAAATACCTATTAAGCAACCTGCCCTGCTCAAGCACAATATAATCTTCATAAGTCAGAAAAATGCAATCAGATAACTGGGATTATGGCTAACATTATTAAATAGCTAACTCCTAGCACTTCATATTCTAACTTCCAACTGCTCCCCTATTACTATGGTTCATCAGTGGCATTATCGAACAGGTAGTTTCCATAGAACCACAGAATGCTACAGCACAGAAAACAGGCCATTCAGCCCTTCTGGTTTGTGCTGACCATTGTTCAGCTAGTCCCAATAACCTGCTCCAATTCCATAACCCTCCAGACCTCTCCCATCCATCTATCCAATTTATTCTTAAAACACGAGATCAAGCCCACATTCACCACATCTGAGTGAAGAAGTTCCCCCTAATGTTCCCCCTAAACCTTTCTCCTTTCATCCTAAAGCCATGTCCTCTCATATTTCTCTCTCCTAATCTCAGTGGAAAGAGCCTATTTGCATTTACTCTGTCTATACCCCTCATAATTTTGTAAACCTCTATCAAATCTCCCCTTCATTCCAAGGAATAAAGTTCTAACTTGTTTAATCTCTCCCTGTAAATCAACTCTTGAAGACCCAGCAACATCCTAGTAAATCTTCTCTGCACGCTTTCAATCATTTTGATATCCTTCCTGTAGCTAGGCAACCAGAACTGGACACAATATTCCAAATTTGGCCTCATCAATGTCTTATATAACTTCAACATAACATCCCAACTCCTATACTCAGTACTTTGGTTTTTAAAGGCCAAGATGCCAAAAGCTTTCCTTACAACCTTGTCGACCTGTGACGCCACCTTCAGGGAACAATGTACCCCATGTCTCTTTGATCCTCCACACTCCTCAGTGCCCTACCATTTACAGAAACATCCTTTCTTGATTTGCTCTTCCAAAATGCAATACCTCACACTTGTCTGCATTAAACTTCATCATCCACTTTCTGGCCCATTCTCCTTCTAATGTCCTTTTAGACCAGTGGTTTTCAACTGCCCCCTAAACTTATATTTCATTTTAATCAATCCCTAGGCCATAAGTGCTCTGTGATTAGTAAGGGATGGCTTAAGGTAGAATGTGAGTGGGAAGGTAAGGTTGCGAACCACTGTTCTGGACCCAATTGTTACGGACATATTTTTCTTGAGAAAGATGGTCATGATACACTATCAATTACACCAAAAGGCTGGAGTTGTAGAACAACAGGCTTTTAATACCATAAGATTGGACAGATGCTTCTATTCTGGCCTGATTTCAGGAGTTGCACTGAGGAAGGGACTCGGGCATAACCACCTTTATTAGAGGATTCCAGGGGAAGGAGTTACAGAGGAAAGGCAGGCCAGCCATACACAGGGATGCAGTGCCAGTGACATAGTAACAGCATACAGTGGTGTATCACCACATGTTACTGGCCCATTTGGAAGTTATGAAACTGAGCACATAACGAGTCAATTCTGTACAATTCAAACAATGGTTTTCAAACCTTTTTCTTTCCACTCACATACCACCTTAAGCAATCCCTTACTAATCACAGAGCACTTATAGCGTTCTTTTCTTCTTTGGCTTGGCTTCGCGGACGAAGATTTATGGAGGGGTAATGTCCACGTCTGCTGCAGGCTCGTTGGTGACTGACAAGTCTGATGCGGGACAGGCAGGCACGGTTGCAGTGGTTGCAGGGGAAAATTGGTTGGTGGGGTTGGGTGTTGGTTTTTTCCTCCTTTGACTTTTGTCAGTGAGATTGGGCTCTGCGGTCTTCTTCAAAGGAGGTTGCTGCCCGCCGAACTGTGAGGCGTTGGAGGCGAGATCAGCCCACTGGCGGTTATACCATAGGGAATACTTGAGGTGGAATGTGAGTTGGGGAGGCAGTTTGGAAACCACTACTTTGGATAATTAATACAATTTAACATCTGCCTTAGATGGATTCGTTCCTACCCTCAGTTTCTATATTTCAATCAGCACAACTTAGCTGCAAGTAACATTATATTAATGGATGAACTAACCTCATCACTTCTTTTGCCTCTCACTGAACTAAAACAGTTATGGGCAGATCTTTAGACAAACAGCATGGTAACTGGCCCTTCTTGCCCATGAGCCTGTGCTGCCCCAAATACTTCAAATTAACCTACCATCCCTGAACATTTTTGTATGATTGGACGAAACTAAAGCATAAGGAGGAAATCCATGCAGACACGGGAAGAATGTACAAACTCTGAATAGACGGCACCAGATTCAAACCTGGATCAGCACTAACTGCTACACAAACTGTGTCATCCTTCTCACCAATGAGGCTCTCACTCTTATTTTTGTTCCTATTGAAACGAGTGCAAGGAAATGAAATTTGTGATGAGAATCAAAGACAATGGCTTTAACTTTCCTAAACTTTGAATGGAAAAAATCTCAGCACATGTAGGAATGGCTATTGGATGAGTTTGACTGACATCACAAACTTAATGGAAGGGACAGGAGAGATGGTAATGAAGTGGAGTCAGGCATCATCAATGTACAAATAGAATCTGATGTCAACTCGTTAAACAAAGCCACTGAAGGGCCATTGGTAACAATAGGAGGGAGCAGGTGAAAGTTTGAACATGAAATATTCAATGTCATTAACTATAATTCATCTAGTTTGCATTTGCATTAAAGATTTCTTGGGAGTGAAAACTTCTTTAGAAAAATATTTAAAACTACTTATTCATAATAATTTCTGCAGAAAAATTAACAATAAATCTTGGAATTTGATAAATTCAGTTTGCACGTTGGATGTAAACACTTTATTTCTCTCTGTGAAATATAAGGTTCACAAGCTTAATTTCAGGAATGAAAAGGGTTATTATATGAGGAACATTTGACAACTCTTGGCTTATACTAATTGGAATTTAGGAGAATGAGGAAACGTTGAAAGGCATGGACAGAGTAGATGTAGAAAGTTTGTTTCCCATGGTGGGAAAATCTTGGTCAAGAGGGCACAACTTCAGGATTAAAGGGTGTCTGCTTAGAACAGAGATGCAGAGGAATTTCTTAAACCAGGGGGCGGTGAATCTGTGGTAAATGTTTCAACTACAGGTAGTTGTGAAGGTCAAGTGTTTGGGTATATTTAAGGCAGAGATTGATAGGTTTTTGATTAGGCAGGGCATCAAAGGTTTGGGGGAGAAGACCGAACAGTGGGCCTCAGTTGAAAAATGGATTATGATTGAATCACTGGGCAAGCTTGATGGGATGAATAGCCCTATTCCTGCTCCTATATCATTATCTTAATTGGTTATAATCAAATTCTGTTAGTGGTAGGAAAATTACCATTTATGCCGGCATATAGACTGACACGGGCAAGATTGTGTCGGAACCAGCAGAAAGATGGCAGTAGTGTTGAGACTTGGCTGCCAAGCTTCAGATTTTAGACCCGGCATATCAGCCGACCCCGGATTTTGAGGGACATTTTTGAGATTCGGATTGTCCTACATGCCGGCATATACAGTATTCAAAACATTTATCAGTCTCGACAACAGGGTGGTTCCTGATATCCCTGCTCTAATTTTATTCTGCTATTTTCCATTTATGTTCCATGGACTTCCTTTGTGTGAAATTTTGTTGAAAGTTCGATGGTACACATTGCCTAATCATGCAAATACTTTGACAAAAATCTTCAGTTGCTACACAGTCCAAAATATTTCATAATAGCTAACCATTCATTTAACCATTAGAGGCTACACTCTAGTTTGAATCTCTGCTTTAAGAGGTCCAATACATTACAGCTTTGTTTGATGCTAAGTGGCGCAGCTGTGTGATTTAATTTTGAAGTGAAGCTTTGCATTAAATATTTTTTTAAGTGCTCCAAATTTCCAGATAATCTGATGGGCAACATTAGAACTTGATTTCACATATATATATTTCACGGAAAATAGAAGCAATGTAAATTTCTTGTTCGACCCTTGTCAAATACGAGGAAGAGGTCTTCTGTACTTTATTAATAATTATGATTATAAATCTTTAAGGGCCTTGGTTGAGAAGGTAGTGAAATTGTCTACATTTCAACGTCATGCACTAGCCTTCACTTCTCTTATTGCAAGAGGAGTAAGATCAGATGGAAAGATGCTGTCCTGTCATATTTAACTTTGGAGAAAATTACATCTTCAACAAGTGTTTTCAATTTAAATTTTTCAAATCTTGGGGGATCCTTTTTGAATTATTTTCATAAACTTTAATGGTCCCGTGGATCTGTGCTTCTTTTTATTTTTACTTCATATTAGTCATGCAACATCGGAATGGTTTGGGGTTTGGATTATAAAATTATTTTTTATTATTTTTGTATTTTTTCCTTTTCTTTTCTACTTTATCTTTGAATTAATAGTGTTGCATCATGAAAAATCTTTTCTGTTATAGTGAGTTTGCTTACTTTGTTACAGTTGTATCATTGTTATGCACCATTACTTTTTTTGTATGTATTCCTACATAAAAATCTAATAAAATATTGAAAAAGAAAAAGAAGCAATGTAAATTTTATCTTTACTGAAGTAAATGAGATCAAAACTTGGAAATGCTGGAGGAACTTTACCGATGTTTCGGGCTTGAGCCCTTCCTCAAGGTTTGGGAGAAAAGAAGACAACCATTTGAATTAAAAGCTAAGAAAAGAAAGGAAGAGGGGGAGGAGTATAGACTAACAGACAAAAGGTATTAATTGGAAATGATAAGAGGAAAGATAAGAATTGATTTTTGGCTCGGTGAAAGGAAACAAAATGGGAGAGTGCGACAGAGAAAGACAGACAGATAGACAGACAGAGCTAGAGGAAAGAAGACAGGGAGAGGAAGATGGGGGTGGGGGCGTGGTTTCTACAGAAGTCGATGTTAATGCCATCCAGATGGAAGTTGCCCAGACAGAAGATGAGGTGTTGTTCCTCCAATTTTTGGGTGGTCTCAGTCTGGCAGTGCATGAGACCATTGATAAATATGTCAGCAAGGGAATAGGGTAAGGAACTGAAATGGGTGGCTACTGGTAGATCCTTGTTATTGTGTGGACAGGGCCAAGGTGCTCAATGAAGTGATCTCCCAGGCTGTGTCCACTCTCCAATATAGAGGAGACCAGATGCAGTAGATGACCCCTGCAGATTCACAAGTGCTGCTTCACTTGGAAGAACCGTGTGGGGCCCTATATAGTGGTGAGGGAGGAAGTATGGATGCAAGTGGAGCATCTCTTGCAGTCACAGTGGTAGATGCCAAGGGGATGATTGATGGATAATTTTCTAGACATTCCACCAAGTATCAGGGCATTATGCATTAGGCTGGACAGATTGGAGTATAATTGATTTATTGAAGCTATAAACAAAAAAGGGCTAATAACCAACTTAATAAGAATATCAATGAAGGTTGTTGACAATAAATTGTTGATAATGTATAGTTGTTGGCTGTTGCCTTTGTTTCCTGTTGATTTTGTGCTACTGTAGAATACATAGTTAAAACTGCCTTGTGCCTTGTTATAATGTGTATGCAAACGCCATCAATTTTTCTGTGGATTACATGGGAAATCTGAGATCAATAGCACTAGGCACACTTTCCCATGGTAACACAATGTTACCACAATTGGCATCTGTCCTGATAGAAGCCAGTCCAGTGCCAATTAATGCTAATGTCAGATATTTTCGATTCTGCAGTGTTACCATTTCAGATAGCCTTTAACACCCTTGGCCATTATCCATTACAGCTCACTCCCAAGAACAGGGTTTCATTTCTTTTCCCTATTGAATTGCTAATTTTGTTATCTGCCAATAGTCAGTCAAAGGGATCAGAAAGACAAACAATTCTACAGTTTCAGCAATCTCCAAAAGATATTATCGATTAGGAACTAATTTCTTTTTAATGTTATTTTTAAAATTAAATTGTTTTCAGTGATCTTGAGGGAGCTAATATTTTTTACAATAAACATAAAGAAGCCGAATCACAAACAGAAAACACACAATTAGTGAAGATGTAAAATAAATAGGAATCAAGTGACAAGAAAATGCATCAAAGGTGTCTTCATCGGAATGCAAACCTTTGTAAGAAATATTCAATATGAGTTACCCATCATATAATTACAGCTTTATTATTGATACACACCAAAGTATGAAATAGTCAGACCTCGTTACAAGTTGCTTGATTGCAAAGGAGCACTTGTCTATATTTCTGTTTCACAGAAATTTATTATTTTTTATTAAAAATATCCCTGTAGTTCGTTATAACAACAAAAACATATTTTCTAAGCTCTGCTTGCATGTCTCAATATACCTACAAGGCTAAAACTCTATGTTAATTTACTTTTTGAACCTTCCAATGCTCTCTGGTCAGAGCTGTCATTATTACCCAATTGCAATGATGCTTTGAATCACGTGGTTTTGTCTGCACGCTCTACAAGCACACGCTGTTGTTTTTGTTGCTGCTGGTATTTTTATAGTCACGCTTTTGTTACATTTTCAGGTGTTTTAGCTGCAACATTATGGTAACTAGTATTTGTTCAACTTCTATCAATAACTTTTTTGAGAATGAAGTAGTAATTGAAGGAAAAAGAGAAAAATCAAAAGTGGCTTCTGCTCAGTTATTAATAATGTAACTAATTATGTTGTCATTGAATGTAGAACGTTTTTACAAAACAATTTTGTTATTAGTATTCATATAATCTAAGAAATATTACATTTATGCAATTTACCATTATGTTTATCATGTATTATTCTATATTTTTACAACTATAATATATTTTTCCAAATATTTGCTAATTTTGGAGGAGTGGGGTGGTGACACCAACCCTAGTGTCTCCACTGCAAAGGTACATTAGGAATCAATAGCAATGATGATGGAATTACCTCGTAATTACATTATTGCATAATGCTAATTAGCCACAACTACATATGTGCATTAGGGATACAAGATATAGTGAAACTAATCCTTAGGAATGATACTGTTCAAATACATTGTTATTTCTAAGGATCTGCTATAGAGATAATCCTATTGAAATATTCCCAATCCTATTATTGCTTGTTTTTTTTTTCCATAGAATGAATCCTCCTGTGGATTTCTTGAGTCAAGTACAAAATGTCTTTTAATTAGTTACAAGTATGAAATGTGGTCTGACCTCAAAATATCTGATGCTTACAGCTGTTTATTTACCACATGTTAAGACTATGATATCCTTCTTGGTGACCCAAAAAACCCAATGAAAAGCTCATACATTTCTGACCATTTAAACTGCTTAACATAATCTGCATTTTCTGCAGAAAATCTCAAATCATATCCCATCCAATAACCACTTCAACACAAAGTCTGCAAGATATTTCAGTTTGTGAGAGATCTCCCAGATATGGTTCAGAATTCAGACTTCAGATTTATTGTCAGAGTACATACATGACATCACATGATCCTTTTTCCTGTGGGTGAGGCTGAATTATCACTTATTGGTCGTGGGAAAAACAGTACTCAAGAAGGTCCTTACACTGTACATGTACACAAATAAAGAAATGTAAACAAACTGACTGTGCAATACAGAGAGAAAAAAATCAATAAAATGCAAAAGTAAGTGTCCTTAAATGAGTCCTTGATTGAGTTTATTAATTAAGGAGTCTGATGGTGGAGGAGTAGCAGCTGTTCCTGAACCTGGGGGTACGAGACTTTTGGCACCTATACCTATTTCCTTATGGTAGCAGTGAGAACAGAGTGTTTGCTGGGTGGTGTGAATCCTTGATGATTGCTACTGCTCTCCCTGCAGACGTTCTCAAATGTGATGTGGATTTTGCTTGTGATGTTCTGGGGTGTGTCCATTACTTTTTACACTCATGGATATTGGTGTTCCCATAACAATCAATGCAACTGGTCAATGCACATTCTGAATATAATCTGTAGAAATCTGTCAGAGTTTCCAATGTCAGACCAAGCCTCCTCAAATTCCTGAGGAAGTAGAGGGCCTGATGTGCTTTCTTCATGATGCCATTATTGTGTTGTGTCCAGGAAAGATCCTCTGAGATTGTGACTAACAAGGACTTAAATTTGCTCACCCTCTCCACTTCTCATTCCCCAATAATCGCTGGATCATACACCTCTGGTTTTCCTTTCTTGAAGTCAACAGGTTGGTTTTGGTGACATTGAGTGTGAGGTTGTTGTTGGTGCACCATTCAGCCAAGTTTTCACTCTCCCTCCTGTACGCTGACTCGTTGCCCCTTTTCATACAACCCACTAACGTGGTATCATCAGTGAATTTGTAGATGGTGTTGTATTGCATCGAGCCACAGTCATTGGTATAAAGTTAGTTGAGCAGGGGGCTCTGCTACTCCAGTACTGATGGAGATTGCGGAGGAAATGTTCTTACCAATCCTCACTGATAGTGGTCTGGAGGTGAAGAAATCAAGGATCCGATTACACAGTGGGGTGTTGAGTCCCAGGTCTTGGAGTTTGTTGGTCAATTTTGAAGGGATGTTAAATACTAAAATGTAGCTGATAAAGAGCATCCTGATATATGCATCTTTGTTGTCCAGGTATTCCAGTGCTTTGTGTAAAGCCAGTGAGATGGCATCTGCAAGAGACCTTTGCTATGATAGACGAATTGGAACAGATCCATGTCACTACTCAGATATACTTCCACATCAGGGAGTTGTACTATACAGTAACAGGCTCTTCAGTATACCGTGCCAAAAGAGATTATTTGCTTCTCTACACATTCTGTTTGCCCAAATTAGATCTGTATCCTTCTATGCCATGCCTACTTACATGTCCATCTAAATGTCTCTGATGTTTGATGATTCTACCACCTCCTCTGTTAGCACCCTCCAGATATCAACCACTCTTTGTGTAGAAAACATAATCCTCAAATTTCTTATTAAAAACTACTTCTACTCCCCTTAAAACTGTATCCTTTTGTTTTTGATACATTATTAAGAGAAAAACATTCCGACTCTCCAGTTAAACTAGAAAATCCGTTGATATTGGGATCAAGTGCAAAACACAAACATGCTGGAGAAACTCAGCAGGTCATGCTGCATCCATAGGAAGTACATTATGGGCCCGGATCCCAAGTAAATATCAACCTTTACTTCCTATGGATGCTGCAAGACCTGCTGATTCCCTCTAGCACATTTATGCATGGCACTTGACTCTCTCACCACCCCAACACACCTTGAGCGCCGACCTTGCAAGTACCTGTATTTTACTGCCGTAAAACTGCATTAATGTTATCGCATTGCTCACATTGCATTTTATCACACTTGAAACTAGAACAGTGTTTGAAGGGGAGTCTGGAAGCCAAACCTAACAGGCAGACCCAGTATCAGTCAGCTGTCTCATAGGTCTTGATAAAGAGTTCAGAACTGAAACATTAATCATTCTTTTTCTCCCATTGGTGTTGCTTGACCCACTGAGCTCGTTCAGCAGAATACATTTTGCTTTAGATTCCAGCATCTTTAGATTCTTGTGTGTCTGTTATGTCTCTTGTTTTAATTCCTCGGGGCATTCTTTGTGACCCAGGAGTGGTTTCAGGTGGACGTTGTAAAAGCATTTAAGCCACCTTTTATGGAAATGCACACTTGCTAACAACAACATTTGTATTTATTTTCTGCCTTTAATGTCAAAAAAGGGCTTATGTGACTTCACTGGATGATTGTCAATCAAGGAGATATGACATTCACACAAAGAGGCATGTTTTGAGGAGAATTTTAAGAAAGGAGGCTAAAATCACAAATCATACACATTTTTTTTACACCATGGGCAAAACTGAGATATTACAGTGAAAATCCTGAAATCTCCCTCACAGTTCGGACAAAGGGCCTCTGATCTGAAACATTAATTTTGTTTCTCTTCCCACGGATGTGACCTGACCTTCTGAGTATTTCCAGCATTTTCTATTTTTGTTTTATATTACAGTGAAAATACTCACAGGATATGCTCACAATGTAAGAGTTTCACATTGATAAATATCTTCTAAATGGATTCTGGAATTTACATTTAAATTTTATTTACATTTTATAATGGCAGAAAGTGATGAACAGGCCCACTTTGCACAGATATTTTTGTTAATAGTTACATGCTTCCTTCATTCTAGAAAGTAAAATTTTACAGAATTCATGAAATGAATGCTAGTGTTAAATTCAGATTAAACTAATGAGGAATTCCAAGTTTCCATTGTGGATCATTTTGACATGAAGGGTAGTCCACATATTCTTGAAACAAAAGAAAGACTTGCTTCAGGAATTTTCTCATAACTTTGCCAAATAATCCAGAGAAGTGGAATTCTTCCACCATGTCTTCACAAGTTCAATTAAAGTTTAATGAGAAGAAACCCTGCAGAAATCCTAAGCTATTGTGCTTTCAGATTTCTTATCATCGAAGAAAGAGGAATGTGGGGAAGAGAGAATACTGAATATTGGAGATTGCGCTCTATTTGTACTCAGGGGAGAAGGGGGGTGGAGTGGAAGTTGGGAAAAGCACATTCCCTTTGTGATCAATGACATTACCATAGAGCTCAGTTGCTTTGGATATCTTGCCCAAACCAATCAAAATGACTCAACCCCCCCCCCCCCAACCCCCTCAAGCTCCTGATCCGATTCCCCCACATTCATGAACTTTTCTTGCCATCATTCTATCTAGGGCTCACTTTCCCCACAGTCACTCTCATTCCATTTCTTACAAGTCCAATTCTGTTTTTTAATTTTATTTGTGAGCAACTGCATTCTGTTGGTATTTTGGAATAACTTTTCAAGATTCCATTAATTTCCCAGAAGTAATGATAACAGGATCTGCTGACTCCATTTCACTCATTGTTTCATGTTTTGTGCTAATGACGTCTGCAGCTTAATCTGTTAAATGAAACAGGTATTAAACAACCTGAATTCAGACTCCCTTCAGTTCTCTACAAAGAAGAGACCAAGCACAGATTAAAGGAATATTTTTGCAGATCACATGTGCTCTGTCCACAATGGTCATCCTGAACTTCCATTGCATGCCATTCCCAACACTGGCCTAACCATCCCTGACCTTCTCCACTGCCAGAGAGGCCCAATGTAATCTAGAGGAACAACACCTCATATTCCACCTGGGCAGCCTACAGTCTACAATGGTATAAACATTAAATTTTCTAATTTCAGGTTATAAGTCCCATATCTCTTCTTCTGAGCTATTTCTGTTCTTTTCCCCTTCCCTCCTATTTTGTCCTTTTTCCTACATACCTCCAACCTGCGCCCCACCTATTCTTAACCCCCTCCACTTTTGTATTTCATTCTTTCCACCTACATTTCATCTACAGGTTAACCTTTCATCTTCCTTCAGTTCCATCTGGTCCAATTTGTCCTACACTTCTCCCTGAGTAGCTTCCATTATATCACCATTCTGACATTTTCTACTTTCCAGAATGGAGATTCCGATGGAATCCATGTCTTCACATCATCTTCCCCCCGCCCTCCCATCCACTCCTTCCCATCTCCAATATCACAATGGATAGATGCCATTCCACAATTCCACATCTTCCTTCACCTCTGATTCTTTTTTTCCTCCTCTCTCTCTCTCTCTCTCTCTCTCTCTCTCTCTCTCTCTCTCTCTCTCTCTCTCTCTCTCCCTCTGCTTTGGCCAGTATCTGTTAATCAACTTCATCAGCCTCTTCATCCTTTACCCTTCCCTAAGTCACCATTGTCTCGCTGGGCCCTTCCCAACTCATCCCACCCAGCCATCATTGTGCTATCTTCCTGCTGCACCCTCAGGGTTGATGAAGGGCTCTGACATGAAAGATTAACCAGCTGAGTTCCTCCAACAAATTGGTTGTTGCTCCCTTCAGTGAATGTTCAAAAAAGAAATTTATGAAAACAAGTGAAACAAGAAAGTCTGCAGGTGCTGAGATTGCAGTTAATACACTAAAGTGCTGGAGAAACTCAGCAGGTTTCTCAGCTTCCATAGGAGGCGTAACACAGGGCTCAGGGCTGAAACGTTGATTATACATGTATATCTTTGCTTCCTATGGATGCTGTGGGGCCTGCTGAGTTTCTCCAGATCTCTGTGCATTTAGGACACGAAAACAAAGTGTGCAGCCAATGTTCTAAAAAAATACTTTCAATGTATTCATTCTTGCATCGTGCACTGGTGATGTTCATGTCCCATAGATGAATAAATTTAAAAAAGACTGTGAATGCATACAATAAAAATGGCACCAAACGTATTTACATTGGTGGATCTAGAGTCACAGAAAGACAAGACCAGAAAAGCATACCAAATTTCCTTTCCCAAAGCACAAGGGTAAATTCTTTTTTTTCTTTCTTTCTTTCTTTGGCTTGGCTTCGCGGACGAAGATTTATGGAGGGGGTAAAAAGTCCACGTCAGCTGCAGGCTCGTTTGTGGCTGACCAGTCCGATGCGGGACAGGCAGACACGATTGCAGCGGTTGCAAGGGAAAATTGGTTGGTTGGGGTTGGGTGTTGGGTTTTTCCTCTTTTGCCTTTTGTCAGTGAGGTGGGCTCTGCGGTCTTCTTCAAAGGAGGCTGCTGCCCGCCAAACTGTGAGGCGCCAAGATGCACGGTTTGAGGCGTTATCAGCCCACTGGCGGTGGTCAATGTGGCAGGCACCAAGAGATTTCTTTAGGCAGTCCTTGTACCTTTTCTTTGGTGCACCTCTGTCACGGTGGCCAGTGGAGAGCTCGCCATATAATACGATCTTGGGAAGGCGATGGTCCTCCATTCTGGAGACGTGACCCATCCAGCGCAGCTGGATCTTCAGCAGCGTGGACTCGATGCTGTCGACCTCTGCCATCTCGAGTACCTCGACGTTAGGAGTGTGAGCGCTCCAATGGATGTTGAGGATGGAGCGGAGACAACGCTGGTGGAAGCGTTCTAGGAGCCGTAGGTGGTGCCGGTAGAGGACCCATGATTCGGAGCCGAACAGGAGTGTGGGTATGACAACGGCTCTGTATACGCTTATCTTTGTGAGGTTTTTCAGTTGGTTGTTTTTCCAGACTCTTTTGTGTAGTCTTCCAAAGGCGCTATTTGCCTTGGCGAGTCTGTTGTCTATCTCATTGTCGATCCTTGCATCTGATGAAATGGTGCAGCCGAGATAGGTAAACTGGTTGACCGTTTTGAGTTTTGTGTGCCCGATGGAGATGTGGGGGGGCTGGTAGTCATGGTGGGGAGCTGGCTGATGGAGGACCTCAGTTTTCTTCAGGCTGACTTCCAGGCCAAACATTTTGGCAGTTTCCGCAAAGCAGGACGTCAAGCGCTGAAGAGCTGGCTCTGAATGGGCAACTAAAGCGGCATCATCTGCAAAGAGTAGTTCACGGACAAGTTTCTCTTGTGTCTTGGTGTGAGCTTGCAGGCGCCTCAGATTGAAGAGACTGCCATCCGTGCGGTACCGGATGTAAACAGCGTCTTCATTGTTGGGGTCTTTCATGGCTTGGTTCAGCATCATGCTGAAGAAGATTGAAAAGAGGGTTGGGTAAATTAAATGAGTTATAAATGACAATCTGGTAGGTTCATTGTCACATCTGCCGACACCAATATACATTTCCTTAACAACCTAATCAGAATCTGATGTCCAATTCCACGTTATATCTGTCCTTTGGCCACTCCCTTTTTTCTCAAGCAATCCCTACTCCCACTTTTCCCTCCACCTCCTATCTTCTTTTGTCATTATCCTACTACCTTGGCCCCTCCCACCCCTCATTTATTCTTTATATTCCCCCCCCCCCCCATCACCCTTCCCAGCTTTGAGAAAGGATCTTGACCTGAAACATGACTGTTTATTTCTCTCTATGGATGCTGCCTGACCTGTTGAGTCCCACCAGCTCCACTTACTTTGTTCAAGATTCGAGCATTAGCAGTTCTTGTGTTTTTTGTGGGAAAGAAGTGTAATAATATGACAACGGTGTTGTCAACCTGCCCCACTCAGAACTAGTAAGATTCCCTGCTGCATTCTTTGCATAGCAACAGCAAATGGTATCGAAGAAAACACACATATTACACTAATGGTCATTAAAGTTGCAGGGTACAAAATATTTAATTCTTCCTTTCAGGACTGAACAAGCAGAATGGAGGGAACATTCATAAGACTGCAATAATGAGCAATTTTCTCAACAAGGTAATGAGCTAACATAACCACAGGGTAACTACAATGAGTTATACAGCCATTTTATTCAAAAATTATTTTGAAAATTCCAAGATTCCAAAATTATGATCTCATTCTGCTAATTTAACGTTGGCCTATAAAATGAATTGATTATCAACCTTAATGGAAAATAGAGCTGATGAAACATAATCACTCGCATAAAACTGAATAAACGTGATGTCATCCTTCTTCATGGATAGTCTTTACAATGAAACAATGCAGAAAAATTTGAAAAGCAAAATTACACGATACCGAATTTATCTTTTAAGGTGAAAAATAAAAAACTAGCCATGCAATGCATGAATTTTAGGAAAAGCTTTGACTGTAAAAATGCTACTGTGGTTTGACAAAACTATTTTAGAAATATTTTATTTTAATTTTCCAGTAAATTATAAAAGAGGAAAGACAATTATGAATTTGAGTTACATAGCCTATTTCCTATGCCCTTTTTGCTCTGTTTACTATAATACTGGATAGCCTCCTTTTACACCATTTTCAATCAGAACAGCTGGGATGCAGTCCACAAATTAAGAAGCTCTTTCAAATCCGGCTGATCCCAGCAATAATTAGATTTCTCCTGTAACAGATGTGACCCCTGCCTCTTGTTTCTCCTTCGAACTGAGGAGGAGGAGGAGGAGGTGGAGCTAGAGAAACCATCTGATTTCCCACTCCTCCCAAAGGAGTATAGGCGTGAAGAACTTTGGCAGATAACCAAAGGAAAGTAGTGGGTGTAATGGTGACGTGTGATGGAATGGAGGGAGGGATATGATGGAGCCTGCTGCTTCCTCTCTCTCAGGCAACACCAGTAATATTAGAGCTTAATGAAACACGAAAGTCTGCAGAAACTGTGATTACAATGCTGGATGAGCTCAGCCCATCTCCAGCATCCATAGGAGGTAAAGATATATTACCAATGTTTCAGGCCTAAGCCCTTCTTCAAGGAATAAGCAAACAGGAAGGCGTCAGAATAAAGCAGACTGGCCAAGCGAGGAGTCCAAACCAACAAAGGGTGTTATTTGGATATGATAAAAGATGAGGTGAGAATTCATTTTGGCTCTGTGAAAGGAGACAGAGGGAAAAGGGAAGAAGAAGAGAGACAGAGCTGGGTGGGGGGGGGGACGACAAGGGAGAAAAGAAGAGGGAATGGGAGCTTAAATGAAACTGGAGAAATCAATGTTAATTTCATCTGATTGGAGGGTGCCCAGACGGAAGAGGAATTGTTGTTCCTCCAATTTGTGATTGGCCTCATTCTGACCGTATATGAGACCGCGGACTGACAACAAGGGAATGGGATGGGGAATTGAAATGGGTGACCACTGCCTGCACAGTTTTGAAAGCCTCTGTTCTTTTGAATATGAGCTCCTCTCTTTGGGTGCTCAAGGGCCTCAAGTCAGTTAGAAACTTGCTAGTTCCTCTGTTATAGAATGGAGACAAGACAGGGAAGTCATATCATTTACCTCATTGATCCTGATTAATGACGGGATCAGGGCAGCAGATAAAAGTTCTGCTCTCGAATACCTACAATTCCAAGGATGATATTTCCACCACAATCTGTATGGTTTGCCAAAAATCTCGCAAGAATTCAGGTTCAATCTGACATTCAATTCAGTCGGCTAGCAACAGCCTAGATTTAGCAAAGGTTCACTATATCTCACTTGGAAAATTGTGCACCTAAACCCTGAACTTAACAGTTATGTGCCATTGGGAATTTGCCATCTGCACTATGTCAATGGAATTCAATGCAGCCAGCAAGATCAAGCATAGAGCTGTGTTTAATGTGATGTTGCTTCCTAGTAGTAGACTCTACTCAGTAAAATCTCACTTCATTCATCTATATCCTCAAAAGTGGTCCAATCAATTCCCATCCTTCAGCACTCTTGTTGACCACATTCTTATATTGAATGAACAACCTCATCACTGGTTCTACTCTCACCTTCCACAGAACAATCCTTGTGGATCCCAGCAATGCTGATGTTACCATGACATTCCTTGTTTCCATCCCATTTATCTCTTTTTTAGGTACACTGGCTCTATTTTATGTTCTTACCCTACTGTGGAAAAGGTCATTGCTTTAATTTTCCAGTAACCCATTACTGGCTTTTCCTTTTCCCTTCCCTAATTCCTTTATCTCAATTTATGAAGTTTGCTGTTATCCAATATCTGCTATAAACCCATTGAAACCTTGATGTCACTTCTTCTGCCCTGACCTCTGTTAAGAACCCAATGCCATTTTCCCACTTCTCCATTTCCATTCCATGGGTTCTGATGATGTCACTTTCCATATTGGTAATTCCATTATCCTGGAGAACTGTGGTTATGAGAGAATATGGACTGGAATGGGTTGTTTCTTCAGAACAGAATAGTCTAATGGGAGATTTCACTCTGACACATAATGCCATCATAAGGACAGAAAGAGAGGGTTGGAGGGAGCTACTTCCCTTGGCAGTGAAACATTTTTCAACCAAAGTGTGGCAGCATAATGGAATGCATTACGTATAAGGCTGCAAGAAACCTTCCAAAAATTTGTTTGGTATTTAGATGAACACCTGACATTTCATGACCTCAATAGCTGAAAAGGCAAGGATTGGATAGAATAGAACCATTGTTTTGTTTTGTGGGATAGATTTTTATGATATTTTATGACTCCTACTCATGGATAGCAATGTGCCATTTTTCTGTCACTGAAGGTAATTACACCTTTACCACATTAATTTCATTGTGGCACTATATAGAATGGAGGACATGCCCAATGAAATAAATGAATGATGTGTCAAACACTGGCTGCTATTTTAATTTACAGTTCAATATCATACGGGCCCTGTTTAACACCAATCATCCAAAGTGTTATTGAATATTTTTGCGTTTTTACTTTGAAAGGAAAGACCCATATAATGAAGAATATGTGTTCTGCTAAATGTACTCAGTGCTTCAACAGTTAAATGTTAGGACAATGGTGCGTGAAATATAAAGTAAACTAGAAGTTAATACAAATAATTTCAATTCCAGGGTCTTATAACAACTTGGCTATTGTTAATTATTGCCAGTCAAGCACCTGTACATAAAATCTGTTCCAGACGAAGACCCTCATTCGTTTGGGCTTTAATTGTTCTTATCTTTATAACATACGTTGCCTTTTTTCTCCAGTATTAACTATTTCTTTTTTACACTCTACCACAATGACCAGAATGACGGAAAGAATTACATTAATGAAAGGATAGAGCAAGCTCAGTATACATAGAAAGAGACAGTTTCCATTGGTTGAGGTTGTTATGTCTCAGAGTTATTTGGGAGGCTTCTTAAATAACTTAGAGATGCAAGATTCAAATAACAGAAGAGATTTTACTTACCGATGCCTTCCACCATCTCAGGAAGCTGTTCACACACTCATATACATATACATATGCCCCACAGTGGTGCACTACAGTTACTACATGTGTAAGGTGTATTCTGACACAGTTATAAAATAGTTTACATTATCCTGACAATATAACAGAGGTGTCTGGAATGAGGATCATAAATAATTGAATGTAAGACATGTAGACCCAAAAGATGTGTGCTCTTTCACAACCCTCATCACTAAACACCTGTTGGAAGAAAACCTTACTTCCAATTTTAAATTCCTCTCTCAGTGGCTGGAGTTCCAGACAAGGAAGCAGTTCCCTGAAATATTTCACTTACTAGTCTCAAATATATCTTCAAAGTGAAACTCACAAATGTGTCCAATTTCAGCCACACACACCCAGAGAAATTGATTTTTCATATTGGTTAAGTGCTTTTAGCAAATTCATGTCCCAGTTGTGAGCACCATATATTATAGAGTGACGTTGCTTTACTTGGATGGCTGCCAGTGCCTGTCACAATCATCAAACTGAACATTTGGATTAAATAGATTAGGATTTATTTTGAAACTATTGGAGAAGGCATCGCAATGTCTCTGGGATAAATTTGATTATCAGAAAGTGTGGGAGATAGGGACAGCAAAGTATAATATGTCACTGTCTCTGTCTCTCACAGTAGCATCAGTCTGGTGTTTTTCAATAGCTTTCTCCTTCAGTGAAAAGAGTGGAGTTGAAAAATGCTGATTTCTTTGCAGTCTCTCATACTGTATTTACTGAAATCCAGCTCAGTACTGAGTGACCCACCAACCAAAGACCATCACATTCAATGGAGTTAAGGTAGGGACTGGATCTTGTGTTTTAAATCAGTTGTTAATATCATATCATTGGAGCCATCAGATGTTCCCACCATCATGCTTTCTTTAAGAAATATAATCTCCTGGAAATTACTTGAAACAGTATCAGAATATGATGTATAGAATGAGTTAACATTTCTCTGCAAGCTGAGAACCTGGGTTAAGGTAAAAGGTGAAATGTTTTTGGGGAACATTGGGGAAAGCATTCATATCCAGAATGGTGAGAGTGTAGAATAGACAATAGACAATAGGAGCTGGAGTAGGCCTTTCGGCCCATCGAGCCAGCACCGCCATTTTACAGATCATGGCTGATCACTACCATCAGTACCCCTTTCCAGCCTTATCCCCATAACCCTTAACTCCTTTGCCCACTAGGAAGCTGAAGTTCCAGCTGAAGTGGTGAATGCAGGCCCAATTTTGACACAAAAAATTTGAATAGGCATGTGGATGGCAGGGGTATGGTCCAGGAGAAGGTCAATGGAACAAGGCAGATTAACAGTTTGGCATTGATTAGATGGACTGAAGGGCTTGCAGTATTCTATGTTTCTATGGTTTTAAAGCAGTAGAGAGTAATATTTGATACAAATATGTTAAGTGCTCATACAATATTAGCAGTCATGGTATATTGGAGCCCTATTTAAAGTCCATTTGGGTTACTCCACACCATCCCTTCTCAAAACATCACATGCATACAACAATTTGAGACCCTGTTGCCCACAACTTTCCAAAGTGTTAAAGGTCATCAATGCAGAACGATAAATATTGAATTTCTGATTGATCTTGCTGGTTCTAATTCTGTTACAAAATTTTCTCTCATTTCTCTTCTTAGATCCTCACTTCCTATATCTCTAAATAAAGTAACTAATAATCCAATGTTTAAACATACTTTGAGGATATGTGTATAATTTAGAAACATTTTGGTTTAATGAGATATTCTCTCTCTAGTCCTATTTTTTCTAATTACTTCTTTAAACCTTCCGTGATTGATGTAATTTTTAAAGAATGGTATAGATTGGGCATTAAATGTTTTAAAGACTTATTTGTCAAGGGGAGTCTCACTTCTTTTAAACAACTTTTAGTTAAATATGGCCAATTATATATATTTCCTAAGAGGACTGATAAGAATTTAATTGATGTAATTTTTAATTTATAACCTTTCTATAATGGTTCAATATCTAATATTTATGATATGTTGTTATGAATAAGAGAGGTTCCCTCAGATAAAATCAAACAAGCCTGGGAACAGGACCTACTACTTTTAATTCCTGAAGAAACTTGGAATATAATTTTCAAATTAGTTAATACCTCTCCTTTATGTACCCGCCACTCTCTCCTACAATTTAAAGTAATCCATAGGACTCACATGTCCAAAGTCAAACAATCTCATTTTTATGTGGCTGTATCTCCTCATTATGATAAATGCATCAATGCAGATGCTTCATGAATTCATATGTTTTAGACATGCCAGAGTCTTGAGAAATACGCCCCTTTTAAAATTAATTTTAAACCAAATCCCCTAACTGCTTTATTTGGTATTATTGGAGAGAGTGACATAACTTCAACGATATCTGAGCTGCATGTATTAGCTTTCATTTCTCTTATGGCTAGGCAGGCGGTGTTGCTCAGTTGGAGGGACATTACTCCATCTAATCATACTCAATGGCTACACGACGTCATGTCATGTTTAAACTTAGAAAAGATTAGATGCTCAATTTCCAATTTGAATGTAAATTTTCAAACCCTGTGGGGGCCCTTTTTGAGTTACTTTTATAATTTTTGATTTGTTATTAAGGTAGAAATGTTGACTTATTGGGTAATTTATCACTCTGTTAAGAATTCTGTCTTTTGTTTTTGGCCAAACAGCTTCTTTCTTGGTAGTGGGTTTAGATTTTCCTCTTTATAATAAAATATCAATATAATCTATTTGATTAAAATGTGGAGTACCTTGGATGAAGTGATATGATTTAAGTGTAATTTTTAAATTTTAGCATATGTACTCCATATTTTTGGATGTGAAATTTCAATGTTAATAAAAATATTGAAAAAGAAAAGATCTTGCTGGCAGCCAGTCTTCCCATCAGCCGCTCAATCTGACAGAATCGCTAATATAATCCAAAGGTTCTACCACTGTATGGATTTCACTGAAATTTCAAATTCCTTTCAGCTTAATCAATAACCCTTTTCCTTTAAACTCTACATGTTGCCTATCCATAAACTTGAAGCTAAAGCCTCATCCTTCAATATTTTGAACATTAGCTGAAGTTAGCCTCGCATTTGCCTGGTTTACAAATAACAATTACCAACACCCTGACTAATTAAGAACTTACCTCTATTCCCACATGAAAGCCCTCTCGATTTGCTTTTGCTTTGGTTACTGAATTTACTAATTACCGGTACTCTTTCTTAACAAAGACTTCTATTGAAAATAATAAATTACTTCATCAACATATAGAAAACAAACAATTTTAATTAAAATACTGTACAACAAATATGAATTGGTCAACTGCAAAGGATTAAATTTGATTTAATATTCTGATTATTTTAGTGGTTTCTTAATGTTGACAGCTCCAGAGAATCTTTTGGGACTGGACTTGCTTCAGGTAAGATTTCCATGCTTAGCACGTTTAATGCATATACTCTGAGGTGATGCTGAGTTTGCTGAATCGGCTTTGTGTCAGGGGAATGATATGAGGTTTCAATAGTGACATTCAAGACTGACGACCCTCGTTAAGTATCAGCAGAAATTGACCTTCATAGTGGAGGAGGTGAATTTCATTGAAACATAGGAATGTATAGCATTGAAATGTGTCCTTTTTTCTTATCTCTGCTAATCCAATTTGTCAACTGCAGGCCTATGTCCTTCCACACTTTTCTATACAAGTATCTGTTCAAATGCCCTTTAATAATATCTGCCTCTACTACCTGCATTGGTGGGTCACACTACAAATTTACCAAGCTGTGTGTAATAAGCTTATATTTCAGAGTTGCTTTAAATTTCTCCTCTCTCACCTGAAACGTGCTCTCTTGATCTAGACTCCTGTGCCCTGAGATGAAGGTTCTGACCATTTTTCCTATCATGTCGTCATAATTTTGAATGCTATAAATCTCTAAAAGCTCACCCTGCTTCCCAAACAGGAGAATACACACAGCCTATCCAATCTTTACAGCAAAGAAATAGGCCCCTTTGGCCCTTCTAGTTTGTGCCTAATTTCACTGACCTGCACCCAATCCATACCTCTCCCACCCATGTACTGTACCTGTCCAAATTCTTTTTAAATATTAAAATCGAGCCCACATTTACCACTTCAGCTGGAAGCCCATTCCACACTCCCACACTCTCTCATGTTCCCCCTAAACTTTTCCTCTTTCACTATTAACCCATGCCTTCTGGTATGTATCTCACCTAACCTCAGTGGAAAAAGCCTATCGACATTTACTTTGTCTATTCCCCCTCATAATTTTAAAAACCTCTATCAAATTTCCCCTCATTCTTCGAAAGTCCTAACCTGTTTAATGTTTCCCTGTAACTCCAATCCTGAAGTCTGGGCAGCATCCTAGAAAATCTTCTCTGCTCTCTTATTGATATATTTCCTTGTAATTACACCCTTTCCTCGTTGATTTGACCACCAAAAAAAGGAAGAACTACTGTGCACCCCCATGTCCCCTGAAGATGTTGTACTATCAATATCTGAGGATGATATGTGGGGTTGCCTTCAGGAGAGTGAATCCAAGAAAGCATCTGGAGTTTCTGGCCAAGTACTGAAAACCTGCGTGGAGCAACTTCCCAGATATGCTCAATATCTCACGCTGGCAGGGCATGGTACTCATCTGGTTCAATTGTACCTGTGCCCAAGAAGAATGTTGTAACCTGCCTAAATGACTACTAACTAGAGGCACTCACATCCATATGATGAAGTGCACTGAGAGACTGGTGTTGAAATATATCAGCTCCTGTCTGAGCAGCAACATGGATTAGTTTCAATTTGCCTACCGTAGCAGCAGGTCAATGCCAGATGTCATCTCATTGGCTCTACACAAAGACCTGGAACACCTGGACAGCAAAGATGCATACATCAGGATGCTCAATATTGATTACAGTTCAGCATTCAACACCATTATCCCCTCAAAATTAATCAGCAAATTCCAAGACCTGGGCCTCAATACCCCACTGTGTAATTGGATCCTGAATTTCCTCATCTCCAGACCACAATCAGTGAGGATCGTTAAGAACATCTTCTCCACAATGTGCATCAGTTCTGGGGCACCACAGGACTGTGTTCCAAGGCTCAGTACAATAACGATACAATGTAAACATGTTTGATGATACCACTGTAGTGGACTATAAAATGGGGCAATGAGACAGCACACAGGAAAAAGATTGAAAACTTGGCTGAATGATGCACAAAAAACAACCTCGCACTCAATGTCACTGAAATAAAGGAGCTTTAGGAAGGGAAAACCAGACATGTACGAGCCAGTGATCATTGGGGAACCAGAGGTGGAGTGGGTGAGAAAATTTAAATTCCTGGGAGTCACTATCTTAGAGGGCCTTTCCTGGACCCCATACGCGGATGTCAACGTAAAGAAAAAAAATGAGCATCTCTACTTCTTCAGAAGTTTGCGGAGATTTGTATGTTATGAAAACCATGGCAACCTCTAGATACGTAGTGGAACTTATGGTGACTAGCTGAATCATGGCATGGTATTGGGGCATCAATACCTCTGAGCGGAAATCCTTGCAAATGGTACATCACAAACAAAAATCTTCCCACCATCAAGAAAATCTACATGGAATGCTGCCATTGAACAGCAGCAGCAACCTTCAAGTACTAACATCACCAGGACATGCTCTGTTCTAGCTGTTTCCATCAGGAAAGAGGTAAAAATGTCACAAGATTTGTCGCATCAGGTTCAGGAATAGTTGTTACCCCTCCACTATCAGAATCCTAAACAAAAAATTCAATCAGAGACTCATTTACGGCCTCTTATTTTGCATATATTTATTATTGAATATTTATTTTCTGCATTGCACAGTCAGTTTATTTACATTTCTCTTTTTTGTATACATATCTTTTCTTCAGTGCAGATTTTTCCCCAACAGAGAAGTAGAAATTCTGCCTGGCCCACAGGAAAATTAATCTCAAGGTTTTATGTGATGTCATGCATGTACTTTGACAATGAAATTGAGCTTTGAACATAACTACATCCTTCCATGCCAGGCAAAATTCTGGTAAGTCTCTCATGCACTGTGTTTTTTACAGGCACATTCTTTCTGTAGTGTGGTGACCAGAACTGTTCACTATACTCCAAATTCAGTCTAACCAATATATTGTACAACTGCAATATGATGTCTCAACTCCTATTCTCAACTCCTTGGCTATGAAGACAAGCATACCAAATTCTTTTTCCATTACCCTATCTCCCTATGTCACTAAATTCAGGGAGCAATTGGCTTAAACCACAAGATCTCTCTATGCATCAATGATCTTGTCATTTACACTTTGTTCTTCCAAAGTGCATCGCCTCACACTTAAATTCTATCTGCCATTACTCTGCCCAACTTTTCAGCTGAGCTATGTCCACCTATGTCCTACCATTTGGAGTGTTAGATAATCTCCTTTGTTACCTATCTATCCATCAATTATTGTTGTGCTTGCAAGAATCCTAATTATACCCCTATATTTTCATCCGTAATTTATTACGATCCAGTTGTAAAGTGTTTGCTAAATTTTAGCAGCTTTTTAAAACCAAAATTGCTTACCTACCAATAATATATAGGTAGTCCCCGATTTACCATCGTAATGGGGATCAAATAATTGGTCATATCTTGGAATTGGCGCAAATCAGAATTGTGCCCGTAAACGTGAAGTGCCCAAGTCTTAAAAAGCAAACTTTTTAATTAAATCTTGCTTTCATTGTACATTAATTGTACATTTGTACACTTGGCAAATCTTTCCACATTCTGTTCCATGTTTATCTTGTTACTCGGCGTTTTGGGGTTCCGAGCTGGGCGTGGGCATCTTGATTCCTGTGCACATGCGTGAGCCTTCGGTTAGTGCATGCCTGAGCCTTTGGTGGGTTCATGTATTGGAGTTCAGTTGGCACCATGACAATACTGAAATCACATCCTTAACTCCGGTGCATGTCAGCCAAACTTCAATAAGTGAATGTGCCTACCGAAGACTTGTGCATTCGCCCAGGAATCAAGATGGCTGCATCCAGCCCTGGGAACCTGAACACCGACTAGCAAGGTAAGTATGCACATTTTGGCTTTTATATGCCCTGTATCTCTGTTATAGTTTGTGAATTACAACATAAGCTGCATAAATTTTACACATTTTACAAAAAAATTCAATTGTATGTGCAGATGGTCGTAAGTCGGGGTCCACCTGTACCTTCCTCTTGCTCCTTATTCAATTCATTGTGTTGGGGACTTGCAATAGCTATATTTGCCTATCTCTCAAATCTGAGGTCATACAGTAAAAGTCAACAGCTTTTCTTTAACCTGGTAGACTCATCACAGCTGCCCTGGTACCAATCCATAATTGATAACACATGGAAAAATAGAAAGATCTTTGAGTTCAAAATATGAATATCTTTGTGAGTGAGGAGATGAGTTAGTCATAGAGATATATAGTAAGGAAATAGGCCCTTCATCCCCCAAGTTTGTAATAACCGTGAACATCTATTTAGACTTTAATCTTTTTTTAAATTTTCCAGTTCCTTCTGACAAACTATGCACATGACTATTTATTGAGTTTGGCATTGCTCTTAATTTAAATAACTGTTTTCTTCATCACAAACAATATTAAAACATTTACTATTGAACATTACCTATTGAATCTAAAGTGTTACATTAGCTTAACCACATCAACCAATGGATTCCCCAAACTATTCACTGTTGAAGTGAGCAATTATTTCCATCCAAGACCACTCGCCACCGTGATAGCGATAGATTAGAATCTGTTGGAATGTTTTGGTATGAGAGAAGTTGGCTCTGTTTTATGTGGAGAAAATTTGTGTTGGTGATTGAAGTCAGTCTTATTCCAAGGCAATAAAATACATTCACAGCCCAAATTAATTTGCCTTGTTTTTAACATTAGATTTGCCAAAGCCCATGTATAATCCAGACACAAAGTTCCTGCAACTGTCTTTGTCTGAAAAGTTGTAAACCTAACTTTTAACTAAATTAGGAATTTAAATCACTTCTTCTGGTTTTTTTTTAATTAAAAAAAAATTTAGACATACAGCATGTTAACAAGCCATTTCAGCCCATGAGCCTGTGCCACCCAATTTACACCCAATAAACCTACAACCCCAGTATATTTTGAACGGTGGGAAGACACCGGAGCCCACGCAGACATGGGGAGTACAAACTCCTTCCAGACAGCTTCAAGAATTGTATTTTCTTAAAAATGCCATGCATACGATGTCTAAATGATAGTATAATGTCTTCTGATGTTTCATTACATTGAAACTAGCAGAGCAAAATCAGCATTTTCTAGCTTGGGCACTGGTATCTCCCATTTGTTTTACGCTTGCTCTTATGTCCGGATCTGTGCTAATGCATTTCTCGACAACGTTCAATGTAATGGTGACACTTTGGTGTCCCAGTGGTGCAGGTAGTGCAATCGCCTCATACACTCCTGACCCAGGTTTGATCCTGCTTGTGTGTGGTTTGTACATTCTCCCTGTAACTTTGTGGATTTCCTGAGTGCTCCCATTTCTTCCCATATCCAAAAGATGTTAGGTTATTCCAAGAGAGATCACAGGAGTCTCCATTTCCACCACCACCACCACCCCCCACCCCCCACCATCAAAGTGATCTACCAGGATCATTGGCGGAAGAGGTGCGCAAAATCATTGAGGACCCCTTCCACCCCACCACACAAAGCATCTTTCAGCTGCTCCTGTTGGGGGAAAAAAAATACAGAGCCTACACCACCGGGCTGAGGAGCAGCTTCTTCGAAGAGCAGAAGGACCAAAGGAACTGCTCACATCAACCATCCGAGACTCTAATGCTGTCAAAGGAAATATTTGTCTGTATAAATAATGTGTGTGTGTGTGTGTGTGTGTGTGTGTGTGTGTGTAGATAGATAGATACATCCTGCATATATATTGTTTGTAAGAGTGTTATATCTGGCGTGTTTTGGATGGAGAACCAGAGAACACTGTTTCGTCAGGTTATACTTGTGTAATCGGATAGCAATAAAATTGAATTGACAGCACAGAAACAGGCCCGAATGCCCACAATATCAATGCCAACCATCAGTTCTCATCTACACTTTTCCCATTTTCCAGCATTTAGATCAAAGTTTGCAATGCTTCATGTGTTGTTTTGGAGAGAGAAAGTTTTACTTTGGCTGGGACACACAATGATCTTTGCATGGTCAAATTCTTTCCCCTTTGGGTGCCACTGAACAAAACACACGAGGTTCTACTCTGGGCACATCTGGTAGGCACTCTCGGATGGAACAATTTAAGGATGTGTACTCAAAGACTCCTTTTAAAAAAAAACATTTCCGACATCAACTGCTGAAAATGATGGGAATGTTCAGGATGGTGCCGGGAATCTTGAATCCATGCACATGGAGCTCACAGGGACTCTGATAAATGGTCAGGAGCAAGGCATAACCTCACAAACTACCCACCCACCCCATCAGGTACCATTTGCGGAAAAATCCACAGTTAAGTTAACCTCCTTTACAAGGAGAATACATTCTAAAGAACAAACATACGAGTGCACAAGTATCTGAAGTGTAAGGTACACTTCTCGACCACTGGAATTTGACACAGATTTCGCTGGAATTATATGCTCACCTCCTTCTCACTCTTCACGCTGCCAAGTACATGAGGGTTAACCAGCCAATTTACCTAGTAACTTACCAGTGTGAAACATCCCAATTGGGCAGGGCAGGTCAAATTCAACCAGGCTTGGAGACATGAGGGGTTGGGGTGGGTACTTTCGGAGCCCGGCTGCCAATCACCTTCAGGTGGTGTGAAAGCACGACCTGCTCTTGCATTGTCACCACTGGAGCTTAAAATCCCCGGTTGCCAATTTACCAGGTAACTCATGCTGCAGTGTAAAAGGCTCCTCGGTGGTGCAGCCTTCCTAGGAACTTTATCCGGTTCCTGATGGCAGGGATAGTGGTGTGAAAAAGCCTACAGATGCTTCTTGCCGTGTTGCTGCAAAGTACCTGCTGCACCAGTTTCAGTGAGGTAGTGTACAATTTTAACAATAAAGCGAAAGAACTAGTCTTGGTTGTTGCATTCTTGCCCATTGATTCTCATAATGCAAATCAATAAAGTTAGTCAGATAACACTGAAAAAAAATCACAACACCAGCATTATTTAATTTCGAAGGAACACTCACTCATTCTTTTTAATAGGATAAAATTAATTGCAAAATCTATTCAAACATATTATTTCTGTCCAGTCACCACTGGACTATAATTATTCCTCTAAGATTTCAAAGGATCAAACAACCTTGATTATTAAGAGGGAAAAAAACAAATCTATGAAGCTATTTTCCCTCTAGTTTTCATTAATCTTCTCGCTGAATATTCAAAATAGTTCTGATCTTTCCACTATTAATGTGATCCATTTCTGAGATCTCTGGGCTACAAACAAATCCTTCAAGTCAAGAGTACTATTTCATCCTGAGTGCAATTACATTCTTGCAGGTCATGAGTAGAAGTCATGGCGTCTGGACTGTGATGTAAACCAGCTCCATGTATCTCTGGAGACTAAACATCTTGCAGAAACCCTTCCTTGTTGGTGCAATCTAATAATACCACAACTATAAACATGGTTAACTGGGTAATTGTAAGAAGTTAATATGACCATTTAGGGATTTTTACACATATTTTTGAGTGATTATTGATAAATGTCCTTTTGATATTCAGCTTCTTTTACTGCCCTGCAGTTAATGTTATTCAACATAATTTAAGTGCAGTTAAAAGCATGTCCTATCTAAGACATAGACAGAAACAATCTTGTTATAGTTTAAATTTTCATTAGTTTTATTTAAAGTTAGCTTTTTTAAAAATCTTATCACTCTCATGGCAATAACTGCAATCTAACCATTATATTTTACTAAAAAATATATTTTCAGCAGATAAAGTAACATTTAAGATTAAAGTAGAAAAAATAAACAGTAGGAAACTAAAAAAAAAATGAAAGACTATACGAATAGATTATGGCACAGGGTTTCTTCACCTGGAACAAATCAGTTCTTGTAATCTTATGCGGCATCAAATCCCACAAGTCCACATCCATGTGACTTATTACAATGGCTGGGCTCTGCAGTGAAGTCAGACTTTACAGGATACTAAAGGCAGTCCCGATCCTACAGCTATCCATTTTATGGACAGAGTGAATAAAAAAGACAAGTACAGTTCTGTTCCTGACAGTAATTTCAGACTCCTGCAGCATGGTTTTTTTTCTACTGACAACAGTAAAATCTCTCTTACCTGCAGTCTGACCCTCAGTCACAGATTCCTTTCCAGACATTGTAGTGAATCCAGTCAACAATCTGCAGTGCTTAAAACCTTTTAATCATTAGATTGGCAGAGACTCAAGCTCACTGAGCACTCTCTGCCATTAAAAAATTGCAGTCAAGCTGTGGTTTGTCCCTTGTCTTTTCTTTTACCTCTCCCTCTGTGGCCAAAAGTCCTTCAGTTCAGTAAAGCCTGTCTTTGACCCTCCCCCTTCGCTAAAAAGGCCTCCCTGCTGAAATTAGCCCAAACATGAGGGAAGAAATGAGCTAGCTGCTTGCTCTCTTGTGCCTCATGTTTCTGCAGAGCTCCGCCTCTAGAATGTGATCATACTCAGTGTCAGCACTGGCAGGGAAGGGCTTCCTACCCTGCGGTAAAGAACTGAGCAGCAACAATACTATCTGCCAAGACGGACTACGGCATGAAAGGCAATTAAAATATCTGAGTACCTTCACAGGCCCAAACTGATTAATATAAAATCTTCTGCATTTTATGCTTAATGTTAGATTTTTCTATTTTAATTCAGATTGCCTTTGAAGCGCAGTGTCACACTGCAGCTAATTATGTTTTTAATCTAGAATAGTAAGTGCTGTAAACTATGCAAGAACAATTGTTCCAAATATTGTCCCCTGCAGGAAACCGTTCTAAATCGGGGAAATGGATTAAATAACTATTGTATACACAGCTGCTCTCCATCCCTTTTGCATTTGCTTCAATGTTCCCACCCCTTCCTGTCCTATGAAATGTAGTTAACTATTCTTTCATTTCCCAACTAAATTGTTCCCCAAAGCTAATGAAAATGATTTTTTTTTAAAACTGATTTGTTTCTTATTTGGGTATAAAATTCACACATTAATCAGGAACATCAAAAAGAATCTCAATATTTTGAAGAACCCTGTATTTCTGCACTATTTAAAAAATCCAGGTTTCCAGTGGCAGACCCTCAGATCAATGTGGTTCCAACCTGTCACACAGCAATTTCCTTGCATTCTAATAGCCCCTCCGATACTTGGGTTCTACCATTTCCGACCTCTTGTACATCCATGGTTTTCAACAGCCATATCATAGTAATCCAGGCCCTCACAGTAGTCATTCTGTTGCTAAGCATTGCTGGCATTGACACCAATATGCAATAAAACAAACAAACAGAAATCATAGCTAATCCGAACCTTTAAATGAAGTTCATTTAAATGAAGAACTACTCCAGATGCACTGGCACAAAGCTGAGAGCATATATAAATTGCACTCAACACTTCAATTCAGGGAATGTCCTTGGCTGCAAGGAAGGATCAAGAGGTCATATATCCATGCATCTAATTTCCAACATATTCCTAAATTGCAAAGGCTCTAAAGTCTGGAATATGTTTCAGTGCTATTAAACTGCTGGTTAACTATCAATGCAATCAGGCCCACTGTGTCATTATTAGCATCAAACAACTAGTAGGCCCTCAAGCTCTGGAATTAATTTATAAGGCTCTTTGCCTCCCTATGGGTTACAAATAAATTAAGATACTTCCTAAATTTTTGTCCAAATAGATCTTGACATAAGCCAATCCTTGGGAAACATGAAAATTTGCAGACACTGTGCTTGAAGTAAAAGCACAGAAATGCTGGAGGATCTCAGCAAGTCTCGCAGGAAGTGGAGATGCATTATCGGCGTTTTGGGCCTGAGCCCTTCTTCAAGGTACGAGCAAAACAAACAGACATACATCTGTATTAAAAGACTGGTGAAAAGGGAAGCATGGTGGGGGAAAGAGTACAGACTAACAGACAAAAGGTGTTAATTGTGATAAGATGTAAGGAAAGAAGTGAGAATTTATTGGGGGGGTAGTTTTTGCTCTGTGAAAGGAGACAGAGGGAAAAGGGGGGATAGAGAGAGAGGGTTAGAGGAAAGGAGATATAGGAAAAGATGGGGTGGAGGAGGGATGTTAACATAAAATGGAGAAGTCGGTGTTAACACCATCCAGTTGGAGGGTACCCAGACAGAAGATGGGGTATTGTTCCTCTAATTTGTGGGTGGTGTCAGTATAGCAGTGCATCTGCCCATGGACAGACATGTCAGCAAGGGAATAGCTCAGGGAATTGAAATGGGTGACCATTGGAAGATTCTTGTCATTGCGGTGGACAGAGCCAAGGTGCTAAACCGAGCAATCTCCCAGACTGTGTCCAGTCCTTCTGATGCTAATCCTTACAGATTTTGTTCATATACTAGAGATGCACAATAATATCAAAGTAACCCAAAAGTTTGATGCATGTCCTGTTGGCCTTGAGAAAAACATCAGTAGAACAGACTGTGGAGTAAAATTTATCAATTATTTTCTCAGTTAATCAGTGCCTAATTATTCAAGTTCAACATGAATATGTGAATATTAGGTGATGAGGGCTTGAATCGCAATTAATGTTGCCAAGAGTTAACAACATACTTTTTCACTGCATTGTGGAGCTCAGTTAGGGAAAATGGAGAGATGCCTACAATAATGTAAGGACTTGGGGCACCTTTCAGTTGGATAATTACTGATCCTACATCTCAAGGTTACATGCTCCCTTATCCTTCATACAATAAATGTTTATCTCTTATGTGGCTGCAGACAATAACTGACATGCCCAGCTTTCTGACGTTTTCTTAATCTCAGTCCGTGATGGTCCACCAGTCAACTGAGGCTCTGTGCTCCTGGTTCAGGAAACTCCAGTTTGAGGAAATAATCTTTCAGAATCTACCAGATCAACTTCTCAACAATGTCTGATAGTTTAATAACATCCTGCATTAAAAAAAAGTGAAGGGTTTAGATTAAAATTAGTCTAACTCCAGTGAGTAAAGGCCAATTAGGTTAAATATCTCTCCCTTATCCCAGAGATTAATAGTGAATCCTTTCCACATCACATCCAGGAAAAATAAATCAATTTTTAGTTTTGGAGTTGAAAACTGCAGACAGTACCTCACGTGTGGTCCAACTGAAGCACTGTGTCGGTTCAGCAAGGCCTTGTATGCCAACACCTTGCAAACAATGAAGTATATAACATCTTGTAAGTGTATGGCATTTTCAACAAAGCAACAAAAAAAAAATCAAAGGTCCTAACAGTTGGGAGTACAGAACACAAAGATAGGGAGGTAATTCAAATTGTCTACATATACATTTTTAAATTTTTCTAAACATTTAGACAAACAGGACGGTAACAGGCCCTTTCGGCCCAATTACACCCAATTGACTGGAACCTTGGTGCGTTTTGAACGATGGGAGGAAACCAGAGCAGCTGGAGGAAACCCATGCAGACACAAGGAGAATGTACAAACTCCTTGGAAACAGCGCCGGATTCGATCCCAAGTCGATGACGCTGTAACAACGCAGCGCTAACCGCTACATTAACCATACCACCCTAATGTCTCATTTATAAAGGGCACCTGATGTTAATATGTTAAAAGTAGTTCAGAGTAAGTTACATAAACAGAATGGCAAGCTCACAATTTTACATAATCCCGCAAGGTAACCAAGGTGCACATGCATTTAGCATTACCTTCTAAACCTTGCACTTTAACATGGAGTAAAATCTCTTGAGCTTTGAAGTTAAGAAAGTAAGAAAATGAGAAAATTATTTTAAGCTTGTGAACTTCATTGAAATAAGAAAACTGGGACATGCTAAGAAACATAATGTGTGAGGCTGATCCATAGCCAGACAAATGAATTATTTATGAACACTGCAGCAAAATCAGAGCAAATGTTTCAAGCAGCCTAAGCCAGAAAACATTCAATAGCAGACCAATTGAGAGGCTGTACTTCATGGTTATTAAATATTCATTCTGCTGACCAAAGCAGAGCCATAGATTCTCAAAATTCATTTAAATGAACAAATAAATCTTTCGTGGGTTACATAAAATATGCTTTCCTTGTCTGTACTGGTTTAAATCTATTTCAGCTGATAGCTACAATATTCTGGTATAAAAGAAAGTGCTCATGATCTTGAGGTATAAAAAGAACTAAATCAACCAAATGCTCCTCATTGTATTATACCAGCCTTTGCAATCTACAGAGATAATAAGCTTTTCAATTGACTATATATTACAGGAGTGGCATGCTCTTTTGAAATTAGTGTAAAATACATGAGGAGCCCAGAAACAAAATTACAAAAAATAGGGAATGTTCTGCAATTGATATTCTGCTGTGTCATGACCCAGTTTTGGGGATATCTTGCTTCAACTTCAGTTCAGCAGGTTCTAAGATGGCTGATAAAGCCAAGGTGGAACAACTGACTCTCCCACAATTGGGGAAGGAAGTGCCTGATGGGGCAGGTTGGTGTATAATTTGTTAAATAGTGCCCTCCTTTCTGTGGGCTTCATGTGCATGTGCTCATGGTTCTCAGAGAACAAGAGAATACTGTATTTCCTCAAGGAAGATTTGAGCATCCTTGAATCATACTATCCATCCACCTGGTTATCTCCTTGCATGACAGAGATAAGAATAGATTATCTGTTTCAGAAGTTTTGTGTCAGGAATGTGAACAACCGTGACTTATCCAATGGAGCAAACTGAGTGCAATTAGAATCAGAATTCATTGTCATGAACATTTTGCAAAATTTGTTGTTTTGCGGCAATATCATAATGCCAACATTTATATTGACCACCTTACAAAATAAATAAAAATAGGGCAAAAAAAGAAAAAGACAAAGTAAGGTAGTGTCTATAGTTCATTCAATAATATGATGGCAGAGGGGAAGATGTCCTGATGCCACTGAGTGCTCATCTTCAGACTCCTGTACCTTTTTTCCCAATAGTAGTAGAGTGAAGAGCCTTAATGGTGAGGGTCCTTGAGGATAGAGGCTGCTTTCTTAAGACACTGCCTCTTGAAGATGTCCTCGATGGAGTGAAGACTAGTGCCTGTGATGTCACAGGCTGAATTAACAACCCTCTAGAGTTTTTTCTGTCCTGAATCTTGGCATTTCATACCAGACAGAGATGCAACCAGATGGAATGCTCTCCACGGTACACCTGTAGAAATGTCCAAGAGTATTTGGTGGCATATCAAATCTTCTCAAACTACTTGCAAATTATAACCATTGGTGAGCCTTCTTCATGATTTCATCAACATGGAAGCTCTAGGACAGATCCTCAGGGGTGTTGACATTCAGGAATTTGAAGTTCTTGACCATCTCCACTGCTGGCCCCTCAATGAGGACTGGATCATGTTCCCCAATTTCCTCCTGAAGTCTTCAATCATATCCTTGGTTTTGCTAACGTTGAGTGCAAGGTTATTGTTGTGACACCACACAATAGCTGATCTACCTCCCTTCTATATGCTTCCTCATTGCAGTTTATCATTCTGTTGACAATCGTGGTATTATTGGCAAATTTTGTAGATAGCATTTGAATTGTGCCAAGCCACACAGCCATGGGTGTAAAGTGAGTAGAACAGTGGGCTAAGCAGGCATCCTTGAGGTGTGCCTGCATTGATTGTCATTGAGGAGCAGACATTTCCAATTCATACTGACTTTGGTCGTCCAATGAGGAAATCGAGGATCCAGTTGCAAAGGAAAATGCTGAGGCCAGGGTTTGGAGCTTGTTGACTAGCACTGAGGGAATACTGGTGTTGAAGGCTGAGCTTTAGGGCTACAATGTTGGGGTGCTGGCTTACGATGGACACCCTCACTGCTTGGTTGTCCTTCCAATGTATTACAAAGATGTTGAAGAGACAGTTTTGACAATATTTTTCCAATGCCTTGAGATGCTTGCTGTAGGTAATCCAATCCAGGTCACTGTTGCCCAGACCATGTGTTTTGTGCCAGGCAGAGAGGATTTGGTCTTGGTTGAATTTCATTTTGTCTTCCAGGATCTTATCGAGACCCTTTGTTGAAAGAGGGCAGTATAGTGCAATAGGAGATGTTAGTACATGACATTTGTCCTGTAGCTTTTGAGTGTAAGGCTTTTTCTCTTGTACATTGCAGTGAACAAGTCAACAATGTGTTGGAACTCAGCCGCCAAATGTGCAAAAACATAAACATCATTTGCATGATACGGCTCAACTAATGGGTGGTCTTGCTTCTGGGATATAGTTTCTGTAGGTTGATCAATTTCCCAGCAGCTCTGAAGATTATATTCACTCCTGCAGAAAGTTTGGGCTTAATGTTGCTACAAGGCCAATTGAGAAAAGTGTTGTGACAATCATGCGGTTGTGCTTCATCCTGGTTTCCACTAGTTCTGTTGTAGACCCATTGGTATCATGGCATGCCTTAATATTGTGGAACAAATGTAAGAGAGAAATTAATTACTGGGGAAACTGAATTTGATGAAGATATTCCACAGTTCCTCTCAATTGGTAGAGTCAAAGGTTTTAATAAGGTGAAGAATGCTGTGGTTTGTGTGTGATGTTGCTCCCTGAGTTTTCCTTGGAATCTTCATATGATGAAGATCATTACTCTAGATCAGGGGTGTCAAACTCAAATTCACGGAGGGCCAAAATTAAAAACTTGGACTAAGTCGAGGGCCGAACTAAATATTTATTGAAAATTTTCAACAACATCTGCATGTTTTCTCTTCTTTCAACATATGTAATGTTAAACTTTTTCTTATTAAAATAAATGTTTATTAATAGTTTTGGATAAACTCTTTCATTGTCATTGTCATTGTCATTGGCCCATTTCCTTTAGCGTTCTGAAACCGTGCACATGACGAGTCAATGAGGGATGATTAAAGCAGTGGTCTTCAAACTTTTTCTTTCCACCCTCAGACCACCTTAAGCAATCCCTTACTAATCACAGAGCACCAATGGCACAGGGACGCGAGTGGAAAGAAAAAGGTTGAGAACTGTTGTATTGTTCACACCCTAAACTGATCTAAAAAATTTTTTTTATGATATATTTTTATTCTGTAATATTATTGTTTAATATCTCTGTATTAATTCATTACTTACTATGTATTTTTTATATCTCTTTGAACTGTATGTGTTTATAAATTATAATAATAATAAAAAGATTGAAAAAGAAAGAGAACTGTTGTATTGTGGTAACTCCACATCTGATTTGGTTAATTGTTAGGCAAGTGGTCAGAGAAGGACCACCCCCACCCCAAGAAAGGCTTAAATCACAGGAACAAAATAAGCTTCCGTCTCACTGCTCCCAATCTTACACACAGTCCTGATGTGGAATGTGGGGTCGCAGCTCCACGTTCACCCGAGTTCAGGTGCTGTCTGTGTGGAGTTTGTACGCTCTCCCCTTGTCTTGGACCAACAGGTCGGTCGCCTGACGAAGGCACCCGAACTCCCCGTTGAAATGCCGGCATCCGGGGCGGTGGAGGAATTGGCTGAGAAGAGCGCATTGCTCCCACCCCCCTCCCATGGTTGGAGAGGGATTAAACTGCGATCTCACGGCGCCGGGCTCGTCTCCAACAAAAGGAGCGGGAGGCAGGGTCCACCGCGCACGGAGCGAGGGGGAAGGCATCGCCAATAAGACGTTCGGTCCGGCGTCGCCGCTGAAGCGCAGACCCAGAGAGGATGGTCCCCAACTCCAGCCGTGTCTGTGTGTCCGGGAGCCGGGCGGGCTGAGTGCGGCGCTCCGATCCCCGGGATTCGGGACTCTGAGATCCCTCCACACCTCCGGCGTCTTCATTTTCACTTTCAGTGTGCATGCGCTATACTGGCGCGGCGGCCAGCGGGCCAACTCTAATATATATTTAATATGATTTTGTGGGCCAAATATAATTATATCGCGGGCCAAATTTGGCCCGCGGGCCAGAGTTTGACATGTGTGCTCTAGATGGATGGAATCTACTCAGAAATTTTGGGAACTGCTCTTTGCTCCCTCAGGGGTCTCTCTGTAACAGACAATGGTAAAGGTAAAAGTAAAGGTTCCATTGCTGTCATGTAGTACTACATTTAGAATGTAACATACATGAAATTCTTTGACTTTTGTTTACCATAAAGCAGTCAGAAATTCACCACTTTGTCCAGAGCCCCTCGCAGAAATCTATAGCACCTGGTGTTCCTTGGCGGTCTCCCCTCCAAGTCCTTAACAGGCCTGAGCCTGCTTAGCTTCCGAGATCAGACAATCTAATGCTTATTCAAGCTATTAGGCTTCTGCTTAACAATTGAGGGACCTCTCTGTTGTTATAATAGTTGGACGAGTACTTTTTTGAAGAGGTCGTGATTATTGATTTTTCTAAAGTCTCCTGAATCTCTTCCTTTTCTCAGATGAGGATGTTGAGATTGTGAATTTGTGATGGAGGCACCTCATTACTGAATTCGAGGTCTTGTTATTTTTAAATTAGTATATGCCCTTCTTGAATTCTTGTTTTGTCAGATGAGGCAACAAGGGTGCGTTGAATACTTTATTGTGGCAGTCCTGTACTTCACCTTCTGATAAAATAAGCTGTTTCTTTTCAAGGTCAGAGTAAAATACACCTGACTCCATCTAAAGCTTCACAGCTTGGAGCATTTGCAGTGATGATTGTGGGGTGTTAGTTCCATGTTACAGGGAGCCAAAGGATTCATTCCATGAGAGGGTATGTGGGGTGGGCGGGGGGGGGGGGGGGGGGAGAGGAGAAATAGAAGAGATACTGGATCAGGCCATTCTTGATGGATAAGATCCATGCTATGAAGAGAACATTCCTCTTCCACTTTGCATTTTTGGTAGAAGGTTTACCCTCTGCTTTGTTCGTTGAATTTTCTACCTCCAGTGACTCACTCAGTGGGTCAATATCAATAATTTACACTCAGTGATTTACACTCTGTCAGCTTCATTAAACAGACCACATTTTTTATATCTCCAACACCAGAACTCCATAAAAGAACACTGTACCAAGCTTAAAATAAACCGCTGAAAGAATTCAACAGGTCAAGCAGCATCAGTTGATGGGAGGAACTGTTAATTTTTTGAGTCAAGACCCTTAATCAGAATCCAAATATTTCCTAGCTTCTCTCTCCACATGTCATGTTGGGAAGAGTATCAGGTTCGATGGGTTCACAGAGAGACGAGTCTGAACACAAGTGTTACAATCCCATGTAACTTTTATTAACACATGGGAAACAAATATGGGAGAATGTTAAACGGTACATGGTTACTAATTCACGTAAATGACAATAGAGATATTCACCTCGGACATCAGTTAGACTCCAACAATGGTAAACCTATATTTGACCCCCCCACTCACACACTTGAGCAACAATATAGACTTTGACCTCGGACATCACATGGACTCCAACAATGGTATATCTATACTCGATCCCCCTCACACACTACAAACAGAGACTCTTACACATGCTCCTGGTTCCCTGATCAATAGGGTACAGCTCTATTGCAATACTATGGCTCAGCTTCAGTATAATGTACACCTGGTCACAACACTTCCAGCAACATCCATATTAGTGGCCTGGCATGGAGCAGTGTCCAAAGCTGGGACCACAAGGCACAAGGCATGTGCTGTGCATTGGTATGATAGACTGTACTAATCTGTGCTTCTAGCCAATAATTACCTAGGTGATTTAAAGTAACCAATGACAAGGTGTGCACTAATGGGTGGCCAGAATCCAACCTAGATTGACATGTGATTTGACTTCCAAATAAGTTCTAGATGGGAAGGACATGTGACCACCTACAATACGCACATTTCAGACAGACAGGAAGGGCATGTTTCCTCCACATACAACATCATCCTCAAGCTTCCACAGATGCTGGTGGACTCATTGATATGCTCCAATAGTTTGTTTGTTGCTCCACTATTCCAACCTCTTTCTTGAAAGGATAACCAGGTAGTCTCATAAGTTATCTCAGAATTGGAATGGAACCATGTCAGCTTTGATTCCCAAAGAACCTCTGAAAAAGAAGAATAATGAAGGAGACACCAGAGCTGCAGATGCTAAAACCTGACAAAAAAAATTGGTTGGAAAAACTCAGGGAGTTAAACCATATCTGTGGTAGCAAAGGGATAGCTGATGTTTCAGATTGAGACCCCACCTCTGGGTTAGTTCATGAACGTCAGATATTTCCTGTTTATGTATAGAGATATATATATATATATATATATATATATATACATTGCCTAATTTTTTTTTCCAAAGTGCCATGTCATTGAAAGCAGGAGAAAAGGTGTTATTGGATCAGCAATTTTATATATAACATTAATGATGAATATAGCATATTGGTTAAACAATATGACCAGCCCTATAATTATCCAAGATGAAAGTGTGACAGATTATAGATATGTTTTAAAGGAGATAAATTGGGGTAGTTTTTTTTAGCGTAGGTTACATCCAAACACTTCACATCAGATCTCATTTAAAATACTGGAGCTCTGCTAAAACTAGACAGGCCGAAAAACCTTTGCAAAACCTTTGAAGAGTGCCCAAGGGACTTCACTAATGGATTGTTGATTTGAAAAACAACAGATGAAAGAACTCAGAGGAGATTGAGCCGCAGGCTGTCTGGGAGTGTTGCTTGCTGTTCTAAGAGGGTCATGTGGTTTTGCAAGCAGAGAAGGTAAAACAGACTTTTCTCTGAGAGAGAGAGAGATATCAGTTCTGCAGTTTTACAGTCAACAGCAACAGCTGGTACTGGAACAGGACAAGCTAGTAAGCTTGTAGAAAAACACCATTTTGAACACAAGTGTTCAAAACTAAGCGAGTGCTTAGTTCAGCCTAGTCAAACCCCTTGTGGTTCAAACAAGAGGAGAGGACTGGCTGTCTAATGTTTCACTTGAAATAAGAGAAACAAAAAGGAACTCTGTGGTGACCTGAAAAAAAGAAAACCCTGATGGGATAAGTTTATTCGGCAAGACACTGAAGTGGCTAATTAAAAGGAAGCAGTTGTGGGTGTCCAGAAAACAACAAATCTTTCTCTGAAAACCGACAAGAACCTTCCTGAGAGGTAACCATTTACCTTTTAAGCACCAAATGCTGGTGAACTTCATAAATGTTAAATTCTGTGCACAGTATAAGAATTTTCTGCAACCTGTAAACTTGGAGGAATGAGAAGTGAGATTGGACTATGAATCAAAGAACTTTTCTGAATTTACACACACATTACATGCACGTGCACTTAGAATTAGAAGGGGGTTAAAAGTTAGGTTAGTTAAGTTAATAGTGATAAGTTAAAATGTGATTCGGTTTTCATGTTTAATGATAATTAAAAGCAACTTTTGTTTAAGTAACCATTTGTCTTGGTGAATATCTATTGCTGCTGGGTTTTGGAGTCCTCTGGGATCGTAACAAAGGAAATACAGTCTTAAATTATTATTTTAAAAGCAATTTCCTGATGTATATGCTTAACATTTCTTTTTAAGATGAACTATCAGTAGTTAAATATTAAAATGGACAGGGATAGTTAAGGGTTCATTAACAAGGTTCAGTGCTGAAAACCACTCTCTTCATATTGATATGTGACTAGAATTGATGGTTGTGCATGTTTATAGCCCATCGTTTTCAAATCAATTAAAGATATTCTTTGTTCAGGATGCTGTCCCATTGAATAAATGTTGCTTCCTGGTCCTGAGTTCTCATTTCCAAGAATACTGTCACGGGCAGTATGCTAAAGTCAGGGGCTATTTGTGCTGGTGGGGAAACCAATGACTTATGGTGTTAACCTTCCACTTGCTAGTTTGGGAGCATGATTGATGGAAAATCTGGAAACCTAGAGGAAGATTTTTTTTTAAATAATGGAAAAATAGATATAGGGAATAAAGAGAGACAGGGAATGTTGACTGAATGCATGCTTCTTGCAGAGTGAAGGGCAAACCTGGCAAGATTAGGGAACCCTGGATGACCAGAAATATTTAGGATACAGTCAAGAAAAAGGAGGCATATATCATTTGTAGACAGTTGACATCAAGTGACTCCTTTGAGTAGAGGATGTATCACTTAAGAGAGACATAAGGAGAGTGGGGGGGGGGGAGGTGTGAGATGGCTCTGGCAGTTAAAGTTATGGATGTACCAAGAGATTCTACAAGTATATTAAAGGCACAAGAATAATTAGAGAAAGAATAGAACCCCTTAAAGATCGACATGGTCATCTATGTACGGAGTCACGGGGACTGAATGAGATTCTTAACAAGTAGATCTCATCTGTATTTTCCCTGGGGAACTTGAGATAGTAAATAGAGATGTCTTGGAGAGTCCACATTATAGAAGAGAAATGCTGGAGGTAAATATATATAGCTTTGATATAGATATAGCCCTGGAGAAAAATCAAATAAATCTTAGGATACTTGGGAAGCAAGGGATGAAATTGCAGAAGCCCTGCTAGAAATATTTGTACCTTGATGAGGGGCCAAAAAAGTGGAGGGCAGCTAATGGCGTGTCTTTATTTTTAAAAAGGCTCTAAGAATAAGGCAGGGAAACAGGATTTACTTGCATTTAGAAAGGCAAAGACTAGTTAGGAATAGTCAGCATGGTTAATCATGTCTCACAAATTAACTGATTTTCTTAAAAAATAGACAGAGAAGATTGATGAGGGTAGGATGGTGGGCATTGTCTTCATAGATTTTAGCAAGGCCTTTAATATGGTCTCACATGGCAGGACAGACTAGAATGTCCAGGGTGAACTGGCCAATTGGTACAGAATTGGCTTCATGATAGGAGAAATGTTAAGCACATAGATCAGGAAATTGCTTTTAAAATAATAATTTAAGACTGTATTTCCTTTGTTCACTTCAGAGAGTAATAAGGAGGTTGTGAGGACGGATCTGGCTGCGATATCTGTCACCCCATTGATCATTAGGGATGATTCGCCTGATCTGGCTGGCGAGGCAGGTGTCACTCTTCCCTCATAGCTCCATATGTGTCCCTCCCAAAGCTCAGTGCTCAGTCGCAGAGGATGCCCCCCTAGAAGAGGACCACTTGGCCGGTCTATGACGTAGCTACTCAAAGAGAGTAGTCTAAACCTCAAAGAGAGAAATAAGATGGCTTTGGCAGCTAAAATCAAGTACCAAGAGATTCTACAAGTAATGGAGGGTTGTTACTCAGATGGATTAGATTTAGTAAAAGTACATAAATTATTAACAAAGGATTATTTTTGATGTTTTTTTTGTTTTCTCAGAAGCCTGTTAATTTTCCGTGTTTGGTCACCAGCAAAGCAAGCAGATTAACCTTTTGGTTTTCCTTTACTTTATTATGACACAATTATCTCAATGCTCTCTCCGCTGAGTTTGTGTAAGTGGACAGCTGACTCATCATGCTGACTGCCTTAATCTGTCCAGTTCTACATGGTTCAGACTATGGGTGAAGCTCATCTCCTCAACTTCTCTTGTGTTCTAATAATTTCCACCCAGGTGAAAGGCAAATCCCTTGATCATATTTTAAACAATTCATCATATTTGCTAAACCTACTGGTTTTTAAATGGATAGATACTGAGAAGGTATGTAATCATTTCGGAGATACCAAGATTGCAAATTGGGTGCAATTAATTCAAAACGAATATGTATTATCAACCCTGATAAAATGAGTTCAGGTGGGTGACCTCCCTGATAACCCTGCTTGGTCTTTATGGTACACAATTTGTATTGAAGGATAGTTAACTATTGTTAAGAAAAATAATGAGTACTTTTATGAATTATGTACTTGATATTTGAATGTAATCGCAATAATTCATGTTATTGTACTCACCAATTAAATGTCTAATGAAAGGAGAAACATAATATTGACAAATTGTAGTTAAAGTGACATGGAAAACTGATGCACTGCAATAAAAAGATGTTTATATGAAAAATGTAGGGAAAGAGAAAATATAAATTGCTTCATGCAGCTCATGATTGGACAGAAGGATGACATTTCCATACTAAAGCATTTGATTCAGTTCTCATAATTCATACATTCAGCATGGTGACAGACAATTTTGGCCCACGAGTCCAATTTACACCTAATTAACTTTCACCCCAGTACGTTTTGAACGGCGGGAGGAGACCAGAGCCCCCAGGGAAAAACCACGCAGATACAGGGTGAACATACCAACTCCTTACAGACAACGTTGGATTCAAACCCCTGTCCTGATCACTGGTGCTGTAAAGGCGTTGCACTGACCGAGCCACCCTTATTATACATGAAAAGATTGGTGGGGAGTTCAAATAAATCCATACTCAATTCATTTTGTGATTTACTTAATTTGTTACATCAGTATCCATTGTACAATGTTGGCACATGCGTGTGCAAAGTGGTGCTATAACCTAATGTGCAAATTATAATTGAGGCACTCAAATTACCACGGATTCACCTATTTGGAATACACATCAGGTTACAAAATAGCCACCAATCTATGAATAGCTTATAACAATGCAGATTTTTCCCCCTTTCTCGTATTCTTGACTTCCCTGTACTCTCTCACATTCTCTTTCACAATGTCCAACAATTTCACTTTGAATATTTCTTGTCATCGACATGCAGTAACAGATATTTTACAGTAGCCAATTGATCTGGCAGTGTCTTTGGGATCTAGGACAAACCTGGAACACTTGGGGGAATCCCACGTGATCAAAGGGACAATGTGAAAACTCTGCACTGAAAGCTTGTGAGGTCAGGATTGAAAACTGGGGATATTAGGCAGTAACCCTAACTACTGTGCCACTGCATTATGACAATTATGCAGTGCTTGCTAATGACGTAGACTTCTCTCAGAACATCAGTGATCAATGAATGATGGGTGATTAGCTATGATTGTACTAGGGATATCCTTGCCACATAGAATATACAGAATGGCAAAGACCAATTGTAGACCAGAGGACTAATAATTTTTAAACAATCAGAGCAAGGGACTGAAAGATTAATAAAGAGAGAGAGAGAAAACTGATTATGAAAGAAAAGTAACAGATAATATCTAAACAAACAGCAAAGGTTTATATGAATATACAAAAATCAAATGAGTAACCAGTATTGAGCCTCAACGAGAGTGAGACTGAACAGTTAATAAAGGGAACCATGGAAACGACAGATGAGTTAAATGAATCCAAAGACAAAAAGTGAATGCCTATAGGCTTTTATGATTCATGTAAAGATATACAGAAACAGGCTCTTCCACCCAACTCTTCCATACCGACTAAGTTGTCTACCGGACAACTTGCGCCAGTTCATTCTTAACTATTCCTGTCCATGTACTTCTCTATTGTGATCGTAATTATTGCATCCAGCGTACGCTCTTCCCATGACCTGCATGGATTTCTTCCGGGTGTTCCGGTTTCCTCTCACATCCCGAAGACGTACTGGCTTAGCAAGTTAATTGGTCACATGGATGTATTTGGGTGGCACTGGCTCATGGGCTGGAAGGGCTCGTTATGGTTCTGTATCTCTAAATTTTAAAAAAAAATTACTGTAAGAAATTAAAATTAAGCAGGGACATCATTGCAGTGCATTTTGTTGACACATTTCCCTTACTCTCATATGACAAATGTTGCATCTCCAAAGGCAGCATCAGCTATCCTTCATTGGAATATGTCGCTCGGTCACCATAACAAAAGGTAGTGCTGGTTACTCTTGGAATGTCCAGTTCTGATGCTTGGTTGGTGAAAGGTCAGGAAATGCAGGAGATGATGGTGAGCTTGGTAACATGGTGGTTACTTTACCGTTCTAATAATCCATATAGACTAGATCATTGGTAATGGCACTGCAGTAGACCAGTTACTTCACAGCTGCAGTGACCCGAGTTCAATATGGACTTCCGGTGCTGTCCCTGTGGAATTTTCACATGGTTCCAGATTTTCCTCTGGGATCTTCAGTGGGATTCACATAAAAGCTTGCTTTATGTTTGGTGTGGACCCAGTTATCCAAAGGGCTCTTTTCTGTATGGTTCTTTGACTCTAATTAATATTGCAAAAGAGTTATTTTTGTATGCAATCGTTCAGTTTCTGATGGCCCAAAATATAAATAGTAAACTTATGATATACCCAGTGAAATTTAGAAGTAGATGCAATTGACTCTTTTCAGAGAACCAAGTTGATGAGTAAGTGAAGGAAGTCTGCATTTGACAATGCAGGACTTGCAATCATTTAAATAAGTAGAGACCAACTATTCCACTCCAACATTTACCAGCAAGATCCTGGATAATAAGTTATTCCTTTTAATATTTTTCACTTTAATGCACAAATTAAAGAAGTAAACAGCAGTTGTAATTTCTAGAGAAATGAAGGCAAAGGCAGTAACTGGTTTTAACAGTACCTTTCTTCTTTGGCTTGGCTTCGCGGACGAAGATTTATGGAGGGGGTAAAAAGTCCACGTCAGCTGCAGGCTCGTTTGTGGCTGACAAGTCCGATAACTCCATTAGAAAAGGATCAATGATTATGAAACAGTGCACTCTATTGGTTCTTTTATAGAATGCAGAAATCCAAAATTGGAGATAAGTTATCTGTAGTGCCATGCATGCCTCAGTTATTTAATCTTCATATATACTTGGTATAATTGTTGACCAAAGACTGTGTTTAATTGCCCTGAATTCTAGGTAAGTGTGTGCAATTTGTTTAAGCAAGGTTTGTGTTTGGAACTCAAAAAAGCAAAGTGTTTCCAGACTGAAAATTAATATTAAGTATTGACTAAGTTCACACTTAGTAGTTCCAAGTATGTAAATGAACAATGATCAAGCATAGAACAAAGACACAGTACAAGCCCTACAACCCACAGGGTGCACACAATATTCCAAATTGGATTTTATTTTTATTTAAAGATTTAAATCTTCTTTAAAGATTTTATGAAGAACATATATTGTCTATCATGGGGAAATGATTTGTTCTCAGGTAGCATAGGTGTGTACCTATCTGTAGCCCATTAACAAGACGAGCAAGAGATTTCAGATAAAACTATAGCTGACTGGAGTTTGAACAAATTCCCAGTGACCAGACCAGTTCACAGACCTAATTAAGATGAAAGGAGAAATTCCTACTTCCTTCAGTTTACATATTCTGTGATCCCATCAGATTGTCACAACACATTTGGGCATCCATCCATAGCTTGGATTGAATTTACATCATTTTAATTTGATTGAAGCATAAAAAGAACATCAGTGCATGTTGCTGTGCTAGATATTGAAGGAAATGCATGAATTCCCATCAGATCTTCAACTAGTGCAAGTTAATACCTTCCGCAGCAGTGATATGCCGCTGATATAAATGCCTGAAATTATGCTGCAGATTTGATTTTCAGTTCGACTTTCATACATTTGTCTTCCTTATCTGTGCTCATTAGAAATCCTGTTGTCTTGAACGTTGGCCTCCAATTTATCTGATTTTGATTCTGTAATGTCCACTGCAGAAGTTTCGAGACAACACAGTAGTTCTGGCTTTGTACTAATTGTCAATAAACAGGTCCCAATTCAATTCCTTGATTTGGCTGCAGTTTATAGTCCAGCCTTCTCAGTGGGAAGCATTTTATAACTTTTGGCTGAAAGACATATACTTATGCCATTTTAATGCTGGTTCAAATAAATTAAATAAGTTAGTCCATCCTCTCGAATCTAATTTACCCTATTTCAAAAAGATTGATTACTGTCAAGCAACCATCCCCTCCCCATATACTGAAAATAAATTTTTATTCATTCTTCAGTATTTAATTGTAATTGGAGATATTTTTAAATGTATTTAACATAGAACATAGAACATTACAGCATGATACAGGTCCTTCAGCCCATGATGTTCTGCCGGCCCATAATTTATTTTATTTTATTTTCCTTTTCATTTATCGAGTTCTCTTAATCTGTTCACTTTCAGTTCCTGATCTGTGATTGAAGTCATTATTCATTTTGACACCTAGCGGTCCGGACTTCATGTCGCAGATTAATAGTTCACCCATACAATTGGGTAAGGAGATATAGGTGACTCCAGCGTAGTGGCCATTCGGATAACAGAAATTTTCCATTCCAGAATTCACAAATCACTTCCCAAAAATTTGAGATTTTGAAAAATAATTTGCTCTTCCAGAATTTGTGTGGAAAACTAAATAAATAAGTGTAAAATGTAATTTTTTTAAATCTCACAAATGACGCATTATGGAAAGTCACATAATGGACCATCTGGAGGAATGCACACCCAGATCCCAGATTTCCTGGTGCATCATTCTCTTTGAATACTGTTGACAAAGAATTGACAGTGTGTGTCATTGTGCAGCTGTGCAGTAAGAATTAGGATAATTATGGACACTTCACACCTGGAAATAATGATAGAGAATACAAATTTATATTTGTGGGCGAATATCTTCTGTTCACAGAAGGTAAACACATGAAATCTCCTGACTCCAGGATAGTAAAAGGAAAGAAAATAACCTCAAAACTTTTGAAATGCATCTTTTGAAGTCACTTTATCAAGATAGCCTCTTACTGAGTCAGAAAGTAAAGAGGATAAGAAAAAGGAGTCCATGTGGTAATCACAGATATTAGTTGGAAATGGACCAGAATTGCCACATACTTAACTCGGTAGTGTAGCACTTTAGATTCACCAGTAACACCCTCGTAAATCATAGAGAAGTGTTCATTAGAACAATTGGACCCAGTAACCTACAATTACTTTGTTGAATTGAATTATTGGCGCATACATAGGTCCACAAAAGAAACCATGCTCATTCTCAGGTGAGGGAGTACCTTAGGAGGATATAGAATGGGAGTGGGTGAAGATATAGATAAGGCTGCTACAATGAAAGCAGAGTTTTAAATGCATTTCCCAATGAGAAACATCATATTATTTGATCAGACTGAAAAGCATATTTTTTTGTAAGATGTTCCATCATATTTGTACTTAAGCCACATTCCATGGGGTTATTGAAAATGCATCTACTGTACATTTTTTATTGAAATTTAAACAGAGAAATATTAATGCAAGACATTAAAATGTAACACTGAGGTACGTATTCCACCAAATAAGCTTTTAATTGTTTTTTTTGTGTACATGCTAAATCATTTAAATTGAATGTGACATTTCCTCACGTGATTGTGAAAGAAAATTCTTTGGCTAAAAGCTGTAGTTTTCCGTCATCCTCTCTCTACAATCCAGTTCTGTTCATCGTGGAGAAATATTTCCATCTACAGTGACCTCCATAATGTTTGGGACAAAGGCATTTTTTTTTCTTTATTTGCCCCTGTGCTGCACAGTTTCAAATTTGTCACCAAGCAATTCACATGTAATTAAAGTACACATTCCAGATTTTATTCAAGGTTATTTGTATGAATTTTGGTTTCACCATGTCGAAATTCCTATAAGAGTGGAGAAGTATCATTAATTCATATGTCCTAGTCTTGTCCGAGTCTAGAGAGAGGTTTTCCATGCTTTTTAAAAAATTTCAACACTGAATGCTTTGGTGGCCCTCTTTGGTATAACAGGAGGGAATAATTCTTTATCTTTGGTTCAGAGTCACGCTATCTCTTTTGCCTCTCTTTTGGTGAGGTGTGCGATTTTACTGAAATGGAAGGATGCTGCCCCACCAACTCACGATCAGTGGTTGCGTGACATCATGTCCTCTTTGAATATGAAAAAGATTTGTTATTCAATTAATAATTCAGATAAAAGATTTCAGAAGTTATGGGGGTCATTTGTAACTCTCTATCTTACTTTATAATTTTATCCCAATGCAATTAAATTGTCTGACTTTGATCTTTACCACCTTCCTTAAATGTTTTTTAACCTTAGTTTTCCTTTTAATACTACAGGTACACGATCCTTTATCGGAACCCTTGTTCTGAATTTCAGATTTTTCTGGATTTCAGAAAGCCCACCCGAATTGTGCTGCTGCATCCACCCCCCCAGTCAGGTATATTTAACTGCTTCATTGGTGCAGGCATAAGAGAGCTAGATTTGCTTCTAACGTTTCATCACCTTTGGAGTCTGTACTACCCTGCAAGATCCAAACCATAGAAAAGTTGGCCAAAAAGTATTTAAAAGAGCCTGCAGAATTCAGGAAAAAGGTCTGTGGACAGATGTATCCAAGATTAACCTGTATCAGATTATTGGCAAGAGCAAAATGTGGAAACATAAAGATCCATAGCTTACCACCATTTCCATGTTTTCCATCTTGCAGTGTAGCCTCTGAAGTTCTGTTCATGAAGTCTTTTGTGGACAGTGGTCATTGACATATTCGCACCTGCCTCCTGAAGAGTGTTTCTGATCTGTCGGACATAGGTTTGGGGATTCTTCTGTTATCGCTGTTGATTTTGGTAATCCTAACATTTGGGTGATGTCTCTGACTGTTTTATTCTTGTTTTTCAGCCTCATAATGGCTTATTTGACTTTCATTGGCACAACTCTGCTCCTATATAACCATATAACCACTTACAGCACAGAACAGGCCAGTTCGGCCCTACTAGTCCATGCCGTAGCAAATCCCCACCCTCCTAGTCCCACTGACCAGCACCCGGTCCATACCCCTCTAGTCCCCTCCTATCCATGTAACGATCCAGTCTTTCCTTAAATGTAACAAAAATGTTTAAAAATTGCTACTACAGACTCCAAAGGTGATCAAAAATTCAAAGCAAACCTAGCTCTCTTATCCCTGCACCAATGAAGCAATTAAACTTATCTGAGTACTCACAAACACCTATAGAGCCAAATGTCCCAATCATTCTGGTGCTCTCAAATGAGGGTACTATGTATAAAATGTGCTGTAACTTCAACATGGTCAAACCAAAATATATACAAATAACTGAATAAAATCTGAAATGTGCACTTGAATTACATGTGAATTGTGTGATGACAAATTTAAAACTGTGGAGCACAGGAGCAAAGAAAGAAATAAAGTGTCTTAGTCCCAAACATTATGGAGGGCACTGTATGATAGTAATGCAACTGATGTATCACATATCTAGGAAGATGATCCAAAAAAAATGCTCCCAAACCAAAACAATGACTCTCTGTTCCTCTCCAAGGATGCTGCCTGTCTGGCTGAGTGTCTCCAGCTTCCCGTTATTTCCTCTAAAAATATCCTATTGGGCACATGGATTTGTTGTGTTCATATTAATATGTCAAAGATTAATGTTTTATACAACTGATGTGATATTTCAACCTTGCTTCATGTAGTTTAAACTTCTTTCACGTGCAAAATTGATGAGATGTTGTGGAATTATAAAAAATGATATATTTGCTCCCTGCATGCTAATTAATATTCTTTTGCCTTTGTTGTACTTGTATTTAGATGAATGCATGGTATATAATACACACATAAAATTTATAATCGTAATGCATTTAAAGTCATGATCAAATATTTCCCCAATTTTGAACATTATAAATGGATTGAAGTACAGGATAGAATAGAAAGGAAAATGTGAAACTTTTATGACAAAAGCATTTCAAATCCCAAACCTGACAAGCAATAAGTAAGAACTCTATCCTTTTTTTACCTTCTAGGTAGAAATCAGTAAATGAAAAATCATAACATGATAAGATCATTAGGAGGAAAATAAAAACATTGTTAAGGAATTGCCAGGGATGTCCCTGAGTAAGTTAAACATGAGTTAGCAGTGAACCCAAGGGAAGACCGTGGACAATCAGTTGTTCTGAAAGGAGCAAGTTTCAGAATACAGCACCCAGTTAACTTGCCAGGAATATACAACATAATGGCCAAGTTACTCTGCATGTTCAAACTATCCATTCAAGAACTATTCTAAATACCAAAGTTTTTTTTTAAAATGCATGTTTTTTTATAGAACATTTTTGTGGAACTTAAATATTTTTTATAATTTTACTCAGTGTTCCCATTACAATACAATATTTTGAAGATGTATTTAAAGCAAATCCATCAACACCTGTTAACTCTAAAACATGAAAGTAGCTGCAATTTTGAGGTTTTCACATATAAACGTCTTGACATAAAATTTGTGAAGTTCTCAGTGATTCAGCTCTCCTTTATACAGTGTAGGGTTTTGGAAATGTCTGGACTCACAATAAAGTAAAAACAGATGAATTGAAGAGAACTGAAGATAATCCTGAGTTAATCATGCTAAATATCTATGATGGAGTGTGAACGAAGTTCCCCAGCATTTACTCTGCAGAATCTGTATACAAATGAGCAAATCCATGAATTTCAGTGAAGAGGAATTGCTGTGAGGAACAAGCATGTGCATTGAGAAATTTCCAATTTATGAATTGATAGAGTTTTGGGTTTTTTTATAAAATATTCTCATTTGAGACAATATTTTTCCTGTTTTTTATAAACTGCCTTTAATTTTTTGTGAATGTTAGGGATATTCAAAAGCATTCAAAATTCTTTACGGGGTTTAAGAGCTGACCAGGCCAATGGGAGTATCTTACCCAGCTGTCAGGGTTTATTTAATTTGTTACACATGTTGGAGGGGTGCCATTACAGATCTAGTTAACAAAACTAGATCTGGAAAAGATAAATTCTTAAAATACATGAGAGAGATAGGTCAGCTGAGTTCTGGCCTCCCCTCCCCTCTCTGCTTTCCATAGGGATCATTCTCTCCATGACTCCCTTGTCCATTCATCCTAATATGTACCAACAAGTTATCAGTGGAACTTAAATTCTGCTTCTTTCTCAATAGATCCTGGCTAATCTGCAAAAATATGAAATATTTTCTGATTTATTTCAAATTTCTAGCATTTGCAATTTGTGCTTTTGTGGTAAGGGATGCTTTTTATGTAGTTAAGTTAGACCTTACCTCCTTCTTTTGGTGTGGTGGATGGTCATGATGTCCATATCTGAGAGGGCATTCTTCATTAAAAGAGACATAATTAATTGAACCTGTAAGAAATCATGAACCACCAAGAATGTTCACATGTACTTGGAACCAATGCAGAATCTGAAATATGAGGTATGCAAGCCAACCCTTTTATTAGACAATAGATGTAAGTCTGTAAATGAAAAGACTTCAAATGAAAAGTGTTAGCTGTTATCAGTTAGATTTTCAGGTTCAATATTAATGCATTTTTCTGATGAGGACAATGTTATGTTCAAGTAATATATAAGTATGATTATGTTCAAGATTATGTTCAAGTAATATACAAGGTACTTGTCATAAAATAATACTTCTTTTCACAATATATATTTAATTTGCCACATTTTTTTCAAATGTCATAAAAAATATGTAATCAATCGCTATAAATTGATTGACATAAATTTTTAAAAAACTATTTCCATGACTGATAAGGAGATAGGTTAGATTGTCTTCTACTTAGGATAAAGTTTATATTAAAATGTGCTTAATGCTCCCAGACACATTAGTAAATGTTCAGAATTACAGAATTCTTAAAACATGGAAGCCCATTGTCCTGACTGTGATGTTTATTTTATTGCAATGAAGAAACTTGGGATATTTTATAACAATTATATTTTATTAGCTAAAGCACTCACAAACTCATGGAGGCATCCTCTTTGAATCTACTCCTAACTGCAACAACTCATCTCCAACTCTCTCTTATGGTCAGGATTATCATTACATCCCCCTTCCTTGAGATGTTTAATCAAACAACATGACACACTAGTGCAGTATTCATTCCAATTTAAAGTTCAACACAAACATCAGCAGCACAAACTTTTTAAGTGTACAGTTATTTTTCTTTTAGAGATTTGTCTGTCAGGTGCTTGGATAACATGTGTGGATCTTCTTAACACAAGTGCTTGTGTCGGCTCTGCTGGTGCACTATTGTCTAGCACTAGTGTTTCTCTGTTGCTGTGCAGGTTGGATCCTCTGCATTTGTCTGTTCTTGCAGTGTCTCTTGCATTTTCAGCAGGCTCTTTCAATTCCTCCTCAGTATTTGATCATCCTCTGTTCTGACAGAGTAGGATCTTGGATTTACTTCCTCCAGATCAGAAGCCTTTTTGACCCAAGTGTTGGAATCTCTGAGTCTCACTGTGTCATATTGTGCCAGTGGCCTGAAGCTTCTTACTGACTTGTCATAGTTTGCTTTTTATCTCCATTGCAGACACTTTTGTTTCCTTTTGACATCTTCAATATCTCTGGTCTTGTTTGGGTCTACAGAGGAGGGAAGTGTGATGCATAGTCTATGTCCCATCAGAAGCTCAGTGGGTGAGATGCCATGTTCAAGAGGTGAAACTCTGTAACTCGATAGAGCTAGATGAGTAGAAGCCCATTGACAATACTCAGATCAGCTTTGATGTTGTAGCATGGCTGACACTGACCTCTCGGCCATCCTTTATTCAGATTCTTGATGACTTTCTGTAAAACTATGACCTTTTCTGTTTCAGCTGTGATCTGCTTGGATTTCATGTCAGATATGGGAAGAGATTCAGTGATCAGGTTCACGTGGAGATTTACATCTGTCTCTGTGGAACTCTCATTGTGTGCTTCACTTGGTGTCGTTGCTCTGGATAATGCATCAACTAACACAATAGGTTTCCCTAGTGTGTACGCCCTCTTGACTAGGCTTAAGTTTCACATTCTTTGTCACCAAGCAGTGATTCATGTCCATCTGGGTTTACTGTAAACCTGAGGTGGTGCTTTTTATCTTTAACTTTTACCTTGAGCTTACATGTACCTTTTGTATCGATGTTTTGTCCATTGTAGGCTTTGAACTGTACAGGATTTGCATGGATATAAGGCATTATCTTCATTGACCTGGTGTTGTGCTCACAGATCAAATTGGCTTTTGCCTGTGTCTAGCTTGAAAGGAATATTTGTTTCATTTGTATGCAATGACACAGTCTACTTATCCTTCTCGACTCTGTTCACACTTGGCTATTCAGTGTCTGTTGGTTTATAGTCTTTCTGCACTACCATGCATCACTGAGAATAGTTTCTTCTATAGTGTGCACACTTGCACTTCTGTTTTGTTTCCCTTAGGAAGGACATTGCTTTGCATAGTGATTCTGCCTTTTGCACTTATTACAGTCTTTTTCATAAGCTGGGCATTGTTTTAGTGCATGCTGAGTGCCGCATCATTTACAATTGAATGCCTCTTCACCTTTTTGTTGTCTCCTATGTTGGGTTTTTTTTTGTTTGTGCAAGAGCAGACACTGTAGCTACTGGCTTTTGCACTATCACTGAACTTTTTCGCTTGCTGCAGAGCTATTTAACTGGCGTGGCATAACTTCACAGGTCCAGCTAAGGTAAGCTCCACCTCTCACAGCAACCTCTCTCTCACTTTCTTATCACTAATTCCAAACACAATTTGATCACAGATCATTCAATCTTACAGCGATCCAAAATTGCATGATCTTGCTTTTAGTTTTAAGTCCATTAAAAAAGTACCAAAGTTCTCTATCTGCAGTTATGTGTGTGAGTGAAACATGTACCTCTCAAACATTTCATTTTTCTTTGGTGAACAGTGTTCATCAAACTTATCAATAACCTTGTTGAACTTGTTCTGGTCAACTGCTTTGGTAACAACAAATGTGTTGAAAACTTCTTGTGCTTGAAGTCCAACCACAGTTAGTAACAGTGCAATCTTCCATGCATCAGGTTTGCTATCAAGTCCAATGCCTTGTCTTCTCCTTCTTTGGCTTGGCTTCGCGGACGAAGATTTATGGAGGGGTAATGTCCACGTCAGCTGCAGGCTTGTTTGTGGCTGACAAGTTCGATGCGGGACAGGCAGACACGGTTGCAGCAGTTGCAAGGGAAAATTGGTTGGTTGGGGTTGGGTGTTGGGTTTTTCCTCCTTTGTCTTTTGTCAGTGAGGTGGGCTCTGCGGTCTTCTTCAAAGGAGGGTGCTGCCCGCCGAACTGTGAGGTGCCAAGATGCACGGTTTGAGGCGAGATCAGCCCACTGGCGGTGGTCAATGTGGCAGGCACCAAGAGATTTCTTTAGGCGGTCCTTGTACCTCTTCTTTGGTGCACCTCTGTCTCGGTGGCCAGTGGAGAGCTCGCCATATAACACGATCTCAGGTAGGTGCAGCTTAAATCATTGTTTGAACAACCTCCACTCGTGGATCCCTTACACTCTCCATGTTTTCTGCTGCAATTAACTGATTCTCACTCTGCCCACTTCTGGTGTTTTTTCCACTCCTGTGCACACTGCACACTCCTGGTACCATGTGATATTTCTTTTACTAAAAATAAATTTGAGTTATTTAATCACAAATATACATTATTAGCTCAAGCACTCATGCATCCATTTTGAATCTACTCCTAGCTGCAACAACTTGTCTCTGACTCTCTCTAGTGGTCAAGATTATCACTAGAACTCTATCATTTCACTGACCAGGTTTACATAGATAGGAGCCCAGTTTCATCCTAGGCTCCTATCCTCTTGACCAGCCTACAAATTCTTTCAGAATTTCAAAATTGAACCAGCTTCCACTTATAACTCTAGTGGTAAATTTCATAGTCTTACCACCCATTGCATGTATTGATTTTTTTTTAATGCTAGTCATTGATTTCCTCTGCCTTTCAGTTCTTAATCCTTGCATCCAATGGAGCAATTTCTCTCTGTCTACTCTGTCTGCACCCTTCATGATTTTAAATACTTATCTTCGATTGCTTTTGCTCCCACTGGAACAACCCAAGGTTTTCCCACTCCATGCATAGAAGTCTCTCATCCTGGAATTATTTTCATTGACCTATTCTCCACTCTCTCCAAAGCCTTAATTTAGTTCCTCAAGTCTGGCATCGAAAAAAAACATAAAGTTCCACTTGTAGTCAAGCCAGTATTCTGCATACGTCAATCATGATTTAGTTGCTCTTGAATTCTATATCAATATTTAAAAGTTGGAGGTTCCCGTTTGCTTCCAAAACAAAAATCATTATAATATATAACCCCTCTTTCATCTTTATTGATATTAAGTAGTTAAATTACTCATTCACAACTTAGAAGACTAATCATTTTTTAGAGATTATTATTGCTAATCATTGTTTCAGAACTTCAACTCAATTCACTTACAAGTCAAAACATTGCCTCAAACTTTTGGTTTTCACTTACAACTACTCGCTTTGATCGTTAGTTGGAAAGAAACTGCTTTGTTTTTAGTTGCATAATGGATTGCAGGAACTTGTATTGCACAGGTTCTGATGACAAATAGGAATGTCCCTTCAGTGCGGCAGTGAACGTATGTCTACTTCATCAACAGTCACTGATGCATTATCAAATAGGATTAACTGAAGTCAGAATTTATTAGCTTTCACTCCTATTGTACCATAACTAAATAACTCGTAGCAGAATAGTTTGGGAGTGTGAAATGCTGCTATTTGAAAGTTGTGCTGCCAAATGAGGGGCATGCAATAAAGAGAATCTAATCTCAAACCTTCCAGGCATTGATAGAGACCTCCTTGTGAAGAACAGAATGACTATAATGATGAAGGCTCGAGAGAAGATTGTCTGTCCTCGTTCTGGGTTGCAGGACTGTCGGATGTGTGGAAAGATGCATCCTCATTTTGTCCCAATCAGTGCCAGCAAATAAAATATCTTCTGGATTGTAATTATGCTTGACTTCAGTTAAAGGAAACAACCATTCAAATGTATTTCATAAAAATGCAGCTTTTAAATGAGTCCAGAACTGTGCCTTGGATCATCTAAGTACTGAATAAGATGCCTTGCCTAAATGAAATGATATGCAACTCAATTCATTCTATTCTCAACATTAAAAAGAGTTTTGAAATAGTTACAAATTATTCAATCGTCTTATAGATTATCTTGACCATGCAGAAGAATTTGTACATCATCTTTTCTTTAGGACACAGCTTTTGTTGAACCTCAACTTTTAATTGCCCGTAGTGCAGTATTTTTCCCATCTTGACCATGATGGAGTACCCAATCCAAGGGTCTCTTGTGTTATTCATTTAATTAACTCCAAGATCTTCTGGTCAGTCTCAAATTAGTGATAGAGTTTTACAGTAGAGCACCTGAGAGTTTCTTCACAAGTACTAATTATGTTGAGCATTAGGGCAGACTGGGGGTATTTTTCAGCTCCAGTTATTTCGGGTCATTAGGTTGTTTGTAAGACACTGTTTAAGAAGCATTTCCAGGGACTTTGAGTTAGGTTTCCTACATTTTCTTAATAGTCATTCCCTGCCAAAGTGTTGCAACTTTTTGCCTCTAGCATTGAAGTCACCCACCAAAATCATTCTGTTTCTTCCAGGATATTGGTCTTTATTTTTTTTTCAGAACGGAAGTACTTCTTAGTAGCTTCCATTGTTAGGGCATATTGGCTGATAAATGCTCATATCAAAATGAGGCAGACAAACATGAGACATTCCCATAGGGGGAATTGCTGAAATGTTATTAACTGCAAAACTCACCCAAGAACATTAGTGAAAACAACGTGGAGAAGTAGGTGGAACAAACAATTGTATGAATATAAACTCTCAAACCATGTCTGTACTAGTAGAGGAAATGTTTGATAAATTTCTTTTCAAAGGCTTTAGATAGCTTTGCCTAAATGTATTGAATTTATGTAAAATTATTTTGATTATTCGCTTTTCAAACATTTAATTGAAGTTGCACTCAGCATTTATCCTTCAAGTTATATTCTCCTATATTGTACAAATTTCACTCTTCACTATCAGCCCCAAAATCATCATCCCCTCAAACATATTTTACCTCCTCTCACCACCAACAACGTAATACTTAAAGCTGAATGACATGATAACTTCACTGCATTTAGTGAAAGAGTTTAAAGAAAATAAATTCGCAACTCTATTTCCAGGGGTCTTGGCAAAAACACCAATTTCATTTTTTTCTTACAACTTTACAGTCTTCAGTTTTACTTTTAAGCATAAATATTGTGCTAAATAAACTTTTTTTGCTCACACAAATTGAGGAAAAAAGTGAATCTGTTGGCAATTGTATGTAATATAGTTTTATGCAACGAAAACTATAGCCATGGTAAATTAATTACATCTTGTTATTTATTAGCATTTTGATCCTGATCAAAAGTCATGTTGAGCGAACAAAGAAAATCCTGATCCAAAACATTTGACTGACTATTTCTCCCTATGGATTCTGCCCGACTCACCAACACCTCTTCGTTCGCTCAATATTCTGGCAACTGTAGTTCTTTTTTAGATTTTAAAGCTATGTTTGTTTGTTTTTTTAACTCATTTAATTTCCAGTTAATTCACATAATTCCTACAAATAAAACTTTTTACCTTGGCTTTTTAACCTTATTTACTCAAGTCTCATTTCCAGATGGCTATATCAATCTAATTGAAAAGAACAATTTAGAAGTTTTCGTGTAAAGTTTTTAAAAAAGGTTTTGTGCATATATAAGAAAAATTGGAGGATTATGGGCTGTGAGGGAGAGAGTTAGATTGAATGTGGAGTAGAGTTAAATAGATCAGTGCAACATTGTGAGCCAAAGGGATTGTGCAGTGCTGTTCTATGTTTATTCTTACTCCAAAATATTTTGTATCATGTCTCCACCTGAAAAGTTTTTTTAGTCAGTCCCTCCAATAGTGACAGCTTTCCATTTTCTGTTTCAGCTACAAAATGTTGAGGATTCAAGTTTTTCAGTGAAAGAACCTTGGATTCATGTTTTCTCCCTTCTTATGAATCACCATACTTTGCATAGACACAGTCAGTGCAGACAAAGGCCCTTTGGCCCCACCAAGTCTGCCCTGAACATCAAACGTAATTCAAACTAATGCCATTTTATTCTCCCGCATTTTCATTAACTCCCCCATCACACAATCTCCCCACCCGCAGATTTAGTTACTCACCTATATACCAGAAACAACTTATAGCAGCCAACATATGATGAAGGATTAATTTCTACCATAGTATCTCCAGAAAGATAGGATTTTATTGATTCTTTAACTCGTTCATTCACTTTTTCAGATCCTATCCATGATGGGGAAAATAAACAAATCTATACTCTTAATGGGGATTTTTTTTCTCAAAAAAAAAGCAAGTAGAAATTGATTGCATCTGTGTAAAATTTTTGAGGTTTTTTTACTCTCATTGTAGAGAAACTATTCTGAAGCATTATTCTTCTAAGTAATTTAAAGTTTTGGACATCTCATAAATATTACAGATTTTATAAATCTATTGAAATAAATCCTTACGATGGCATTATTTTCTCCAGTGTCCTGTCTTTGTTCAAGAATGTGAGGTTTTGCAGGAAGACTCGAAAGAACAAATTTAAAGACAGTAAATAAACTCCTGTACATATTATCTTCAATCTCTGCAGCTGTGGATCATTTCTTTCTCCTGTGATAGCTATATTGTATGTAGTTTTCGGGTACCCTGAAATGTCTGGTATGGGTACTACATGTTTTGGAAGCATTTGAAGGGCAGTATCACTGGCACCTGATAGGTCAGGAGTTTTGTAGCGTGCCCTTTTGCTCAATTGACTCAATATCACGCAGGCACATGAAATCCATTATAATTGCTTTCCTTTTACAAGAGGTGTTTCTTTAGATAATGGAAATGGTTCTGTTTTTGAGAATTTTATCAGGAAAGTCATTGTTGTATTGGAGTGTTTTACAGCAGAAACAGGTTGGTAGAGAGCCTAGGCCATGGAGATTAAAATAAATGTTCAAAGCTTTTTCGTAGAAATCTGACATATCCACTGACTCCTGTGTACCTTTTACTTAAGACCACTCAAATTTGAGAAAAAGCATTTGGGAAATTTGAGAACCTTGGAGGCATGTATCATGAGCACATAGAAGTCCCACATAAGCAATGAAAGGAGCTCACTTCCTCACAATCTATCTACCCTCACCAACAGCCACCTCCTGCTTACCTGAACAGAGTCTGCAGTTTCCACATTGTATTTCCACAAACAGTGGAATTAAGCTACCCTTGATCCAACTGCATAAGAAGAAACAGGAAACTCACTTGGCTGATAAAAGCACTAGAGTATCATTAAGCTTCACTGAAACAGGTTCGGTTGCAGAGCTACTGGCTAAGGCCATGACTTGCACGATACCTTGTAACATATCTAAGTTGGAGATGAATTTCACTGAGCAGCCAAACTGTGATGGATAATCAACAGTTTTTCTCAATTGATGGAGTCAAAGGCTTTATATATGGCTTATGTTAAACTTGGCATTTCTCATGGAGTTGCTGCACAATGAAGATCATGTCCTTTTGGGCTTTAAATGGATGAAATCAGGAAGCTGTTCTTCTCCATTGGAATAGGGCAGTTGAGGGGAACCCTGGTGAGATCAAGACATCAAATCTGGCAGAAAGCTCGGTCTCCCGGACAGAGTCTGTCCTCCGATATGGCACGGACAACCTTGCTGCAGCAAATGTCTCAAAGGGCTCAAGAAGGCACCACTAACCTTGTGTCTGCAAGTTCCTCCAAATCCACTGGCAGATTAAACAAACCAACAGAAGTATGCTCTGCCAAGCTCTCATCCCCAGCATGTCTTATTAATACCCAATTAGCTCTGACAGCAAGAACACATTGTTCATATTCCCAGAACCAGATTTCCAAAGCACTGCTCCAAATTCATTGAATTTTGCAATTTTAGATTATCCCTAACCCCATCTATTTCCATTGTTTCCATCTCTCCTTCACATGCTCCCACTCTCACTTTTCTCTCTAACCTTTATTTCTTTCACCTCCCCTTCCTTCCTCCTCTACCTGTTTCCTACCTTCTTCAATCCAGTATTGTATTACCTCTTGACCCCTCTCCAATTTTTATGTTTGTAATCTTCCTTTTCCATTTTGGTCTCGATAAAAGGTCCCAGCTGAAACATTGACTGATCATTTCTCTTCATCAATGCTGCCTGAATCATTAGGTCTGTCCAGCTTCTCTTTATTCACTCAAGATTTTCACTTTTCTGAGCTCTGTCACAGTAAGAGATTATCTAACAGAGGAAACAAATCTTGGATGTTCTCACAGGCTCTTTGAAGAAGTGTTGCATTCTCACTAACTCAGGGAAATCATTGGTCAACAAAGAGGAAGACCATTTAGCATAGCATTGAGAACCTTGAGTCCTTTTATTGGGAGCACACATAAATGAAGGAATGCACCAACTCCCAAACTGCCTACTTTGCTTGTCCCATCAAGTTCCTCTTCTGAACCTGAAGTGAAGTTCACAGGTGCACAGTCATCCTGAAACCAATGAAGCTTGACAAGGAAGAAGGAGGATAACTTATTTGGTGAAGTGTCAAGTTTCTGTGGACTGAAATCCGAACTTACAATATTCCAGCTCAAAGCAGATGTTTTTCGTAACTGAGAAATTCTTCCTTATTTTTGCATTTGTGGGGGGGGGGGGGGGGCGGGTGCTTAATGATGACTCTAGTTCTGAGGTTTGGAAATAAGTAAGAATCTTTTTTTTCATGTGGGTTGCCTTTGCAGGGCAGGTTCCAAATGATCTACACAGTCCAATGACTGTAAGATTTAATATGACTGGAGACTAAAATGAAAACACACAAGCATGGTCCAGCCTGCATTCTCTTCCTTAGTCTTTTGTCCTCAACCATTTAAAGCCCAAAAGGACATGATCTTCATTGTGCAGCAACTCCATGAGAAATGCCAATCTTCCCTTTCTCAATCTCCCATTCTCCTAAACGCCTTCTCTTCTTCTTTCCTTTCACAGCTACTCATCCTATTTCATTCTGAAGCATACATTTTAAAAAGCCATATTGAAATCCAGAGTTCAAAACAAGAAAACTTCACTAACCTGAATACTATCCCTTTTAATTTTATTTAATATTGTAGTTGTTATTAAGTTATTTATATTTAAACAAGGTGCATATGTAGATTGGATAAACTCATTATCATTTTAGTCTTTTCTATTGGGCCTTTTCAAACATAGCTTTTTGTATTTTCTGTCTCCCCAAGAAAATCATTTAACTCTGCCAATATTGAACAACAAGCTGAACTCTAAGCATTGGCAGGGGGATGCATATGGTGTGAAGGGCTAGTAAACTATACCGATTCCGTGTACACCTTGGGGAGTAGTTCAAAACTGGGATAAGGTTTGGGCTAGCAAAGGGTTCCTTAGTGCAGGAGGAACCCTTGCAAGAAATGTGCATGAAAATAAAGAATTGCTTGAGGTCATTGAAACCACCTTCCAAATGGGCAGGGATTGCCCAGCAACAAATGTCAAACTATTATCACATTGTTCAAATTACATTCTTGATCACATTATATTTTTCAGGTTCTTACTTCCTCATCTCCATGCATTTTCCTCTCACTTTAGCATTGATTATCCCTTTGTATTCCTTTGCTGAATGCAATGACACTTGTTTCTATTTCCACAGATATTGCCTGACTCCTTGGGAATATTCGCATTTGGTTGATTTTGGTTCAGATATCCAGCCCCTGTATGCTGCTTTTTCAGAGAGTTTGTATATCTTCTCATCTTTGTGGCTTAGTATGACTTGTGGTGACACATTTACCCAAGTAGTAACAAAACAGTGTAAGATAACAAAAGGGCTTATACGATTCAATGTAAACCCATGTGAAGTCATATCTTTGGCTTGGCTTCGCGGACGAAGATTTATGGAGGGGGTAAATGTCCACGTCAGCTGAAGGCTTGTTTGTGGCTGACAAGTCCGATGCGGGACAGGCAGACCCGGTTGCAGCGGTTGCAGGGGAAAATTGGTGGGTTGGGGATGGGTGTTGGGTTTTTCCTCCTTTGGCTTTTGTCAGTGAGGTGGGCTCTGCGGTCTTCTTCAAAGGAGGTTGCTGCCCGCCGAACTGTGAGGCGCCAAGATGCACGGTTTGAGGCGAGATCAGCCCACTGGCGGTGGTCAATGGGGCAGGCACCAAGAGATTTCTTTAGGCAGTCCTTGTACCTCTTCTTTAGTGCACCTCTGTCACGGTGGCCAGTGGAGAGCTCGCCATATAACACGATCTTGGGAAGGCAATGGTCCTCCATTCTGGAGACGTGACCTACCCAGCGCAGTTGGATCTTCAACAGCGTGGATTCGATGCTGTCGGCCTCTGCCATCTCGAGTACTTCGATGTTAGGGATGAAGTCATTCCAATGAATGTTGAGGATGGAGCGGAGACAACACTGGTGGAAGCGTTCTAGGAGCTGTAGGTGATGCCGGTAGAGGACCCATGATTCGGAGCCGAACAGGAGTGTGGGTATGACAACGGCTCTGTATACGCTTATCTTTGTGAGGTTTTTCAGTTGGTTGTTTTTCCAGACTCTTTTGTGTAGTCTTCCAAAGGCGCTATTTGCCTTGGCGAGTCTGTTGTCTATCTCGTTGTCGATCCTTGCATCTGATGAAATGGTGCAGCCGAGATAGGTAAACTGGTTGACCATTTTGAGTTTTGTGTGCCCGATGGAGATGTGGGGGGGCTGGTAGTCATGGTGGGGAGCTGGCTGATGGAGGACCTCAGTTTTCTTCAGGCTGACTTCCAGGTCAAACATTTTGGCAGTTTCCACAAAACAGGACATCAAGCGCTGAAGGGCTGGCTCTGAATGGGCAAGTAAAGCGGCATCGTCTGCAAAGAGTAGTTCACGGACAAGTTGCTCTTGTGTCTTGGTGTGAGCTTGCAGGCGCCTCAGATTGAAGAGACTGCCATCCGTGCGGTACCGGATGTAAACAGCGTCTTCATTGTTGGGGTCTTTCATGGCTTGGTTCAGCATCATGCTGAAGAAGATTGAAAAGAGGGTTGGTGCGAGAACGCAGCCTTGCTTCACGCCATTGTTAATGGAGAAGGGTTCAGAGAGCTCATTGCTGTATCTGACCCGACCTTGTTGGTTTTCGTGCATTTGGATAACCATGTTGAGGAACTTTGGGGGGCATCCGATGCGCTCTAGTATTTGCCAAAGCCCTTTCCTGCTCACGGTGTCGAAGGCTTTGGTGAGGTCAACAAAGGTGATGTAGAGTCCTTTGTTTTGTTCTCTGCACTTTTCTTGGAGCTGTCTGAGGGCAAAGACCATGTCAGTAGTTCCTCTGTTTGCGCGAAAGCTGCACTGTGATTCTGGGAGAACATTCTCGGCAACACTAGGTATTATTTTATTTAGGAGAATCGATGATAGTTAAAATAGTTAAAGTGCTGCATTGCCACTCCATGATCTCACCAGGAATGAAAGATTAACATTACAATTAAGAAACTGAAGCCTTTTTGAACTAAAGCTAGGTCAGATAAGGAGAGATATTCAAGATTTTAAGGGAGACAGATCATTTCCACTGATCTACCATAATAATGACAATGACATGCATTATTACTTGAACAGAGGTTATAATTTATTTTAAAGATAGTTAAATATTAAAGGTAATGAACATATCTGATAAATCAGATAAGATGGCACATGTGGCTACATCTCTGGCCCAGATTTGATGAGTTCAAAGGCCTTTCTCTTCACTTTTACGGGTGATGTAAAAATCTTGTGATGGAATTGTTTTATTAATCTTTAGTTATTATATACATATCTTAGTAAAGGGATTTTTTTGGGTGGGCAGGGACACAGACACCATAGATCATTACACTGAGAAACCATTTTGAAAGTCGAAATGTCTGCTATTCCATTGTTTGCTGAGGATGTGTAAACAACCATAAAAACTTAAATGATTCTTCATTGAACCTAACACGATAGTATTTTCTGAGAGATGGCATCTGTTTAAACAATCACATTTTCACATGGCCACTTCATGTAACCCTTGCTGGGGTTCATGAAATTATCGTGGAAGAAAACATAAGTTCTGAAACCTCCATGCAAGAGAGGTAAATCATTTGTATGAAGAAACAATTCTCTGGAAAAAAAAACTCTACAAGAATTTTGAGAGTTTTGAGAAGTCTAAGGTCTCACACCTACTTTAAAATTACTTTTGAGCAACAATTTAAAGAATTAGAGTTTCAACATAAAACTGACTGAACTTTAAAAGTTTATTCTTTTTACAATTGTGCCTTAACTGTAATGGTTTTTGGACCTCCCCCCCACTCCCCCCACCCACCACACACACACACACACACACACACACACACACATATATTTGTGCATAGTGGGGCTGTTAGAGTTAAGTAGGAAATGTCATTATTAATAGTTATTAATAAAAACTATTATTTTGAAAATACCATTGTTTTAGTGAATTTCTATTGCTGTTGGTATGGGATTTAGCCAAAATTGGAGCTTAGTATTGATTAATTTTTTTTAAGCCAATTAAAAGGCTTGTGTGTATGGAATCACCAGAAATTGATATTGATAATTTTTTGGCATCGCCAATTTTCTACCCTACGTGGTTAGATTTGAAGGGAGTGGAAACTTGGCCAGATTCTGTGGAATTAACCTCCAAGCTTAAGTTAAGGCCAAGTGGAACTTTCCGAAAGGGGCACAATTCTTCTACATTTGCAGATGAGTACGTTTTAATTCACAAGGTGAGATTAGTGCCCAATAGACCTTTTCAAAAAGATAATATAGAGTACCCAATTAAGGTAGAAATCAAATGGGTTAATAGTGCTAGAGTTAAAGAAGAAGGGAGGCAAAAAAAAAGGAAAACCTTCAGGTCCCTTGTGCAACTATTGTAAGAAACCTGGTCACATAATAGCAAATTGTCTTGTGTTAAATAAAAAGAAATAACAAGGAGCACCAGATGGTTGTATTTAAAGTGATGAAACACATGGAAGAAGAGGAAGGGCCAGTTCTGCTGGTAAAATTAGGAAGGAATTCATATCTTTTGTGTCAGAGGGTAAAGGAAGGACTGGGGCTGCCCAGTCACTCATGTTATACCGTGTTTTAGAGTTTAGCGATAAGATTGCCACGGGTGATATGAATTTGATTTGAAGCTTGGGGCATGATTCAGAATTGGTATCTCTGCAAAAGATATTTTAGGATTAAGATCTAGTTAATGGACATGTTATGATAAGAATCAGATCAAGTTTACCAGTGGGTTTGATTTCATTGTTAATAGGAAATGATTTAGCAGAGGGTAAAGTTGTCCCTATAAGGTTGAGCCAGTCATTGATGAGACAGAGACAGATTTGGATATATACCCAGCTTGTGCAGTAATAAGAGTGATGGTGGAAAAGCTTGCCAATGAAAACAGTGATGGACAAAATGATTTAAAAGGGTTAGAAGTGTGTGACAGTGAACAGAAGAAATCAGGTTGTAGTGACCTGCCAAAAGATTTGTTATTATCTCGAAAGGAGCTTATAGAAAGGCAGAAAAGATCTTACTGAAGTGAGAGATAAGTGCTGATAAAATTAAGAAAGTGCCAGTTGGATATTATTTCAAGGAAGAATGGGCAGTTGTTCACCAAGCTGTAGTTCCTAAAGCCTTTCGGGGTGAGATTTTAAACTTAGCCCATAGTACACCTTTAGATGGTTAACTTGGGGTATAGAAAACTATCTATAAAATTATGAAACAATTTTATTGGCCTAGTCTAAGATGTTGTGATATTTTGAAAGATTTGTCACACTTGTCATATTTTTAGGAAACCTAATCAAGGTCTCACAGTGGCTCCTTTAAAACCTATTATTGCTTTTGGAGAACCTTTTCTAAAGTTATTGTGGATTGTGTTGCTCCATTGCCCAAGACAAAAGCTGGAAATTAATATTGGTTAACTATTATGTGTGCAGCTTCCAGGTTTTCAGAAGCCATACCACTTAAAATGTTAAAGATAAGACTGTCAAATGCTCTTGTGATTTTTTTCACTTTATTTGGTTTGCCTAAAGACATACAATCAGATCAGGGGAGTTATTTTATGTCAGAATTGTTTCAGCAGTTAGGTTATAAATTAAGAGCTAAACAAATCATGTCATCTCCATATCATCCAGAATATCAAGGGTTTTGGAGAGATTCCATTCAACCCTAAAAACCATGATGAGAACCTACTGTTTTGAGAATGTGAAGGATTGGGATAAAGGTGCCATTTGCTCTTGTTTGCAGTGAGAGAGTCTGTATAATAATCATTAGGTTTTAGTCCTTTTGAGTTGGTATTTGGACATAAAGTTAGAGGACCTTTAATGTTGAAGTAACAATGGATTAATAAGGATATGCAGTTGAATTTGTTAGATTATGTTTCAAAATTTCAAGATCTTTTGAAGAAGTATTTAAAATAGCTGAGGAGAACTTGAAAATGGCTCAAGATAAAATGTAAGTCTAGTATGATTTAAAAAAAATAGTAAAAGAGAGAATTTTTAAACCAGGGGATATAATGCTAATTCTGTTCCAAATAAATTCTCATCCTCAGGCAAAATTTTCAGGACCGTATGAGATAGAATCTAAGGTAAATGAAGTGAATTATGTAGTTAAAACACCTGATTGGAGGCGTAAAACACAGAATTGCCATGTCAACATGTTAAATCTTATTTTGAGAATTTGGATGTTAGCCAGAAGCAGCCTACCCCAGAGGTATTAATTATTGATAAACCTGAACGGTTTGTGGAAAATGAGAGATTACAAGCTGACTCTTGTGAGAGTCACTTGAAACAAAACATTGTCCCAGCTTGTCTCTCTAATTCAAATATTTTGCAGAATTTCAACAAGAAGATGGCGCATTTGCAGTCCCAGAAAAAGGACCAAATGAAACAGTTAATTTTAAAATGTAGGAATTTGTTTCCAGATGTGTCACAGGGAACATCAATAGCTAGTTATGATGTTGATGTTGGAAATGGAGCATCCATATAGAATGAATATTGAAAAGAGTAAACTGGTAGATCAAGAAACTGAATACATGTTAAAGAATGACATTCTACTTCAGATTAGAGTTCACATTGTGTTCTGGTACCTAAATCAGATGAGATGGTTAGATTTTGCACTGATTATAGAAAAGTTTTTTTAAATACTTTATACATTTTTAACCGCAATATAATTACATTACATTCAATTGTAAATTATTTCAAAAAATATTATATGTTGTAATATACACCCATCCCATCAACCTACCCTCCCACCCTCCCAAACCCCCATCCCTAAAAAGAAAAAAAAGAAAAAAACTGGAGAATGCCAAGAAAATAAAACATTTCTACAGAAAAATCTATTGGAGGTTACCAAGAAGTGAGGTCTTCAGAAAGTCAATCATACCTGCAAACCAAAATTTTGTAAATATGGGCTCCATATTTCCAAAAAAAATATTTTTCTCACAGACCATAAGTAATTTTCTCTAATGGTATACAACTACAAAGTTCTTTCCATGCCTAAATCTATCTCTGACTTCCATGATATTGCTATACATTTTCGAGAAACTGCTAAATCAATTAACACAAATTCAATATGATAAATATTTAAATTTAATTTAAAGATTATAGAAAAGTTAATGTGGTAACGAAAGAAGATGCTTAACCTATTCCTAGGGTGGATGATTGTGTGGATAAGGTTAGAAAAGCTAAATTACTTATGAAGATGGACTTATTAAAAGATTACTGGTTTGTTCCCTTAACAGAGATAGAAAAATGTCTGCATTCATAACATTGTCATTTTATATGAATACAATGTATTATGATTTGGTATGAAGAATGCTCCAGGAATATTTCAAAGGAAGATCAATTCTGTGACTCAAGATTTAGAGCAGACAGATGCTTAATTTGATGATTTGGACATGGGGACTGATATCTGGGAAGTGCATATGTTTGCATTAAAGAAATTGTTCAATAAACTTAAAGAAGCAAACCTTACTGTTAATTTAGCAAAAAGTGAATTCTGTCACAGTAGTTACTTATCTTGGTTATGTTGTTGAAAATTCAGAAAATTTTCTGAGTTTCCTATACCCATGCTAATAGGAGATTTTTAGGAATGGTAGGTATTATAGAAAGTTCTGTAAAAAATAAAAAAAATTCTGAGATTGCAATTCCTTTGAATAGCCTTCTAAAAAAGGTGAAATGTTTATTTGGACAAACAACTGAAAGCCATTTTATATCACAAACCTGTGCTTAAGTCATCTGACTTTGAAAAGCCATTTTCTTTCGCAAATGATTCTAGCGATGAAGTGACAGGAGCTCTTCTATTAACAAAAAGAAATGACTATGATAACGTTGAACATCCAGTGTCTTATGTATCTAAGAAATTCAATCAGTGTCATAAGAATTATTCTACTATTGAAAAAGGGCTACTGTCCCTTGCATGGGTTTTGCAACATTTTGAGGTTTATGTTTGCAATGCTATGGGACTGACTGTGGTTTACATGATGACAATCCATTAATGTTTTTGAGTAAAATGAAACATAGAAATAGACGATTATTAAATTGGAGTTTGATTTTGCAGGAATATGACTTGAGGATAATACTGTGATTGTTGATTGCCTTTCAAGATGTTGAATTTTCATGTTGTTACTGCAATATTTGTTTGTATTATATTGTATAGCATAAGAATGTAAAATCTATGAGATAAATGCAGTTTAAAATTTTGATCTTTAAAAAAGCTCAAAATATCCTTTGGAAGGAAGTATGATGGAATTGTGTTATTAATCTTTTGTTATTATTAATATTTCTTAGTAAAGGAATTTTGTGGGTGGACAGGGACACAGACACCATAGATCCTTACACACAGAAACCATTTTAAAAGCTATTCCATTGTTGGCTGAAGCTGTGTAAACAGTCATAAAAACTTAAGTGATTCCTCATTGAACCTAAGACAATAGTGTTTGCTGAGAGATGGCATCTATTCAAACAAGCAATGATATGCGCAGACAGGCCAGAGTCCTTTGCTCATGATTCATACGTTTGAAGTGGGTTGAAGAAAATTAAAAGACAGCAATGAAGTTATGTCATGTGATTTCAACACTCCAGAAAAGCTGCGTTTTAATATTGCATCAAGAAACATCTGAGGTCAGAAATGCAGTAGCGTCCGGTCAGAGAGGGACTGTTCATGTTCTATTCTCTTAATCATGGGAGAGACACAAAATCAGTGGTAAGAAAAAGGCACTTCGGCTGTTGCTTTGAAAAGAGGACAGTTTCAATTGTGTCCATTTTCACATGGCCACTTCATGTAACCCTTGCCAAAGTTTGTGAAATCATCGAGGAAGAAAACATAAGTTCTGAAACCTTCATTCGTATGAAGAAACAATTCTCTGAAAACAACTCTACAAGAATTTTGTGAGTTTTGAGTCTAAAACCTCACACCTACTCTAAAATTATTTTGAGCAATAAAGAATTAGAGTTTCAACATAAACTGACTGAACTTTAAAAATTGATTCTTTTTACAATTGTGCCTGAACTGTAATGGTTTTTGGACCTGTCCTTCCCCCCCCCCCCCACCCCCCAACACACACACACACACACACACACACACACACACACACATTCATTCACACATATACACACACACATTTGTGCATAGTGGAGTTAAGTTTAGAATTAAGAAAGGAGTGTTATTTTATTAATAGTTATTAATAAAAACAATTGTTTTGAAAATGTCATTGTCTTGGTCAATTTCTAATGCTACTGATCAATGAGTTGCGTACTTTTTATGAAACATGGTAAGGTTGCCTGTCCCAATTTTTTTTGTGTGTAGTGGATATTTGATGGTAATGAGAGCAATTTGAATTTGGCAAGAGATGTGAGAAACCCTCGATGAGATAATCATATCCAAGTGCTCCAATCTGGCTGCAGTATAATGGTGACCAGAGAAAGCACCATTTAAAGAAAACAACTGGCCTTCGTTTCCCCCCCCCCCCCCCCACCTAATATTACCCAGACGACCACGTTGTATTATCTATCATAAATGTGTTCTAGGTCTTTGTGTCTATTTAAATATAAATATGCTCTTTATGAATTGATGCATTTAATTAAACTTCGACAGAGCACTGTCTTGGCTAGAAATCTGCCACTTTCGCATCTTAATTGAATAGTGCCAATCTGTGCTCAACCAGAATAGGTCTCACCTTATAAAAAAGTGGGAGAAAGCAATAACTTTGCGGGACGTTCTTTTAAGCTTGCATATGTCCCAATATTTCTGTATGAATCGGCAGTATTCTCTTGTATTTAAATTAAGAATGGATGTTCGCCAAAACATAACATTTAGTGAAAGATAGTTATTTCCGATAACACCGATCTTAGTCGACAGCAATCGCATTTCTTAAATAATTACAAATATAGTTTCTTAACCTTCGACAGGTTACTTGACTGGAAGTGCGCTTTTCTGAATTCAGTCATACAAAATGTAATGTATTTTCCAGCATTTTCAGTCGAGCAGTGACATCGTTTTGTTGCATAACTCGTAGATCTACTTATAACATCCAATACAAACATGTTCAAATAGTAGTATACACTGGGCTTATTCAATTACACCAAGAATTAGCCTCCAAAAATGATGTCAGAAATTGTCTAAATTAATCCTTTAATTTTTGAAACACTTGAGATTATTCCCAGTTAATTAGGGTATATATATTAGATAAAATTGAATCTTAAGTGGGTTATTAAAACGAGCTATTGTGTTTTAAAGTGAAATTTTAGGTAAAAACATAAAATGTGAAAACATGTATCTAACTAATAAGCACAATATTTTTAAAAATCGAATTCGATTAACAATTGCGACTCAGAGGCTCCAAAGCAGGGCAACAAAGCGGTAAATGAAAATATCGATCAGGAATAATAACTTCACCTTTTAGTGCAAGCATGAGGTTTATTTCGAGCAAGTTAATTTACCCGCACTAGGATACATACATTAAGCTACGATCACAGGACAAACAGATGGCTATTTTCAACCGTCCACGTTGCAATGCAATTCTTGATCCGGTTCGACAGTATTTTACCGCGAGTTAATGGAAATATTTCTTGGATTAAAAACCTGAGAGCGGTTAATGCCAGTTTCTTAATGAATTGACTATAACGTGGTGAGACGATGAGAGGGTAAAGGCGTCTTCTCCAAGATTAGGTTGAAAGAGCACATACAGGAATTTCGGTCAAGGTTGTTGATTTTGTCGGATCCTAGATTTCTTCCATGATATCAACAAGTACGATATAGGGAGTGATGTAGCGAGTGATACTGAGAAACAATTGGTCATGAATTTGTTCAAGATATGGATTTCGATTTATCAAAAACAAAATGCATAGTCGTCGGTTGCTTCAATTATTTCCAGAAATCCCAGAGGGTTTACCCACCACTAACCTGTTGGCTTTTTCCGGACTCTTTTGTTCAATCGTTTGCCAATATTGTGCTTTCTGGCGGCGCGGCTATCTTAGCAGACTAAAACTGTTTTTATTTATTATGCTGGGTGGATAAATTTCATTGAAATATGTCTGACGCCTCTTTGAGATAGATTCCGTGTAGTTTTAATTTTTAACGCAATCCACCCCTTTAGGGTAATTGGAGCTATAATACACGAACATTTTTTTCATACCTTGATGAAGGGCTCAAACCCGAAACGTCTTTGCTCTATCAAGTGCACAGTTTGACTTGTTGAGTTTCTCCAGCTTTGTGTTTTACAAGCATTTATTTGTTAATGATCATTTCACGCACGTAAATATTGACATTTATGGATGGTATACACGCAAAATATATTTACTGAATCATCTTCGTAATATTTGAAGTAAGATTCGTCCTTTTCATAAATGCGTCAATTGGCCTTAAAAACACCATTACAGACACTGTTAAAGAGGCAAAAGATTTATTTTATTATTAGAATGTACAAATTAATTTCTTTTGCAAAACCTTCAACTTTAAAAAAAGTACTAAAAAAATCAAAAAATTGATCATAAGTAAGATTACAGACCAAGTGAGAGTTAAAATGTTACCTTACCATTGATTAATAAATAATTATTAAACAAAAATTAAACAGCATTGAAATATTTTAGGGTCTTTTTGCTTCAACATTCCAGAAGTGAAGAGGAAGTAGATCACTGTTATCTGTCCTTCTTGTACAAGGGAGTTCTTTGACCACGAGGAATTATGCTTAGTAAAGGTGGTTGGGGTGGGGGTGGGGGCAAAAGTTAACGTGATTTTTCAGAACTGAATTGAATCCATAACTGATTCGAGTCTCTAAACATTAATTATAAGGTGACCGTTGTTTACCCCCATATTGGACCATTTTTTTAAATTAAAAATCACAAGTATGACGTAATCGGCTGCAGATAAAGTTTGACATAGTTGTCCGATTCCATCGGGAAGAATTTTTAAAACTTCTATTCAGTCTTAATCATATAAATGCACAATGTATGTAACCATTGTGTTATACCATATATAATATAAATAATCCGTATTGCATTGATTTCCATAATTATATGAATTAATGCAGAAGTAAACCAGTTTTAATAAGACAAGTGGTATAAGTCTAAAATATATTTTAATATGGCTAAAAGTAATCTAGCGAATAGGTGACAGATTATTTGCGAACTCTAACTATATATAAAAACACAATCATATGATATATAATACCCAAGGTTTTACCATTTCCATTACAACAGCCTGTGGTTTTTTTTTTGTTGCAAAAAATGCAGGGTACTTTCCCAAAAGTGACATTCTTTAGACCAGAAATACTGCACACTTGTCAATTAGAATTCTTATCTTCTTTAATTTTAATCTGTAGTTTTCTTCCCCTACGTTAGTATTTGTACGCTTTTGTTGTATTAAAAGTTTTCGGTGACATTCCCACCGTCTTTAACAACATCAGAATTTCAAAATCTTAAAAAACAATGGCAAAAAATCAATTCAACTGTTTCACTGAACGAAAAAGTTCTGAATATCTGTAGTTGAAAACATATGACAACTTCCCCACACTCCTAATTTAATAAATATTTTATTTCAAGAAATATTAAACAATATTCTTTTTTAAACTAAGGAAGGGAGCAAGAGGTACTGAGATGTTTTATTGCTAGTGGATTTATCGGAAGTAAAATAGATTTTAGTTTTCTTACACCTTTCAGAAATATTTTATTGTCGATAGGATAAACTATGAATAGGTGTGAAGGCATCTCTGCATATTTATACTTCAAGAATTGCATTAAATAAACATATCATACGATGGGTAAAATTTAACCGTGAAGTAATTTGCACTATATTCCCACCACCTATATATTATTACATGATATAAATTAAATGTCTGCATCACCTACACACAACTTACGGGAAGATGTAGCGATTAGGTAAATGTTATATTTTTTTACATTGGCGGGAGATAATCAAGTTTAGAAAATATGACAACACAAAAAGCGTTATTTTATTTTTCTCCTGTTTTTTTTAAATAAAACTATTGTGTTTAAATTAAGTCGGGCACAGGGGTAGTTAATTATGCAATTTGTAAAAATACTGTTTACTTAGCACGGATGAAGATATACTTGAAAAGCACAGTAACAACATTATATCAGTTTTCACAAAAATCGAACCTTCCCAGATCCAAAATTACAATAAGATCAGTTGTAAGGATTATCTATTGTTTAAGATGGAAATTTAAAATAAAGAGGTTACATTACTGAGAAGATATCTTTGAGTTTCATACAATTGTGAATAAGTAATATATGTGTAAATGCATTTATGTATCCTATACACAGACAAGTATTTGAGCTATCTGGAATGTAACCGTCGTTTAATGATATGAATGGACTCATGTTTAACACAATTGGTGTCTCCGTCTAGCTCAATTTTATGTCTTTTTTAAATGCCTTTACGCTGCCAGAGGATTGGAGTATAAACACATTAATGCACCACACTTGGCCTAAGAATTGGAAAATTGCAAATGTTACACCATGTTCGAAAAAAAAGGCTGTAGGGTAAATCCAATAACTAAGACCACTCAGTTTAATCCCAATCGTGAGAACGGTTCTACAAACTGTAAAAGTACAGACTAAAAATCACGTGGACAAAATTGATGGGTAAAACCGGTATGGATTCGCTTAAGGCAACTCACATCCAACTAACTTAGGATAGCTTCCCGTTGAAGTAACAAAGAAAGTTAGTGAGGGTAATGTACTTAATGTGGTTTCTATTTGATAGAGTGCCATCAGGATCAAAAGCCACAGAGCAAGATGGGGCTATAGCAAAATGGATAGAAATGTGACTAAATAACAGCAAGCAAAGAATAGAATGAAATATTTTTTTTACGATTGGAAGGATATATATGGCGAGATCCCTGGGATTCAGTTCTGAGGCCATTGCTTTTCATAATATACAGGTTGTAATGCTTTAGACTTTGATGTACAGGGTAAATGTTCAAATCTGCAGATGACAAAATCTGGAGGTATAATGGAGGAAGCTAGTCATCGATTTCACAGAATTATAGAGAGGCTGATGGAAGAGCGAGATGGTGAGATTTAATAGTGGGAGCTGTAGAAGGTAACATTTTGGTAGAAATACGGGTTTTAAAACAAAGAGATCTGCGATATTTGCCCAATGAAAATGGCATGCAGAATTGATAATGCAATTAAAAAGCAAACGGGAGTCTGAGCTTTAAATAGATTAGTATAGAACAAGCACAAATATTGAAGTGTGTGTGTGTACTTTAGTTGTGTGGAGATAGGATGGAGAAACTGGACATGTTCCGTTTGCCAAGGAGGAGGTTACTGAGTACTCAAAATCATAAAGAGTATAGTCATACATTTTCTGATTAGGAATTGGGTGCAAAATTGGGGCATCCAATTAAAAGCCAGTTCTGAGAACCTGGAATTCATTGTTGTGACAGCAGTGGGGGAGATTCAATTGTAGCTTTCAAAATGAACTTGCTGCGCTATATGTAGAAAGCGGGCGATGGGAACCGCAGAATTATTCTTAAAATTGTACCGGTGCAGAATCGACGGGCCAAATGGACTTCTGCCCGGTTATTATCATGCGATTCTTAGATATGTTATTACATCTTCAAAGAGTCAGATTTAAATAGAAAATATCGAAGAAACTCAATATAATTTTAGAAATATTCTGCGAAAGCTTTGATTAGCGCCATTATAGCAATCACAAGAAAAGATGTAAACAGTTCCTGGCAGCTTTCACTTCCTGAAGATGTGTTTTGCAGAAATAAGTGAGTGTTATTTACATACCCGTAGAAATGTCGCAATTTTGATTATGGCACAACTTGTTTTAGAATCTTTCCCAGTGAAAAGCTACGAACTAATGAATAATGTGATGGTTTTCAGTATATTTGCCAGGAAGGTTTAGCAGTTAATAAACGGCGATAGATTCTGACTTCGCTCCTTGAGGAATCAGTCATTCCCATTTGACCGCGTGAAGATATCAATGCTGTGTAAAACTGATTTTAAAGTATGGGGGTTGCAAATAGCACCTGTCGCTAATTTAAACATTTCTGCATATTGTTAGAATAATTTGGATAACCATAAAATTCTACTCTCCTGGCTGAAGATGTGATATGAATTAACCAGCTGCGTCATGCTCTTGGGAAATTCGCTTCGATTACTGCAAAAAGTGAACTTTAAAGATTCCCGAACGAGAAGATCCATGGAACCAACTTTGAAAAATAAGTTATTAGCATTAGAAACTAATTAAACAGGAAAGAGACTGAAAGATCATTTTGCTCCCTTGCAAGAAAAATGAATCGTTTTCCTAATCAGGATGTTTAAATCACTATTTACAGATAGACTTAAATTATTAAAGCCGTTGGTTCAAAATGGTGAAACAAAACCACCGCAGTGTAGTTTATTTAAACGAAGTAAGGACGTAATTTAACAACTGATTTGAGTTATTTAATCGCTTGGAGGTACATTTAACTGAATATAAACAAACATGAGATGTTATTGCAATCTTAAAACGATTTGTTAAATTTTAATTCTTAAAAGGTTGACGTGTAGAACTGCGCGAGATTTTGCACTGTAATTATTGACCTTGAAATCAGTCGAAATAACAATGAAAGGACTTGAAATGGTGTTAAAGGAATGAACCCCAAGAAGTACAAGCTCGCAATGCACTATTCAGAAAACACCTGGCTGCGAGTTTGAAAACATGACCGACACAACCTTTTCATTGTGACCAATTGAATCTGTCAATTGTCAGCTCATCACTAACATCATCTGGAGGGGAATTGAGTGTGAGAGGAGCAGTAATTAGGTAGAAATGGTATTTGTCGTTCCTTGTGTCCGTGACCCACCACGACCTTTCCAAGAGCATTTAAGATCATTAGTTAAATAATTAAAATGTACGTATCTATAGATGACCGAGCAGCATATCAGGAAGAGGTTTGGTGTTTATTCTTATCTGCATTACATTGTATTTGTTATCTGTTGTCCATAATTTAATATACGGAAACAATAAGATAGTTTCCAATATTTGTCTCCCACCTCTCACAGTTTGGTTATTTGTGTGAAGACTGGGTTGTATTCGAATCGCTCACATTTGCAAATTGCAACTTCTCTTGCATATGCATACTCTTTGTAGGAGTGCAGGTTCAAAGTTTTCGTCGAAACTGGCTATTTCAAATTTGATTCCGCTGATTCTACTTATTTCAGAGAGCACACGCGCTCCTTATGTTATCACCTGCAGAAAATAAACCTATTTAATGAAAATGGATATATGGTATATACACCCACCATTTCTCGGGGGCCTGTGTGTTGAAGACACCGAGCTCTGGCCTGTTGATGCTGAATGCATTCTGTCAACCAAATTTGAAATTAACTATTTCGGAGTCCTTTGAATGTGCCAAAACAAAGTCCTCTTCCAAATGTGAAAGATTTACATATTAAAAATTGGGGGGGGGGGGGGGGGGGTGGGGGACAAAGAAATGGATGTAAATCTTTCCCTGCCTATGAGTTTGTGTTCTAGAAAAGCTTAACCTCTGATTGCCGCAAGTCCAGTTTCCGTTCAACGCTGAAATAAATCTATTTACACTCGTTCTGGTACAAATGTGGTGACAGGCGTGCGCCTATACGAAAATAATGCAATTCAGCAAAACACATTAATTCCCCACGTCGCGAACCGCTTGGAAGCCTTCTTTAATTATTACTTTACAGAAGGCCATTCGGCCCATCTTTGTCTGCTCCTGGCAGATCAATCACACACCCCTTGAAGCCCGCAATTTTTTCTCCCTCAATTGTCCTTGTTTGAAGAGCCAATTTAAACTTCAAATGGTTTCTTCCAAATCTGATCACTATATCGATTTTAATTCTTGTGACATCGTCACCTCGAAACATATTGCTGACGATTTGTTGAAATGCAAATAAGACAAACTTTATGGCGTAAAATTTGTTTGCTAACAATTTATTAGCTGTGGATTACATAGTGCGCGTCTCGGGCGTCAATGGAACTGTAAATGTGACTAAATATAGCAGTTGCTGGAATTTAATTTCAAAACTAGAAATTTCTGGAACTATTTGGCAAATAGACGGAATCTCTCTCCACAGACGCAGCCTGATTTGTTTAACAATTCCTTTTTTGGGGTGGCTTTGTGCACGTGACATCTGCCCGCCTGGACGTAACTAGCCTTGGAGAGATGTGTGCCTGAAAGGATACAGTGGTGAACTTAGCTCGCTCTCAGCTGTGAAAACTGACACACTTAGAATATGCGTTGTGTTTGGAACACGGAGGTAGAAAGTTCCCTCATTTCTCAAAACATTTCCCTTGAGACCGGATGTATTACATCGTGCAGAAGAGTTGGTTCCACTGCGTTGTCAAGCTAAAAGCAGTGTATAATGATCCAACTTTCTGTCTATGTTAAAAAGAATCCCAATTTTGACAAGAGTTCAATGAGAACTGTGGATTCCATATCCTCTCTATTATTCCCACCACATTCGTCTTCCCAACAATGAAGGACTTTGTCAGTGCAATCCGTATTGAGATTGCTGCATGAACACAACTATCTACCGATGTGTATATGAAATCTAACCTCTTCGCAATTCAGGAGGGGCAACCTGGACCCCTCCTGAATTTTACAAACTCACTTTCACTCATCTTTAGAGACGGGGTGCTGAAATCATCGAAGCGTCGGGTATAATAAATCTGATCTCAGGATTCTGTTCTGTGACCAGGACGAAGTGCGTCTCCTTGGCTCACTCTGCCTGGCATTTGCTCACAGAATGAAAGTGGTATTACAGCTTAAAATACCATTTTTTTTTAACTTAAATCGCATTTGTATATTCCCGAAGATGTCGACACAGCGCGTTGCCCACGGGAAACACTGCTCCCCTCCCCTTACTTTGCTCAAACTATGTGTGAGGAGACACCAACAGCTGCAATCAAAGCTTTCAGTCTAGGATTAGCCCACGACTGGCGGATGGAGGAGGGGGTTGGGGTAGGGAAGAGCTGCGTTGTCAGAGATGGGACCGAAATTGAAACACACATTAGCTTGAACCTTGATGGGAGGTGGCCGTCTTGACCTCTTCCAATCACATGTCTCTCCCAAGTATAGTTGTGTGGTATTGCCTAGAATCTTTCCAGCTGCGTTAAGTATTGAAAAGCTGTTGCTTCCTGCAGCGCCTTGACACATTTTCTGCTGGTGCCCCCACTGTGGCCACAATGACAATGAGGGAGATTTAGGCCTATTAACTGCTTGGGGCAGACACCAGCGCAGCCTAAAAGTCCTTGCATCATTGTGTGGAGCTACTCACTGCAGCCCCGATATTCCCTTAATGAGATGAAGTCTTTCTTCCAGAGATTTAAGTTGATCGCTTTGGTTACATGTGATTGCTCGAAAGATCAGATAATAATTGCCTGTAAATCCTTCATCCAATAACCATTCCACGACTGAAAATGTCACAGTAATTCAAAAGCACTTAGTCAAAACTTAAAGAAGCTCCAAGCGACTCCCATCTAAGTGCACATCTTTCATTTAGGCACGCTCTGAAGCACTCTTTAGAAGTTATGGCCATTCTTATTGTATGAGTTTACAATACGTCTTTTAAAGGGGGAAAAAAAGGTAACAGGATTGGATTCAGAGCGCTTATTCATTAATCGAACCATCTCTATAGAAGTTTATATTGATTGTTCTTAATGAAGTACATGAGGACACAACAGCTCTACAACAGTAAAGCATGCAAGTTTGAATCATGTATGTAAATTTTGGTATTTTCTTCCCAGTCTGAATTGTGCGTCCTGCACGCAAATAATGGGATTAAAATACAGTACTAGGGTTAACCAAATACAGTACTAATATGAACCATGGGATGGCAGTACAACTGTGTTGCATCGTCGTTCACAAACGTTCCATTTATCTGTACACGTCTTATTTCCACTCAGGTTAGAACAGATTAGACATACTTAAAAATCACGTGCATTCAAGAATTTGTGGCTGTTTATGGATAGGAAAATTAATAATTTGAATTACGTGTAAAATACTTCTCATTTAACTTCACTCTCTTATCTTACTTGGCTCCAAAATAGTTAGTTAGTGAAGGGGGAGGGGGGGGGGGGGTGGAAACGTATGATGCCTTCACAATTGCTCGGAGCCCTAAGTATTTGTAACTAATGAAGAACTTATGATGTATTCAAGTGTTGAAAAGTTTTAAATAATATAGCATTTGATCGCTAAACCTGTACTCTTAAGAAATGTAATCTTCAGTACCAAAAAAAATAAGTCAAATTATTCAGTGTATACTTATTTCAACACCACGTACTTGACCTTACATTTCTCACATTTAATCATCCACATATCTTTGCATTTCTCTTGCTTAAAGCTTCACATTGGAAGGGTAAAATAGACAATTCTATAATTGTGTCTCAGGCAATATTGGTTATTTTTTTCCCGAAAATGGCAATGAATATACCATAATTATAAATATTTTGAGGGCAAAAATGTTTTGTAATAATGTGTATGGGCTTCATTATTTTTGTTATTAATCTAATGCAATTAGGTTTTCATTAAAGTTAACAGAACGTTTTGAAAATATACAGAAACCGATCAGTTTATTCACGTGCTGGATCGAAATTCCCTAAAATTCACAACCTGAAACAATTGGTGCAGTGTGCTAATTATTTAAATTTGGTGCTGCCTGTCGACCACATGGGGCGCCACGCCCCAAACATAAATTTGTTTCCTACTTGGAATTGGGGTCTTAGCTATGACGACAAGATTGAATACCACTCTATTTGATGTAGTGTGAAATATTTGACTTGTTTATAGCAATAGTTCGAGATAACAATTCAAACAACAATTGCCGTGTTCAAATTGTTGATAATTTGGAAAATATTTTAAAAGTATATCAATAAATTTAATATAATGTAACCTTATTTCAAAATCAACACGAATTGAGCAGGAAAAAAGAAAGGACCATCACTACTCTGAATATGTCCCGTAATTCCGACCAAGATGGCCTAAATTTGATATTTCGTCATCGTGAACCACTGGTCAACTTGCAATCTCTCAAGGAAATTTTCAGAAGAACATGGAATGTTTAAATACAATAAAAACTGATATTTTGTCATTGTAATGAGTAAATTGCTCAACTGTGATAACTGCATAATTACTATAGGTCAAATATTCATTACAGATTATTTATTAAAGTATTTCAATTATTCACAGTTGCAAAGTGTAAATGCGAATTATACCCTAACTTATTTCTTGGAATGAACCTGTCGAAGTTCTCTGATACATTGTAAATCGTTTAAATTAGTAACGAGGCGTCCGTGTTACATTGCTTTCCTCTGAAACTCATGTAAAAGCTCAAAAGTATTACGTTGATAGTATTGCACGCTGGTCCCCACATTTTAAAAGGTTAACTTCTGACTAGGAAGTTTCTGATTACAAAGTTTGGAAAATCCCATGAAGCCATCTTGCCCAATGAGATCTTTTAAAGGAGAAATGTCAATTAGTCTAAGAGAATTCTATTCGCTACGTTATACATATATTATGAAGCCCTGTGCAAATCTATAAGGTTTATTAACGATATAAAGAACTGCTTTGGATCTCATGAACAAACTCAGATGCGAATCCAGTTGTTCACGAAAACGAAAGGTTTTCATTGTTCTTAGAATTGTACAAGGTGCCATCACTTTAATATGCTATGCTTGGGTAGATTATTTCGTAAATCCCACAGCGTTGTGGGAAATTTACAAAAATATGAGCAAAGAATTTAAAGAAGATTGAAAATTGACAAAACACAGGTCACAGATGAAATATTGGCCTATATAATCTCAAATGCAGAGGTAAGATGAGATAACAAGGAGAAAACACTGAAATCATCTATTTGTTTATATAAAAATATGCACCTGAGAATCATTATTTCCCTAACCCTTTTGTCCCTATTCAGAAGCATTTCGGTGGAAAATGGAAACGAAGTAAACAAAATCGATAAATTTAAAATAAAGCCTATAATATTAACGTGTTCAATACCCTTCGCTATTCAATCGGCGTGGGATGATAAAGTGAACGGAGACAGGCTCTGGATAAGTAACCCCATTCCCTGTCATATTTATGCCCAAAAGATCTGGAAAAATAGTTCAATGGTCTGCAAACACAATTAACCCAAATAATTTTAACTTTGGAGTCCATTTCAAACTTAAGACATAGCACCCAGACTCCAAAAGTGACGCATGAGACAATTTAACAATGAATGCCTAGTTAAGTAATTGACACACAAATATTCAAAAGAAAACTTTTATGTTGGGAACCATACATTTCTTTGCAGTTACTAAGGAATTGATGTAGTCTTAGACTTTCATTTTTTTCTTCTCGCTCTCAGTTGCTTTCAAGTAACCTTGCTGATATTAGAAATTTGAATGCATCCGCATTCCAGGTTATGAAATCATAAATAAAGTATCTCGACTTGTTATATTCCATACACACTACTGAAACTGTACAGAAATGTTTATTGTTGTTTGAGGTGATACAGAGAGATAGATGTAATTAAAATGGATATTAGTAAGGACAATTAAGAGAGTAAATTTGATTAAACATCAAACAATAAATAGTCAAACCCAGAATAAAACCATAAATATATGGTGATTTAGGTAAATAACCCACCAGAAAACATAACGTATAAATCAAATATCATTTCTATTGTAGTGGGATAACTTCGTCGTGTGCATATGAACATTTTAACCGGACTTTTTCCTATTGTTTATTACGATGCCCTTAATAATCAACCCGCAGGACCACTGATACACACAAACAGGTTAGACCAGCTGCTTTCGAAGAAGTCTCCAAGCAAAAGAAGAATGAATAGAGGAGCAACAGTATACACACGCACGTTGCCAATACATAGAGAGAAAAAAAACCTGTCCAGTACCTTAATCGCAGATCAAATGTGGATGATCACCTTCATACACAAGTTACACATATCCCCTGACTTGCATTGAAAAGACAAATATTTTCTTTCAGCATCTTTGGACGGGGCACATGTTTTATGTTTTACTGTTTCAAAAGGGGCAGAATAACTATCTCTTCCTGCCTTTTGCTTCGCTGCTGTCCAACAAGGTAAGAGACAATTCACAGTGCTTACGCCCTGGACTAAAACTTGCTTCTCCCGTTGTTCTGTAGTTCCGGCATATAATGAAGTCAATGCTATATAATATTCTGGTACTGAGATATATTAACCTTTTACTACTGCGATCCTTTTATTGCAGCACTCATTCACATTGCCGGTTGTCGTAATATCGTCAATGCTTTAAAGGCATTTCCATTAAAGTAAAGAAAAATGATCTTATCTCATTCAAATTCTAGCATATACAAGGACCAATTTATCATAGGTTAGTGCACTCCACGTGGCTCCATGAAAAACAAATTCGAGTTATATATTAGGAATAATTTAGAATTACTACAATTGATTTTAATACTAATAAATAATCAGTCAGATAAGGAAAATGAAAGGAGCTCCATGCAATGTCATCTTGTCATTCTACTGTAATAAAATGAAAATAGAGACCATGCAATTTGCTTATGAGCACTCAAACCTACCAAATCGTGTTACTTATATGATATAATATTTGTCCTACAATCTGTTCGGAGATAGGTTTCAGGATGCTCAATGTCTACTCTGGAGAATATAATTGGAGGTGAGGGGTATGTGAGGGAAGTGGTACTGGCGCTAAAACGAGGCGAGGTTGGCAGAGTTTCAGCCATCTTTCAGTTTTAATTTTCACCCATTCGTCGAGAAAGCAGCGTGGCATTCCAAAACAAAATCCAAACAAACTAATGCTCTGCCATTTATTGACGACCAAATCGCTGTTCACATGTTTCCACATGCAGGACTTCGAGTCGCTTCACATTAAAATAATCACCCTCGCCATTCCGACCATGATCCCATTAGCAATTAAGACGGGATGCAGTCCTAAATTTTATTAATAAGCACGGCTGGCCATACAAAGTAGAAGTTCTGTTAACGTGGAAGGGAAATAATTACCGCGTGGTTTTAATATTAACCATTCAATAATCTTTAAGACTATTTGAAATAAGAGTTGGGTTTGCCATGACTGGTGGGATTGTCTTCCATTAAATTACAATCACATAATTTACATTTGAAAACTGCTTAAGATCTATTTTAAATGCCAATTTATCCCAATCATAGGACGTGGGGAGATCCACGAAATGCTGCGAACCTAAAATTGCCTGCAGACATCTCCCCACCGTTTGCCCTCTCGCAAGTCCAAGCGAGTAAATGTAATCGAGACTACTGTTATTAGAACTGACAACTGCTGTTAGAATTTGCTAAATAAAAGTCTCCAAAAGACAAGCTTGCTCATGGCGCAACCGTGTTCGCGAGGATACGAGAATGGGGTGCCTTGCATTCCGTTCGCCGCGAAGATGGCCCAGAATAAGGGGTTAAAAGTTCAAGACACGTCCCATGTGATCAAGGTCATAAACTTTGGATTACACTGCGGAAGAAATGCACCAAAGGCACGAGTGAATGCCTTTATTGTTTCAATCGTACTTTTAACGTTGAATGCTTCTGCTCGCTAGATTATAATACAACCTATATATTCGACTATTACAGATTAATATCCCATTGTGTTTGATTTTCCTTGTTTCAGAAACAGGGATCGAAAGACGGGTGTTTGGACGGAAAAAAAAGCCCTCGACAAGATTGACACTGTGCATCATTCTACTCGTCAAGCGGTGTCAACTATAATGTCGAACAAAAACGATTCTAAACATGTATCGAAAATCGCCAATGGGAAATATTTTACAGCGCTACTTTGAGGTCTAGGCTGAGAATAATACCCAATTTGCATTTTCGAATAATAACGGTATGCGTCTCTGGATAGCCTGGACCTAGAAATAGAATATTGCAAAAGGCTAATGACCACTTGTATCTCAGAAAACAAAACGGCACCTAAGTATTTTGGGCGGTAAAATGTCTGTTGCTACTCTTTGTAGAACAGTATCTTTTTTTAAAATTCGATAAGGTAAATGAATGTAATCGAGGCGTTTTTATTCATTCTGGCGTCTTAGAATGTGGTGAAAACGTGGCACTGTTTAATCACCAGGGTTCACTGGTCATGCATGTCATTCTATTCACGTTTTATAGCGTCGAGCCAAAGAGATTCAAATAACTTGTTTTTGTCAACAACTAATTTGACTTTGCAAATGAATGGGATAACTGGAGTGAAAACCACAAACAGATCTGTCAGTGAATATTTAGATATTTACTTCTAAGGGCCATGTTTTCTGTTCGCAAGCGCACATCCATTCTCGGACTCATGCCATGGGGAATTTCGGCCCTAAAGTGTAACATTTTCTCATGCGATGCTGCACCAACCAAAGGAAACCAAGATTATGAATTCCTCACCAGTAATATTGCAGGTTTGTGAATACCATAAATCAATGCAGCTAGATAAATAAAACAACATTATATAACATTCATGTCAGGCATTTTATTTTCTTCTGCTGAGCGCAAAAACCACAAAAGTGCTTAAAAAATTCAAATATAAACAGAAATTGTAATCCCCCAATTTAACTCAAGAGTTCAAAGTTTCGATTTATTTGTTGTCAAGAGTACATATGACTGCATAAAATCCTGAGATTCTTTTTCCTGCAAGCCAAGCAGAATTTCTACTTAAAGTTAACTGGACATGGTACTCAAGAAAAAAAAACATACCAAAGCAAAAGAGAGAAACGCAAACAAATATAAACAAACTGACAATGCATCCCAAAAAAATAAATATTCAGTAATAAATAGCTGCAAGGTAAGAGTCCTTAAATGATTTTCTGATCGAGTTTGTTTAGTAGTCTGATGGTGGAGGGGTAGCAACTCTTCCTGAATCTGGCTGCACGAGTCTTGTTCCATCTATACCCCTTTTCCTAGTGGCAGCAGAAAGAGTAGATTTTCTGGATGGTGGGGAGCATTTGGCCTGTGATGTACTAGGCTCTGTAGGGCTTTCTGCTCAGAGATATCAAAGCCCTCATGCCAGGCTGTGATGCAGCCATTCAGCACACTTTCCACTACATGTCTGCAGATGTTTGCCATGGTTACGGATGTCCATACTAAACTGCCAGAACCTCCTCAGCAAGTAGAGGTGCTGGTGTGCTTTCTTTACAATCACATTAGTATGTTGAGTTCAGGAAAAGTCCTCCCGTGATGGTGATTCTCAGGAATTTAAATTTTCTCACCCTCTCCACCTCTGATCCCGTGGTTTTCTGTTCCTAAAGTCCACAATCAGCTCCTTGCTTTGGTAACATTGCAAAGTTGTTCTAAGTACACAACTCAGCAGTTTTCAATCTCCCTCCTATATGCTGATTCATTGCCCCTTTTATACAGTCCACTGCCATAGTATCGTCAGCAAATTTATAAAGGGTGTTGTCATGTGAAGCCACGCTATTATAAGTGTAAAGCGAGTAGAACAGATGGATAAGTATGCAGTCCAGTGGTGCTCCAGTACTAATGAAGATTGTAGAGGAGATATTCTTGCCAATCCGCATTGACTGGGGACTGGAGGTGAGGAAATCCAAGATCCAATTACATAATAGGGTATTAGGCCCAGGTCCTGGAGTTTGCTGATCCGTTTTGAGGGGATAATGGTGTTGAATGCCAAACTATAGTCAATAAAGAGCATCTTAATGCATGCATCTTTGCTGTCCAGGTGTTCCACAGTTTTGTGTGCAGCCAGTGAGGTGGTATCTGTGGTAGGCAAATTGAAATGCATCGATGTCACTGCTTCAACACCAGGTTGTCAAAACACTTTATCACTGTGGATGAGTGCCACTGGTTGGTAGTCATGAAGGCAGGTTACAATATCCTACTTGTGTACTGATACGATTGAGGCCTGTTTGAAACAGGTGCGTACTACATCCTGTTGGAGTGAGATGTTAAAAATATCCATGAATACATTGGCCAGTTAATCTGCACAGGTTTTCAGTACTTGGCTGGGTATTCCATCCGGACTGATGCTTTCCTTGGATTCACCCTCCTCAAGGCAACCTGCATGCCATTTTCAGATAATAACAGTTTAAATTGTAGACTGGTAAAATCCACTTTGAAGCTCTATTGTTGAACAAAGCCAATTACGCCGATGCAGATTTCTAGATGTGGAATTTAGGAAATTTTCAAACTTATGATCGGTCTAAGGCCATCCTAACAAGTAGATTGTTGGGTGGAAAGCAGCTAATGATGAATTGTTAATTTCAATTTATTATAGTGGATCTAAGTACAATGAGTCATTTATCACAAATGGCTACATCTGTAATTGGATGGCAAGTCTGTCACACAGGATTAATTTCCCTCCAACCTTCTATTTACAGGAAGAAAATACAAACTGCTAGAAAACTTCAACCGACAACCAAAACGTTCTCCATCCTTTTACCTCTTCGATGCTGTTCTTCTGCAGTTTATCTTTTGCCCCAGAGTCCAACATCTGCAGTCTCTGTGTCATTTATGTTTTTTAGATAGACTTTGTATGATTTTACCGGTCTGAAGAATGTCTGGCATCTTGGCATTGGTCGTTCATATATGACAGCATACGGGAAGTGTGGTAAGTCAAGAGGTGGGACTTGAAATGCCCTTATGGTGATGTCCTATTTACTAGCCCGTTGTTCATAGAATTCCTGGAATTCACTTCAGATTGCTAACATTCCGGGAAGTTGACAAGGGGTCGAGGAGGTAAAATGTCAGAAGAGGAATGGCACCCTCATTCCCGTTCCAAGCTTTTTGCGCAGCATGCTTTCCTGGAAAATGGGAGTATTTTCCTGGAACTCAATGGCTGTGTAAAAAGCTCATCTATTATCTGCATTCTTCCAACTTGCATGATAATCACAATTGTCTTTAACATCTCATTCAATGAACACCAGCTACCACTATTTTCTCACACAAGCAGTACTATGAAATTTGGAGTTTATTATTAAATATAATGTTACTGCCACAGCATAATGCACACCACCTCTGTTTGAAAAAGTTCAACAAAGCAATTACAAAAAGCATAAAAATGTTATATAACTGTGAACTCCAGGTCCAGTTAGATTCTTTAACATTATCTATGACTATGCAATTGTAACTATGCTTAATACGATGGAATGAAAATAAAAGGTCAGAAAAAAGGGTTTCTGCAAAGTTCTAGCAAATTCCACAATTTCATAAATACATATGAAAAAACATAACTTGCCATTCATGTTTACCAATGTCTAGCTTGTTCCTTTCTCAGAGTCAACTATTATAGGTTTTATGAAGACTTGGAGAATCATTAATGTTATGTACTAAACTAGCAGCAATGGGAATACACCAAGACAATGGTATTTTCAAAACAATTTTATTATTAATTATTAATGACATAACTCTTCTTACTTTAAACTTAACTCCACTATGTGCAAATGTGTGTGTTAAAATCCAAACCATTACAGTTTAAGCTTGATTCTGAAGAGATTATTTTAAAGTTCAGTCTAAGAAAGCTTTTGTGATAAAACTCAAAGTCTTTAATGCTGTTTAAAAATAATTATGGAGTAAGGTGAGATTTCTTTAAATTGTTGCTCAAGAGCATTGTTTCTTCATATGAATTATTTTCCTCTCACTTGCATGGAAATTTTGGAATCTGTGTTCCACAGGATGAATCTGTCCTCTTTTCCAAAGAGACAGTGGAGTGGCTATTTTCTTCCATGTTGATAACCATCTAAAATGGTTATGTTCCAAATGCAAGATCAAAAGTGACCATTTCCATTGTCACTACAAGCCTGCCCTCTTTATTTTAAAGAGACAGTCAGAAGTAGTGTTCGTCTTTCAAAAGCCCCCCCCCCCCCACTTATTTTGTGTTCTCCTTTGACTAGGAGTGACATGCAACAGTACATTTTCTGATTACTATATCTTCAATCCTGCCTTCCACAGGATGGTCAACTTACTTCTTCTGGTTTCAAAATGTCTCTTTTTTCAGTAATATTGTTTCTCAAAATCATGTGACATGACATCATCACTAATTTTGTTTAATTTCTCCAAAAGCACAAATCATGGCAGATGGCCTCTTCCTTGTTCCTTCAAAGCCATTTCACACCCATATGCTAAAAGCATCTGACCTCATCTCCGACCAAAATTATGTGGATATGACTCCGGATAATCTGCGCAGGTCACTTAAGGAAGAATTTGCTTGTTTGAACTGCTGCCAGCAGAATGTTGTGTGTACACACAAATGCTTTTAAGCAAACAAACATTGTTCTTGAGTTTCAATTAAGAAGCTACTTCAGTTTTTATGGTTCTGTTTTTCAAGACTCGTCGACTCAGAAAATGACCTCTCTCTTTGAGTGCAACTGTGTGTCTCTGAGTGAACCTGTTGCAGCCCACAATTCCCTCACTAAAATATATATATAATTCTATAAGTTAACTTTAAAAATTAATATTAACACAATCCATTACACTAATAACTGCCAAAAAACCCCAAAGGTTTTGGTTTCACTAGGATTCAATACTGCAGGCTGACATTGCAAATCTGCTTCAGAACACCATAGGCACCAATTCCACTCCTGAGGTGGATCATTGCAAATTAAATATAATATTTTTTTTAAATATCCTTTGTGGGGTAGAATTATGGATTGATCTTTAATGCCAATAATCATTGACTTGTTAAGCATGTATAAGGAAAATAATAAGAGAATAATTGGTTGTATAATAAAAGTAAACTAATGTGAAATTATCACCATAGTTCCTTAAAGCTATTTCAAGCCATCCAAAGGGTCAATGAAACACTGAATATGAGAAGCACATTGGGCTTCAAAATCTGATGAGAGTTGAGAAAACAACAATCATTACACTGGAATTTTTGCCTGTGAAATTTATGGTAAAATATTATCCAAGCATAAATTGGAAGCAAGTCTTCCAAATGATGAGAAAGATTTAAAAAATTAGCTGCAACCAACACATAATTACAGAATATGACTAGTCTTAAACTAAGCTTGAGTTTTTTTCCTCACAAAAATTAACAGGCACAGTTAACACATTCGGGTTAATATTTGATCAAAAGCAGGAAAGAAGTTTATGAGGATAAAGAAAAATGTTGGTAGACTTATACAGAAATTATGACACAAAATTAAATAATTTGGCCCAATGTGTCCGTATCAGCATCCGGGTGAGTTGTGTCTCTTGAAATATCCCCGAGTTCATTTGAAATGGGCTGAAAGTTTCTGTCCATGTCACCCTTTCAGACAATGTATTGTGGAAAAAAAAACAATTTCTGGAGGAACTCAAATGGTTAGACAGCATCTAAGGTTAGAAATAGGCTGTCGACATTTAAGATCTGAACCCTTTCTCGGTAAAGGGTGACAATCTGAAACAGACTGACTATTTCTACCCACTGATGCTGTCTAACCTGCTAAGATTTTATCTAATAAATTCTAGAACCCCCCTGCCCTCTCGGTGAAAATCAAATTCTTTATTTTCTCTCTAAGCCCAATTAGTTTCTATCAATGCTCCTGGTTTTTGACACTTCTACTGAATGAAATGGGTCTTTTTATTTACTATTATCTATGATTCACATACCTCAATTGTTTTTCCTTATTACTCCACTGTTCCAAAGAAAACCCTGCTATTCTTTCTTACGTAATTAAAATTTCCGGCACTGGCAATATTCTCATAAATCTTTCTGCCCCTTTTCCGATCAAGTACATCCTTCCTGTCATATGCTGACCAGTAAAGGTCTAACTAGTGTAATGCACAGATCTAACATGACCCCACTGTACTTACATGCCATGCCCCAGCCAATGAAGGAAATCATTCTGTACCCCTTTTAAGATATTTGACTTGAGATGCTACTTTTGTGGATTTGTGGTCATAAATTCTAACATCCATCTGTTTTCTGTTCCACTTGATAACTTCCTACATTGTATTTTCCTTTGCTTCGCTGCATCACCTCAAATCCATTACTCTGAATTTTTATGGATTAAATTTCACTTGCCACTTCTCTGTTGGGGACAAAATGTTCCTCCTCACTGACAATCATTTTTGTATTGTCTGAAAACTCTTCAACATATACCCCACATTTTGGTCTTGATCATTAATTTATATTAGAAAAAAAAACAAAGATAATATATTCCTAAAAAGATAATCCAATATTCAACTAAACTAGATAGTTTTTCTCACCTTGAGAAATGCAAATATATATATATATATATATATATGTGATATATATTTATGGTTGATAATGTAGATTTTAGAATTAGCTTGATAGTGGAGATTATTACATTTTCTCAGAAACTTAGAAAGTATACAGGATACCTATTTTCTTGTCTGGAATTTAATTGTATTTATCGAATTAAAATTGTGTAAAATGAAATGCTAAAAATGTGTTACATGAAAAAATAAGCTCCTATATTTTCTTATTCTTTTGGACAAATACATTTTCTCAGGAGTTCCCCACCAATTTTCGGGCAAAATTACAAAACCAAATTGCTATAATTATTTCAGTAATTTTATTCCCAAATATTCTTTCCTACTCTGAGCAGTTCAGGGAAAAAAAATCTTTGAATTCTGCCAACCAAATTATGTAATTTTGGACATGAATTCCCAATTTTCTTATATTTATTGAGCTCTTTGAAGTTTCTTTTCTGGTTATGTATGATTAAGCATTTTTTCCCCTCTGCCTTTGTAGTACAGGGCATGGAATCAATAATGGCACTGATGGGAGCAATAACATAATTTTTCTGTTTAAAAATAACACCCATGATCTTTATGAAATCATTGCTAAAAAAAACTTGGCATAACAATTACTAAAGAGCACAACAAAAATACTCCATAAACTATTGAAGTAATTAGAAAATTACATTTACCATACAGTTCAGACGTGAAGAGTTGCCACCTTTCATATAATAGTTTACTAATGTTTACACAAATGTTTACTAATTGAATTCAATGGTCAACCAAATATTTTATTCATTTTTTAATTTACAATAATTATCACTCTTGTATTTAAATTTCCTTCAGCTTTACTGATGTAATTATGGCAATCCAGGATATTGTGTAAAGTTTTTAGAAAATATTGAATTTGAAATATTGATTAAAGATCAATATTTCCAAACAATTAACACAATATCCTGGATTGCCATAATTACATCAGTATAACTCAAAGAAATTCAAATACAAGAGTGATAATTATCAAAGATGCATTGTCATTTTAGGGGGCTATATTTGCTTTTTCACCAAATAAAATAATTTACTACTGTTTATGATATTAATGTTATCATTGAGGTTCACAGAAAAAAAAACCTTTTGCTTTTCTCCATTTTTTCAATCTTTTACATTTGTTCACTGAAGTAACCATGTCAGTAAATGGCTGTATCAGAATTTTTAGTGCTAATGGCTGGATGCAATTGCATAAATTTGTCTCCTATCTAAAATGTCTATGTTTTCAATAGTTTGTAAAATAGTCTGTCAATAGTCCAAAGACGACATTCGCACTAAGGCAGTGATGTAGAAGTGACTGAGTGTACTATGTGATTTCACAGCATCATTATCCTAAAGATATCTGTTCAAAAGTGATACCTGCTGTGAGTGTTCTACATCTCTCAGATGGAAAATGCATTATGAAATGCGAGTGAAATGTTAATATCATCAATCGGCTGTCAAATGAAGCTCTCTACTGTATATACCAAAATGGTAATGTAAGATTGGAGATTCTAGCCCATCCAAAACCACCTTAAAGTTTCTACACTTTACAGATTATTATTAAGAAATAGTGAACTAGTATTCGTGAAGCAGAAGAAGTTTAATTACAACCTTCAAATAAATGTACACCTTATTCCTGCTTTAGCAATGAATATTTTGCATTGCATTGAAGCTGAAACTAGTTGTTCAACAGACTTCCTAGGCGGAGGATTGGCAAAATGTTTGTGATTTTATTGGTATTTTACTACTTATGAAAAACTTAATTATATCTAATGCCAACTTATCCTATTTCTGGTCTCATATTTCTCTGAAGATTGGAAAGACTGAAACCATAACCTTCATTGTCCAGTGCTAATTTCCAGATGTGTTGAATATTAAAACACCTTTCTGCCGCTGACTCTCATTAGATGTTTTGTTAATGAGGGGACCCTCTTTGTTCCTAAAAACGACCAGCTGATCTCATTTGTTCTATTTGCACAGCACTTTGTTCCATGTGGTCAAAAGTATCAGACTCCATTTTGGAGGTAAAATAAAGCAGTTGACATGAATGGTTCTTTTATTGGCTCTGGGACTCTTCAGTTCTATTGCTGCCAAGTGATTGGTAAAATAATCCTCACTATTTGAAAACAGAATCACAATGTGCATTGCAGGGTGGTGATTCAGAAACATTGCCATTGTGCTACCAAGATGGAAATGTGTTATTTTTAGTCTTGTTAATTCAACTGTAAAATAACAGTCAATTACTTGTCAATGTCTTCAGTGATATTTTTGGCATACCCCTGCAAATTACTTTTTCCCCCATACTAAAAGCAACCAATAGCCAAGGTGAAAGCCAATTAGAGAAAAAAAAATCACACCAGGGATGTTTTGTTTGTAAGGTGTGAAAAGCGTTTTAGCAAGAAAAGGGCAACATTTGATGTTGTGTTGTAACACATTGTTTAAAAGCCAAATGTACAGTGGAAGATCCATTTAAAGAAGCTCTCACCTTTTGACGCTATGTGGATTTAGTGCAGAAACATGGAACATCTTTCTTTTATTCTCATATCTATATTTCAATAACAGTAAAATTTGCACTTTAATGCAAATAATTGAATTGATAGTGAAATTCTTATGCCCTTAATTCATAAATATATATTTAGTGACGACAAAAATCTAATACATTTAGATTAATAATGCTATCTGTTCAGTATATTCTAGATTTGATCATTCAGAACAGAGAACCTGGTAAATGTATCGGAACTGGAAATCTGCGATTTGCACTAGATTCCCATCAAAATTCTGCAACTATTGCCAGCGTCTCTCCCAATTTCCTACTATATTTATTTATTAGATACTAAAGTAGAAAAACGCATGGAGTATACTTAACAATGTAGAATATATTTAAGAATGATTAAACCATGGTAGTGGTTTGTATAAAAAGGGTGATGAATCAGCATGCAGGAGGGTGATTGAAAACTTGCCTGAATGATGTACCAACAAAAGCCTCGCACTCAGTGTCATCAAAACCAAGGAAACCAGAGGTGTATGATCCAGTGATCAATGGGGAATCAGAGGTGGAGAGCAAATTTAAATCCCTGGGAATCACTATCTTGCAGGGTCTTTTCTGAACCCATTATACTAATGCCACCATGAAAAAAGCATGTCAGTGCCTCTACTTCCTCAGGAGTTTGTGGAGATTCAGTACCGCATCAGAAACCTTGGCAAACCTCTACAGGAGTGTAGTGGAAAGTGTGCTGGCCAACGACAACATGGCCTTGTATGGGGCATCAATACCACTGAGTGGAAAGCTCTGCAAAAGGTAGTGGACACAACCCAGTTCATTACAGGCAAAACTCTCCCCATCATCAGGAATATCTACATGGAACATTGCTGTCGGAGAGCAGCAGAAATTATCAAGGATAACCAAGATGTGCTTTGTTCTCACTGCTGCCATCAGGAAAGAGATTTAGGGGCTGCACGACTCGTACCATCAAGTTCAGGAACAGTTGCTACCCCTCCACTATCAGATTTCTAAACAACAAACTCAGCAAGAGATTCATTTAAGGATTCTTACTTTGCATGTTATTTATTATTGAATATTTATTTTCTGTATTGCACAGTTTTTTACATTTCTTTCTTTACTTTTCTCTCTTTTGTACACTTATCTTTTCTTGAGTACTTTTGTTTTGCAGTACCGATAAATAGAAATTTTGCCTAGCCTGCAGGAATCTCAGGTTGCATATGATGTAATGCATGAACTCTGACAATATATCTGAAGTTTGAATTTTGTTTCAGCCAAGCCGTCTGAATTGAACTGCTCCAGCGCTAGATCAAAAACCTAAAAAGCTTAACCAGGAACATCGTCATAAATACATTTAATAAAAACTTCGTCCATTTATAATAAAAACAGAATGTATCGATGTGCACCTATCCAAAAATCTACCTTTAGCCATGTACCTATTGAATCTTGAAAGAACTATATTTAGCTTTCCTCCTTTTCATTTTCATTCTGTTGTAATGGCATATGTGCACACATTGAAAACCTTTTACACATAATGTAATTGTTCTCAGTTTTTCTTTAGCATTATTTCAAGTTCATTTATCATCCAATTGCACAAGTACAACCTGATGAAACAATGTTCTCCGGTCCTCAGTGTAAAAATATCCAAACACACGACCGGACATAACACATATGCGCACAAGCAATACATATACTAAACAAATAGACACATACAAAGATAAATAAATATTGTTTAATAAATAGTAGAATCACAGAGAATTAATGTGAGCAGATCATTTAGTCATTCAGCATTCTCACTTCCCATGGGAAGAAGTTGTTTCTCAGTCAGGTGGTACTAGCTATGATACTCCTGCATCTCTTTATGACAGGAGTAGCTGAAAGATGCTGTTTGTGGGATAGCAGTAGTCATCAACAATTTTGCGCAGCTTCTTCAGACAACATTCATGGTAGATCATGTAGATGGGGAAAGGGAGACCCCGGTGATCCTCTCTGTCGCTCCTATGGTCTTGTGGGTTGACCTCCAATCTAATTCTCAATAGCAACCATAGCACACTGCCAGGACACAGCCAGACAAGATGCTCTTAATAGAGCTCCTATAGAAAGATGACATGATGGTGGCTGGTAGCCTTGCCCGTTTCAGTTTTCTCAGGAAGTGCAGTCACTGTTGTGCCTTCCTGATAAGTGAGATGTCATGTGTCCAGAATAGCTCACTTGTTAAGTGGACATTGAAGAACTTTGTGCTCTCTACCTTCTCCACTACTGAATTATTAATGTGTAGTGGAGGATGGTTATTCCTGTTCTTGTCCATGTTGAGACCTAAGTTGTTGTTCTCGCCCCGTATAACGAGATTTTCTGCCTCATCGTTGTTGCTGATGAGGCCAACCACTGTTGTGTCATCTGCAAATTTGATGACTTTGTTGGAGCTAGATCTAGCATTGCAGTTGTGGGTTAGCAATAAGCAGGAGCAGGCTGAGCACACAGCCCTGCAGTGCTCCAGTGCTCAGTATGACAGTACTCGATGTTCTGCTGCCAACGAAAGACTTAGTCTTTCCATTATGAAGTCTAGAATTGAATTGTAGAGAGGGGTTTTGAGTCCCAGCGAGGAAAGCTCCCATCCTTCTCTGCAGAATGATCATATTTAATGCCAAACGGAAATTAATGAACAGCAGCTTGGTGTACGAGGCATCATTTTCCAAGTGGATCAGGATGGAGTGGAGGGACAAGGCTATAGTATCATAAATGGAACAGTTTCTTCGATAGGTGAACTGAAATAGGTCCAGTGTTTCTGAAAGGTGCACTTTGATGAGTTCCATTACCAGATGCTTGAAGAATTTCACAATGGTGGAGGTCAGTGCAGGGTTGTCACCAAGGGAGGGCATCCACAGGCATTGCCCCCCAAAACAAGGTGCTATGCCCCCCCCATACGGTCGCAGCCATCCTTAACCCCTGGTCGTCAGACCTGCCCCAATCCCTCCCACGTCAGTAGAGTCTAGGTTGGCACACTCTCCACCTGCCCCCGGCTGTGCCACTAGCATGTATCAAGTGTCAGCAGTGTCTAGTGATGCTTGACGCAATAAAAAGAGTGTCCTCGTGCCCCACATCGGAGGGGTGGATGGTGTTAATGACAGGTAGGTCCCTACTAGCCCTCTGCTCTGCTGAATAAGCCCCCCATAAAATTGCCAATACCCCTCTCTGACATATGTTCTGAGCCGACCCTGGGTCAGTGCCTCAGGGCAGTTGTCATTAAGACCTGCCATAGTTGCCCTCTTTGGTACTTGAATGATGGTAGCTGTCTTGAAACCCATGGGGACGATGGATTGCAGCAGTGAGGTATTGAAGATGTCGTTTGTCTGTGCAGTCCTTCAGTACCTGACCAGGTATGTTGTCTGGTCCTGCTTCCTTGTGTGGGTTCACCTTGGATAGGGCTCTCCTCACCTCAGCTGTGGTTATGAAGGGGGGCTCATTCATTAGGGAGACAAGGAGCTTTCTTCTGCATCAGTCTGTTCTTCTCATCAAACCATGCATAGATATTCCGTCTGTCCAGAAGGAAGGCATCATATTTGACTTGCAAGGTTTCCTTGTGATTTGTTGTGGTTTAGATCCCTTCCTGCATGTGCCTCATGTCACCGGTATCACACAACTATCTATGGATCTTCCTAGCATATGTACGCTTTGCTTTCCAGATTGCATTGGAGAGTTCAGCGCTGGATGATCTTAGTGCCACCTTGTTTTCTGTCCTGAAGGCAGCATCACAAGCTCTGAGAAGTGCCTGGACCTCTGGTTGGCATGATTTCTGGAAGCATTTGAACTTGGTGACATCCTCAATGCACTTGCTGGTGTCGCTAGTCACCGAGCTCCTGTACTCCTATGTTTACACGTCCGTTAGAGGTGCTCATTCCTCCTCAATGTTTACGTGACCTTTTGTAGGTGCCCACTTCCCTGAAACAGCTGCAGTCCATGGTTTCAAAGTAATGCAGTAGCACTGCTCTGCCCCCACCTCAAAACCCCCAGCAATGTACCAATTTCCCTGCAAAATGGGTTAGTTTCCTTTACCCCTGCAATTTCTAAGATGTTAAACTGTCTATCAAAGATGAAGTCAAGAATAAGCCAAACTCTATCACAACATCAAGTGCTGATAAAACTCGCTGCCTTTTTAAAAAACTTTTGTCCTTCCTCTGACTTACCTATGACTTCAGTTCCCTGCAACAAGGTTTACATAGAACTGGAATATTGAATCAATCTAAAAGCAATGTTGTTTTATCCAATACCAATTTAAGCAGGCAGCAATACATCATATTTTCAAGACAGAAGACAATATATATTGTTTGGAAAGATTACATTTCCAGATTGAATAAAAAGTCCTAATTCCCTTACTTTTCCTTTCAACCAATTATCCTCTGGAAATAATTAAATGTTTATACAAGAACGTAAAAAAATCAGAAACAGGTGTGAGCCATTCGGTCTCTCAAAGTTTGCTATTTAATATAACCTGACATCGACCTCAACTTTATTTTCTTGCTTGATCTTTAAATTTTCCTGTAATATAAAAATTCATTTCAGCCTGGAACATAATTAATGATGCACCTGCTAAAGCTGTTGGAACTAATACCATTATTTATAATCACTGGTTTACCAGAATGATACCTGGGTTTAAGCATCTAGAGTATAGGGAGAGATTGGACAGATTAGGTCTTTATTCTTTGGAGCGTAGAAGGTTGAGAGGGGATTTGATAGAAGTATTTAAGATTATGAAAGGGATAGACAGAGTGGATGTGGATAGACTATTTCCGTTAAGAGGAGGAAAGATTAAAACAAGAGGACATGAGTTAAGAATTAAGGGGCAGAGGTTTAGAGGTAACATGAGGGGGAACTTCTTTACTCAGAGAGTGGTAGCCGTGTGGAATGATCTTCCGGGAGAAATAGTGGCGGCGGAGTCAATTGTATTATTTAAGAAAAGGTTGGACAGGTATATGGATGAGAAGAAGATGGAGGGTTATGGGCATTGTGCAGGGAGGTGGGACTAGAAAGGGGTGTTTGGTTCGGTGCGGACTAGAAGGGCCTAATGGCCTGTTTCCGTGCTGTAATTGTTATGTTATGTTATGTTAAAGAAAATCAATAATCCTTAATTAGAACAGCAATTGTGATCAAGAACAAATTATTGGAAATTGTAAGAGTAAAGCTATTAGGAAAAGTGTTTCTCTTAATTGATTGATGCCAGCTTGTCTTTGAAAGGTTTATATTAAAACGACAAAAAATGGCTGAATAACATAGTATCAAAATATAGTTTTTAAGCTCTGATACTTTTTCAATATCTGTAAAATTTTTTTTTTGTTTAGCAATGTTGGCTAGAAATCAACACAATTTAGACAAAGGAAAGTGAACAAAAGAATTGATTACAACACAGATATTATAGTACAGAATATCATTATATAAATGTGTAATGTGTATGTCAAAACTTCACAAGAATTGATTTTAAATGGATAAATACCAAACAAAATCAAGTGTGTCGATGGACAATACATTTTACAACATATTCAGCGAAAGTATTTGTTGAAGGGGATATTTTCTGGATATAATCTAATAATCTGCTGTTTCAGAATTCCTATAGGTAATTTTTACGGTCTCCAGGCCACCCTCCATAATTGAGGTCGATATACTGGTAATTTCAGAAAACATTCTAATTAATTTTCATATTCTGTACTTTTAAAAACATGACAAAATTATCCACATTGAAAATGCATTGGACCTCACACTGGCAAAAGATGATCCCCTGGACTTTTTCCTATTCTCTGTATTATGGTTTTGCACTTGTCCCTATATTCTGCACGATTTGATAACTGTAACACTACCCTTTATACTTTTGTCCTACTTAGTTATCTATTTATTTACTTGTTATTCTTGGACTATCTGCTGTATAAGTTGTATTGTTTGGATAGTAAACAAAATGTACTTACTGTACTTCGGTACACATGACAACAGAACAATTCATTAATTTGTAATGAGAAGCAAAAAATGGAATCAAAGGTACTTTGGATAGGGACAGTTCATTGAATTAAACTCATAGGTCCTGCTAATAGCTTAAGAAAAAAATTTACAATTTTTCAAGCACTGCCCAGCCATTTCCTTGGCCAGAACCAAAGAGCACGACAGAACAGAAATAGGTACTTCAACCCATCTTGTCTGTGCCAAACTAGTCCCATCAACCTGCACCTGAAATATAGTCCTCTGCACACGTCACACCCATGTAGTGATCCAATCTTCTGTTAAATGTTGAAATAGAACTCACATCTACCATTTCCACCGGCAGTTCATTCCACATACTAAGGTTTCTCCTAATGTTTCCCTTACACATTTCAACTTTCAACCTTAACCCATGTCCTCAAGTTCATATTTCACCCCAAGTGGAAAATGTTCCATTTATTAACCACAGTACAACTCCGATTACCCAATATCAGATTATCCAAAATCCTCAGTTATCCAAATTTTTTTGGACTTGGAAGTGACATCTGCTCCGCTCCAAATAATTTTTTTTAATAATTGAGGATTTCAGAAAAATCAGAAATCCTCATTTATCCGAAAAAAATTGGAAGCCGAAATGATGTCATTTCACCTCGGAAAAATATTGGATAAATGAAGATATCCGAAACAATTAGAAATCTTCAGTTATCCAAAATTTTTTTCACAGTCAAACTGACATCACAGGTTGAAGAAATTTTGAATTTTGGTAAATTAACTCTGAATACAATTTCAAGTTTTTGGTGTTGGATTTATTTTATTTTGTTCAGTCTGTTTTTTGGTGAGAATTAAATATTATTTCATGCTTCAAAAGCTTTCCCTCATCGTTTATCTGAAATAGGCCCAGTCCCACCATTTCGGATAATCGGAGTTGTACTGTAATTTATTCCATCCATGCTCCTTTTAGCTAAAATGTCAAACTACAACAATATTGAGTTCTGTTGTCTTTCTTTCAACAAGTGCTCTAACATACCTTTACCAATGACTCTCTGCATGTGTGTTAATGTGGCAGAACTGTGAGAATGCCTAACTCTCTTCTGCCATAAGTGCAACATCATAGAAATTATGGAAAAGCATCGGTGAAGTTCTTCATGATACATTAAATAAATTTCTTTAACCAAGACAGAAAGATAAATCCACTATAAATTGCTGAACCAATGGTTTTCAAACTTTTTCTTTCCACTCACACCATCTTAAGTAATCCCCATGGCATAAATGTTCTATGATTAGTAAGGGATTATTTACAGTGAAGGGAAGTTTGAAAACCATTGGCCTATACAATGACAAACAAAAATACAATTACAATTGTAACTACATTTGTGGTCAATAACCCTCATTCTACTCACCCTCACTCTGATCTCTCTGTTTTGGAGCAATATTGCAGGCCAAATATATTTTTAGAGCACAGAACCTCTTTTTCCATCCATGCATATTGCAGCCCAAGGAAGTCAACGTTGAATGGAATAACTCAGTTTCTTCAAACAGTTGAGCCTTTGTAATAATTTCCCTGCCATTTCCTCCATTCTTTGTATCTCCAGTCTTCCCTGCAACTTGGAAGCACAACTATTTTCAGACTTTTCCACTTCTGATGAAGATACTTTGACCTAAAAATTACCTCTTCCCATGGCTGCCGTTTGACCTGCTGAGTGCTTCCAGGATTTTATACTTGTTTCTAATGATCCTTAATGTTGCTCTAAGGATAAATGTTGTCCTGAACACAGGGTAGTTATTCTAATGGTCAATATAGAACATTATAGCACAGTACAGGCTCTTCATCCCTAGAGGTCGCGCCGATCTATATATTCCTACCAAAAAAATACGAAACCCTTCTTGCTTCATAACCCATTATTTATCTTTTGTCCATCTGCCTGTCTAAGAATCCTTTAAATGTCTCTTAAATATTTCAGTCTCTTCATCACCACCCTGGCAAGGCATTCCAGGCACCCATAAATCTCTGTGTAAAAAAACTTACCCCTGATGGTGTCCCCTAAACTTTCCTCCCTTCATTTTCTACAGATGTCCTCTGGTATTTGCTCTGCCTGCCCTGGGTATAGCATCTTTTCAACTGGCATGCCAGTTAATTGGCCATGCAGTGTCCCAGGATAGGAAGCCATTTGAGCTGTTTCCACTGGGCCACCTTTAACTGGGACAGTGACTACTTTTCCAGGAACACACTCATCCCCAGGGATCAGAGCGTTCTATATTCAACTGCAAATTTCTTCAACTGACTTTCTGCTGTCCTTTTCCCACTGGTTTAATCGGCATGCTGGCATCAGCTGAAAGTACAGAAGATCAGTCCTGTTCCTGCTGCTAAAGTCAAGTCATATTTGTTGCATCAGAGTCATTGCAGCATTGATCCATCGGTCTATTCATCTTTGAAACCCTTCATCTGCCCAAAATGTAACTGTTTCTACACTCTACTCCCGCAGCTCATTCCAGATATGGACCACCCTCGGAATGAAAACGATGCTCCTCCGGACACTCTTAAACTCATCTTAAATGTATGCCCTCCACTTCAATCCCTGGCATGAAATGACGTCACTTGACTCTGGGGTGCTGATTTTCCCACTGGACCCTGTCCCAGTTCATTCCTGGGTCAATGGGCCAGTGGAAAAGGGGCTAATGCCTTTCAGAATCTTGTAAACCTCTATGGAGTCAGGGCTCATTCTTCTTCGCCCCAAAGAGAAACGTCCTAGCTCAGCTAACCTTGCTTCATAAGATTTCCAATTCAGGCAACATCCTGGTCGATCTCCTCTGCACCCTCTCCATAGCTTCCTCTAATGAGGTGACCAGAAGCGTGGTCCCAGTCGAGATTTGTATAGATGCAACATCACCTCCGGACTCTTGAATTCAATCCCCTGGCTATTGAAGCCCAGCATCCCCTAGGCCTTCTAAACTAGGCGATCAACCTGCACAAAAACCTTGAGAGAGGTATGGACTTGGACCCCAGGGTCCTTCTGTTCCTCTACTGTTAAGTATCCAACCATGAACCATGAACCCTGCTAGTCACACAATCTATGAGAACCAAGAAGATTTTTGTGTGTGATCTCTCATCCAAATGGCAGCCCTTCTGGTCAATCCTACCATTCAAAGCCAACCGGCATCCTAGGACCAGGGGGAGACTTTTGGGCCCACCCAGATTTGCCCAGTCGACGGGCTGCAGCTTCAGCGGGGTCATGATCTGCTGGCCCGCCTCGGCCGCGCGCCGCGCGCCCCCGGGTCGCCCAGCAACCGGCGCGCGCGGCGACGCCGCAGCGGGGCACGCAGACTTGCGCGAGAGCAAGGGGTTTGAAGCGAGCGCGGGTTGACTCAGGGCGTCGGGATGTCAGTGAAGGAAGGGCACTCCAGGGCAGCGCGGCTCAAGCAGAGCGCGGCCGAGTACTACCGGAGCAACGCGGTGCCGCAGCGAATGCAGCAGGCGCTCAACTCCACGTTTCGCCAGAAACCTGACGACGTCTACGGTCACCTGGTAGGTAGCTTATCCAGAAGGGGGGGGGGGGGGGGAAGAGAGGGAGGGAGGGAGGGAGGGGAGGGGAGGGGAGGGGAGGGGAGGGGGGGAGGGGAGGAGGAGGGGGGGAGGGGAGGAGGAGGGGGGGAGGGGAGGAGGAGGGGGGGAGGGGGAGGGGAGGGGGAGGGGGGGGAGGGGGAGGGGAGGGGAGGGGGGGGAGGGGGAGGGGGGGGAGGGGGAGGGGAGGGGAGGGGGAGGGGGGGGAGGGGGGGGAGGGGGAGGGGAGGGGAGGGGGAGGGGGGGGAGGGGGGAGGGGGGGGAGGGGGAGGGGGGGAGGGGGAGGGGGGGGGAGGGGGAGGGGGGGAGGGGAGGAGGAGGGGGGGAGGGGGAGGGGAGGGGGAGGAGGAGGGGGGGGAGGGGGGGAGGAGGGGAGGAGGGGGAGGAGGAGGGGGGGGAGGAGGGGAGGAGGGGGGGAGGGGAGGGGGGAGGGGGGAGGGGGGGAGGGGAGGGAGGAGGGGGGGGCATCTATTTGTTCACCAAGATTGCAGCATCTGCAGTTTTTGTGCTTAATTATACTTTTTTCTATAGCTTGCATGTTTTGAGTAACACTGTACCCTGTACTTTGGTTTTATTATTGTACTTGAGTATGGATTGACATGTCTGGATAGTGAGCAAAACAAAGTTTTTCACTATATCTTAGTAGGTGCCACAATAAGCAATTCAATTCAGTGTAAGTTAGAGGCTTCCCAGCAATCCATTCAAGTCCTTCTGACCTTTCTTTAGTGTTGGATTGAATTTTAGATATCAACTGGAGGAACCCCTTCTGAATGAATGCAGAAAGAATCAGAAGCATAAAAAGACTGCTTTTGAGTCTAAAATTTTAATGGCATTAATTTAATTTAAACCAAACTTTGCTGCTGTCAAAAGAAATAACTGATCAAGATTGGTCCTATTACTGATCTTGAAAGTATTTTGTCCAAATTTAAGTTTTCACTAGGATACCCATGTGTCAGTATATTTAAATAAATTAGAGTTGCCACCTATATATTCTAATTCATTCCCTCAAGCTGTCCTCTATGCCATAACATGACACTTGGAGTCCATATCATAATTTGGTCACCCAATCTTGAGAGCACACTTTAAATTCTCAGATGATGCTATCAGGTACTCAATTATGTGTGAGAAGAAATACTGTAACATTTTCTGAAATGCATGAAAGGACAGTCCAAGGACATCCCATTTGATGACAAATATCGCAGAGCCAACAAAGAAAGATATGTCTTCTTGGCCACAACGAATCACCATAGCCCCAGAATTCAGTAACTTTTTTTTTAATCTAATCCTATTAAGATACTCCAACATGTGGCAATCCATAGGTTGCCCTTCCTTTATGTAAAAGGCACCAAGTTAAAAATCAAAATAACAAAGTATCCTGACACTTGCGTCATATTTTGTGTCTCACAGGAAGTCCCACTATTCTGTATCATTGCTCATATGTGTGAAATGTAAACATTCTCTTTTGTTTGTTGAGTTGCATTCCAAAATGGAAAATAATTAAAATTACTTAATGAACTACTTTTGTCAAAGTGGTTGGTCAATAGTTTCATGCTCACTGAGGACATCGACACGTCAAAGCCACATGGGCAGTATAAGAGAAATGAATGCCTCAATTGGAATATTATTCAGGAACTTTAGGAGGGGAGTTTAAATGTGCTGATGGTAATTTTGAATGTTCTCTAAGACTGTTACTGCTTCACCTTTGGTATCAACAAGAGAATTTAGTTTGGATCCAATCCACTTGTCACATTACTATTTGCAATTCAACACAAAATTTAATTTCTTTCATTAACCTTAAGAACTAAATCTGCTAAACATTCTATATATTACCAAATATTTATGCAGTCACAATAACATTCTAAAACATGAGAATGCTGTCACTCATCTATTGGAGATCAGAAATTTGACACAAGATTTGATTACTATAATTTACAACAGCTGTGGATGATAGTAAAGCAATTTAAAACAATTTCTGTCAGTGGCAAAGAATGATTTAGTGTAGGTATGGTGCAAGACGATGATTTGGGGAGTGGGGGGTGAGGAAGAAAAGATTTGCCATTTAAAAACTGCAGTTGTACCAGTTTGATCTGAATCTGAAGTATGTACCTGAGAATCAGAGTGAAACAAAAATAGGAAAGAAGAGGTCCCTATCTATGACCGTTCTGTTTTTTTTAATCCCAATGTACATGTACTAATGTGGATATTTAATGAAGGCCATATCCTGCCTGCATGTGATATCTGGTAATGTTGAATAATTACACTTCAGTAATAATCAAATGTAACAGTACCATGCAGGTATCATAGTTGAATATTTTACTATATGACTTCCTGTTGTTAAAGGAAAAATAAAGACAATTGTTTTAGGAAGGGAGCATTGTGATACTTCTCTATTGAGATCATTGTATCAATTGTAATGTGTATTCTGCTTGAAATTTAATTGAATGTATTTTTTGATTGAAGAAATAATTCTTGCTTGATTGCTTGCATTGTCAGGTTTTGTAATATTGCAAATGTGGAATGTTTCATAAAGATGGTGTGTTTCTTGCTTTCTATTTGTTATGTCAATTGGAGAAAGACCAAATAACAAATGCTTCCATCACGTATGCAATTAGCTGTGTGCCAAAGGAAAATTAGCTTTGTGCTCTAAATAGGTGCAATTAATATAAACTTCATTATTTTGCTATGATATCACAATGTAAGGCAGCACAAAACTATACCCAAAGTCTGAATTATAAGTTCTATAATTCAATAATTATAATATTAAACTAAGATCCACTCTTGCAAAAGCATTACAGTTCATGCAGCTGAATGATCCAATATGCACATGTATTGATATTTTTTAGCATTTTTTTGAGATTCACATACTCAAATAGAAAGCTTTTTCTATTTTGTAAATCTAATTCGAGAAACGTAAAGCTATATTTGTGTTTTAACAGGCAAATTATTTTGCCAGCTTTGCAAAGCCAGCTGCAGTAAGCAGAATCACTGGAAGAGAAATACTGGATATGAACAGCCATCCAACAGTCGAGGTGGAGGTATTATGTACTATAAACAATTTTGAGAAGGTGTGAATATATCTTTTCATAATTTGGATGATTTGAATTTATCTGCACTGCTAATATATTACTGATGGTGTTCAGATTGTTAGAATTTTTTATCTAGATATTAACATGCTATATTTTGTGGACTACCCTATATTTGGACTTTCCTAATAACTAAGCATTAATGCTTTTTAAATTATTCTTTAATCCAGGATACCTCCAACACATTTCCCAAGTTTTTTTTGGTCTTGGATATTCTCAACTGTGCTAATGACATCTCTGACTAAAATTCTCATTCCCGATCCTAGCACAGAATTACCTTGTATGTGGATAGTTGCAGTATCAATTTAGTTTTAATTTAGAGATTTAGCATGGCTACAGGTCCTTTCAGCCCACAAGCCCATGCCACCCAAATACTCTAATTAATCTACAACTCCTGTAATTTTTTGAAAGGTGGGAGGAAAGCGAAGCACTCAGAGGAAACTCACGCAGACAAGGGGAGAATGTCTTTACTACAGACAGAACCAGATTCCAATCTGGGTAGCTGATGCTGCAATAGCATTGTTGCTACCCTCTGTTATGTCCTCGAGTTTTAAAGAACACTCTTAAAATAATATTATTTGGTAAGGCAACTGGCACAAGGTCTATAGCAGTGGAGGAATGGAAAAAAGTAGAAAAGCAAGTTAGGAGAAATAATTTAAAATACATTTTATTGTCAGAAACTGGCATTTTCTTGCAGTAAGCCAAAATGTAAGGAATTTCTGATTTTCTTCTTGCCAGTTATTAAAAATGTGATTGATTTGAAAATTCAATTATGAATTTTGCTTAGTTTATTGGTCTTTTCATTAGTTATACTACAATTTGTTTCAAAAGGAGTGAATAAATAAAATCAAAATGGAGCTTAAGCTTCATTGAACCATTCTACCGGTGATGTTACAGCCTTATCCTTCCACACCATCCTGACCCACCTGGAAAATGATGCCACATACACCAGGCAGCAGTTGTTCAATTTCAGCTTGGAATTTAATATATCATTCCCTAATGGAGAAGCTGTCCTCACTGGGACTTGACAACCCTGATTGCAACTCGATTCTAGACTTCTTAACAGAAAGGCAACAACCTATCTAGATAGGCATCAGTCACTGTTATGCTGGATATTGGCAAACCTCAGGGATGTGTGGTCACCCGCTCCTGTTCATGCTACTGACCCACAACTGCAACAGAGTCATCAAGTTTGAAAATGACACGGCCTTATCAACAGCAACAATGAGTCACACTACAAAGAAGTGGAAAATCTCATGTTATGATGTACTAGGGATGACCACCCTCCACATTGATCAGTAGTGGAGAGAGTAGAGAGCACAAAGTTCTTCGGAGTCTACTTAAAAAGTGACCTATCCTGAATACACAGCATCTCCTCACTTGTCAGGGAGGCACAACAGCAACTGCACTTCCTGAGAAGATGGAGGTTGGCAAGGCTACTGACCACCATCCTGTCAACTTCTTCAGGAGCTCTATCAAGAGTGTTCTGGCTGACTGTATCACAGTGTGGTATGGTTGCTGTAGAGCAGTAATTCCCAAAAGTGGATGATGGAAAGATCCAAGGGGGCGTGAGGAAAAAGAGGGCAGTGAGGAAAAATGGAGCAGTCCGGGGCAGTGAAGAAAAAGGGGCAGTCTGAACGTTTCCAGTAAATTCAGCCTGCAACACTCATCATGCTCTATCCTTCAGGTGGGGGTGACAGCCAGGGATGGTGATAAGCCAGGACTGGACCACTCAGGATGGGATCGCTCAGGATGGGGACCACCTGGGACGGCCATCGACCAACCACATGGGACAGGGACAAAACTCACGCTGTTCAAAACCGTGAAATACATGTACTTGTTTATAGTGTTAGATTAATTTTTGTTTTAAATTTGCAGTAGACCTAATACCAAGAAAGAGATCTGTGTTCATTTTATGTGTCTGACCACCATCCTGTCAACTTCTACAGGAGCTCTATCAAGAGTGTTCTGGCTGACTGTATCACAGTGTGGTATGGTTGCTGTAGAGCAGTAATTCCCAAAAGTGGACAATGGAAAGATCCAAGGGGGCGTGAGGTGTGGAGGGGCATTAGGGATGTGGCCTGGGAGTCAAGGGGATGTGTGATAGTACAGATCTATCACCAATGTACATAGTGTATATAGTTACTGTATCTAGACTGTGCATACAGCGATTGGCTGAGAGCTAAGCCACGCCTATTGTCTGGGCCTTAAAGGGTTGTGTCCCTAGCCAGGTCGGATCATTCCGGACTGGTCGGCCACCTGTGAAGAGCTCCTGTCTTTTGCTAATAAAAGCCTTGATTTGGATCAACAAGTCTTTGGTTCTTTCGACGAGCTCTACAGGATGGCAGCCCGAAAAAGTTTGGGAACCATTGCTGCAGAACTCAATCCACAGGGCCATAAGAGCGGCAGAGAGGATCATTGGAGTGGTCTTTTCCCACTCTCCACCCCCCATTGATGTGATCTACTGGGATGATAATCTGAAGAGGGCTTGAAAAATGGTTAAAAACCCCAACCACCCCATACAAACAGAATCTGCCAGCTCATCATCAGGAACAAGATGCAGAAGTATCAGAGCCAGAATTACCAGTATGAGAAATAGCCTCTTCCCATGGAGAGTTAAACTGCTGCATGAATGATGTCTGCTTCTTCAATCCCTCTGAGACTCTACTATTTATTTAATGATATTTATTTCTATAGATATAGATATATATATATATATATATATTTATATTTATATATATATATATATATATTTATATTTATATATATATATATATATATATATATCTTTTTCTTTGGCTTGGCTTCGCGGACGAAGATTTATGGAGGGGGTAAAAGTCCACGTCAGCTGCAGGCTTGTTTGTGGCTGACAAGTCCGATGCGGGACAGGCAGACACGGTTGCAGCGGCTGCAGGGGAAAAATGGTTGGTTGGGGTTGGGTGTTGGGTTTTTCCTCCTTTGCCTTTTGTCAGTATATGCCTATAAATTGCTTGTAAATATGTGTGCTATGTCAATACACAGTATGTGTTTGGATGTTTTTACACTGAGGACCGTAAAGTGCTGTTTTGTCCAGTTGTACTTGTACAATTGGATGATAATAATCTTGAACTTGAACTTAAGTAATTTGGAACCATGTATGGGAGACAAATTACAGAGGATTTTTTATGTCTGAAATAGTGCCAATGTTCTGTGACACATTTTCTTTCATTTTTTTTTCTTTCTACTTTTAAAGTAAATGAAGAATAAATTTAGCCATGTTGCAAATGCAGGGGTTTTAATCATCAATTTCCCATTGTTAATCACATTTCAGCTTGTATGTTGTAACCTTGAGAATTCTCCTGTTATTATTAGAAGTAATGTGGTTCAGAGATGAGAAATAGTCATTACTTTACTAGCCTTGATTTTGAAGCTGCAACAATGGTAACTACCGGTACCAACTCTTACACTGTGAAATTGATGCCATTATGCTGGAGGACAGGCATGTGGTTTTAAACATTGCAATCTAGAAATTGCTGGCTGACATGCAATTTTCTCTCATTAAAACTCCTGAAAATGTGATCTGTCAAGAAATTTAAGGTATTCATTAACTATGGGCAACAAGTCAGCTGATTTTATAAAGAGAAAATGCTGGAAATAGTCAGCAGGCCAAGTGGCATCTGTGGAAAGAGAAACATTGTTGATCTTTCCAGCACTTTCTGTTATATTTCATATTTAATTCCTTTCAAAAGAATTACTTTGCAATGCAACCTTGGACAACTAAAATTTCCCTTAAAGCATTTTTGACAAATCTTTACAATATTTTGCTGAACTAAATGTTTTCAGAAATACACTGTATTACCTTTCATTGGATATCCCAATGGTGCTAAAATTATTCACATAACTGTGTGAATTCTTCCAGAATTCCATCAGCATTCATTTGGAATAGCAAAGTATTAGATTTTGAAATTAAAATTAATGCAAAAGATATATATCTTTAAACTGCTAGAGAAGTGTTGATGTGTTGTAGTTGTATTTTCCAGAGCTACAGATATGAGGGTATCTGGTTTTGCCTTTTAACTTCAAATAACAGAAAATCACTGGCTGATGATTGCTTTGTAAAGCCCTACAAGTCCTTCAACGTCATTAAAATGTATATTAGCAATAGTGGTTTAAATTGCAGTACCATTAGCCTAATATTTAGACTAGTAATCTGGAGAAAGGAGTTTGACACAATTCTCACCACCAGGAAACCACAGTTTGTTTTTTATCACCTCCTCTCACTGAGAATAGGTTAGTTGTCAAATGCTAATACGAAGATCTACATGGAGTCAAGGAGTGCAAACAGATAATCACTCATAAAAATTCTCATCCCTAGTAAACCATAAAGTAAAAGTTCAATATTACTAATGGCTTGGAAAATGCACATTAAATTGAGAGAGTGAAAAATGATGCAAATTTAAAACAAAAATTAATCTAACACTATAACAGCGCGGGTTTTGTCCCTGTCCCATGTGGTTGGTCGATGGCCGTCCCAGGTGGTCCCCATCCCAATTTTTTATGAATTATAGAAATTCTTTCAGATCCTTTAAATTTTGAATGTTTTATCCAAGGGAAAGAATCCACCCATGTAAATTGGTGTTTTCAGAGTTGGGAAAGTTATTAAGCAGCAACTGTGATATGGCTCTCTATGAAGTGTTGATTTACATTGCATACAATAAAGCTGAATATTATCAAAAACTTCCACCTCCTCACACTGAAAATATGGCATCACTATTTCAATAGTTTTAACTAAGAAAAATTTTGTATCAGCCAGCAATTTCTAGATTGCAAAATTTAAAAGCGCATGTCTGTCATCAGTTCCATAGGACAAGAGATAGCAGTTTTACCATTTATTTGACACATGGCAAGTGATTGCAATGAAGATGAGGGTAATACTGAAATGTCAAGTGAGACTTAAAGTAAAATTTATAGAACAGCATTTTTAATGGAAGTTTCTGAACTTCAATTACAAGTTCTCCAGAGATGAGAGGGAAAATTATTTTAACAATAGTAAAAAAAAATTATCCAGGTGTTATTCTAAACAATCATTTCAATTTTTGTAGTCTTGTGGTAGTTCATATTCAAGAGGCCATGAGGAAAAATGACTTTCCAGTAGCAAAGTGAAATTGTAAAGTATGTTAATCTAGACATGATGGAAAAAAATATCAGATCAAACTCAATCACGCATCAGATTTTGCCTTGCACTTCTTAGTCACAAGATGATGTCCACTACCAACCTGCCTCTACTCTACGTCTTCTGACAATAGATTTTTTAAAAGATTAAATTCCATCTTTATTGTCATTGTCCATAGTTAGGGTGAGATGCATTCTTGATGATGCTTTTCATTAATAAAGATCCATAATGAAATCATGAACAACTTCCCATATACAAGAGTCAGTGATAAGTGGAACTAGTTAGGGGTGGCCAACATTTTAATTTTAATTAAGACATACAGCATGGTAACAGGCCGTTTCATCTTGTAAGTGCATACCAGGGGTTCATTGGGTGGGACGGACTTGTGGGCCTGCCGAAATGGCCTGTAACCATGCTGTATGTCTAAATTAAAAATTTAAAGATTGGCCACCCCCTGACTGTTAGACGGATGGTAGGCACATGTCACTATATGGAAGAGGGGATAGGAAAGGTAGGGCAGAGGAGAAGTAGTCCAGGTGCACGCTTGTGTGGGTGATGCACAGAAGAAAATTCCAGCATCTTTTCTATCATTCCCATCTCCTCTTCCCACCTGGCTTTATCTGTCCATTTTTCTTCTCTGTTTCTACCTTCACTCACCACCTTCTCTCTTACTTTTCCCACCATCAGATATTCTTCCCTAATGGAACCTATCAACAATTTTACAACGTTCAGGTTGTTTCATTATTATAAATACTTTTTGTTTCCAAAAATAAACATTATTCACAATTGAAGTATTTACAAAGAAATACTACAAAGATTTTTCACATTCTTAGTGTCATATTCATATTGTTGCAAAATGAAGAGCGAGAAAATGATCAGATGTAGTCGAGTCAAGTTCAGTTAAAGTTGTTAACGCAAACAGTCACATGCAGTTTTTGAAACCCCCCCCCCCCACCACTTTCCAAATGACATCATCTCATTGTGATGTCATGAAGTCACTTGGAACCTCCCAAGCCGGTTCGATTACGCCTCCGGTGAGCCGCAACTATATCTACGTTACATTGTGGTACTAATACTTTATTTTACCACAAAACATCATTGCTCCTAATATGATCCCTGGTAGTTACTCTTCCCTTCCCACTAGTCTCAGCCTTCAATATCCGGTAGTAGGGAAAATCCTTTGACTCTGGTTCTCCCCACAAAGCCCTTGAATTGGCTGAAGTAAGCTTCTTTTCATCCTTTAGGATAGATATAGATTCTCAAGGTGGGGTGTGTGGGCTTAAGAATATTTTAGTGGGCATAGGAATGTTTTGGGAAATAATTAAAAAATTGGTTTGAAAAAATAAACTCATTATATGTTGGTGTGAAAGATGTGACTTAGCCACACTGTCAGTTGTGGTAACTTTCAAGTAAAATCACTTCGTTCTTTTTATTTTCCTATCATGTGTTTTTGCTCTTCTGATGTTTCTCCATTGTTCTCTTTAACTGTTGTTATCCTTGGTTAACATGATAATTGTATTTTTTCTGACTGGTCTTATCATTCATTCCAAATTATCTAATTGGCAATGAGGATTCCAAATGATCTTAACGATAATGTCTCTGTCCACACTCTTACTTTTTCAGTTCAGTAGTGAGTGAGACCTGTATCTATCTTTGTGCACTAGCATATTGATATGGGGGAGGGATGGGTCCGCCCCAGGCGCCAGCCTAAAGGAGATGCCAAAATTGGAAAAAAAAATAGGGACCCTAGAAAGTAAAGCATGAGGCTAGCGCAGTTTTGATGTACTCTGCGAGGGGAAAAAATGTCCGAAACCAACTAGTGCTTCTTTTCATGTTTTTTTTTTAGGGTCAGTATTCTTCCTTTGATTCAATCATAACTTTTATTACATTCTTCATTCTAAGCCATAATAAAATATTGATCAATCTGTTTCAAGGAGCTTGCGCTGTTGTATTAATCTGTTTCAGGGAGCTCACGCTGTTTTATATTCAAATTGAGCAGACCAAGCAAGCAAAAGGTTCATCAATATTCATTGGAGTTCTTGAAGTTTGGGTTTATACCTGCACACTATGAATGTGCATCAACAGGCTCTGACAAATGAATCAATGAAGTAAGGTGGTTGTCAAAGGGAAACTGCTTCAAAAGGTTTAGGGAACTATTTGATCTCCTCAGCAAGTTTTTGAAGGACAAACCTGAAATCAAGTTCTTGCTAACAATAGATGGCAAAGCTTATGTGAGTTACTTGATGGGCATTTTTGAGAAACTAAGTACATTGAACAAGCAACTCAGAGTTGCATATAATGTGCTCATTGATGCAAAAACAAAGATATTTGGATTCATGACACTTGTAGAATTATTACAAAGGAATATTTCTGCAAGAAATTTCAGTCAATTCAATTGGTTGAATAAGTGTAAGGTAACTAATGCTGCTACAAACGTCATTGTTGATCATTTGAAATGTTGGTTACTGACTTCAATTATAGATTTTGTGATTTAAAGGCAATGGATTTTTCCTCTAGGTTAACTCAGCCATTGCTGGTGGATTTATCTGAAGTTCCATTGCAATACCAAGAGAAGTTATCTGAGTTGCAACATGATGAATCTGTGAAAACTGTTCAAAGTGAAAAAACTATGATGTGGCTGTCTAACGAGATTGAAAAGAAGTACCCAAACTACTACTTTAGCAAGGGAACTATTGATACATTTTTCATCATCTTATTTAGTAGAATGCAGCTTCAGTGCTGTTTATGATTTGCTACAACCTAAGAGAAATCGACTGGAAATTACATAACGTGGAGATTTAAGGTTGAAACTAACAAAATTAGTCCCTCAAATATAAAAAAAATCTGTGGCCAGCATCAGGAGCAAGGTTCCCGCTAAAGTGATGACAATTGTTGAATGTGTGTTTGAGATGGATGGCATATTGAAGTAATAGTTGAATATGAAATATGTGCTCCAATGTATTCCTGACTTTAATTACATTGAAATCTTCTTTGGCTTGGCTTCGCGGACGAAGATTTATGGAGGGGGTAAAATGTCCACGTCAGCTGCAGGCTCGTTTGTGGCTGACAAGTCCGATGCGGGACAGGCAGACACGGTTGCAGGGGAAAATTGGTTGGTTGGGTGTTGGGTTTTTCCTCCTTTGTCTTTTGTCAGTGAGGTGGGCTCTGCGGTCTTCTTCAAAGGAGGCTGCTGCCCGCCAAACTGTGAGGCGCCAAGATGCACGGTTTGAGGCGTTATCAGCCCACTGGCGGTGGTCAATGTGGCAGGCACCAAGAGATTTCTTTAGGCAGTCCTTGTACCTTTTCTTTGGTGCACCTCTGTCACGGTGGCCAGTGGAGAGCTCGCCATATAATACGATCTTGGGAAGGCGATGGTCCTCCATTCTGGAGACGTGACCCATCCAGCGCAGCTGGATCTTCAGCAGCGTGGACTCGATGCTGTCGACCTCTGCCATCTCGAGTACCTCGACGTTAGGGGTGTGAGCGCTCCAATGGATGTTGAGGATGGAGCGGAGACAACGCTGGTGGAAGCGTTCTAGGAGCCGTAGGTGGTGCCGGTAGAGGACCCATGATTCGGAGCCGAACAGGAGTGTGGGTATGACAACGGCTCTGTATACGCTTATCTTTGTGAGGTTTTTCAGTTGGTTGTTTTTCCAGACTCTTTTGTGTAGTCTTCCAAAGGCGCTATTTGCCTTGGCGAGTCTGTTGTCTATCTCATTGTCGATCCTTGCATCTGATGAAATGGTGCAGCCGAGATAGGTAAACTGGTTGACCGTTTTGAGTTTTGTGTGCCCGATGGAGATGTGGGGGGGCTGGTAGTCATGGTGGGGAGCTGGCTGATGGAGGACCTCAGTTTTCTTCAGGCTGACTTCCAGGCCAAACATTTTGGCAGTTTCCGCAAAGCAGGACGTCAAGCGCTGAAGAGCTGGCTCTGAATGGGCAACTAAAGCGGCATCATCTGCAAAGAGTAGTTCACGGACAAGTTTCTCTTGTGTCTTGGTGTGAGCTTGCAGGCGCCTCAGATTGAAGAGACTGCCATCCGTGCGGTACCGGATGTAAACAGCGTCTTCATTTGTTGGGGTCTTTCATGGCTTGGTTCAGCATCATGCTGAAGAAGATTGAAAAGAGGGTTGGTGCGAGAACACAGCCTTGCTTCACGCCATTGTTAATGGAGAAGGGTTCAGAGAGCTCATTGCTGTATCTGACCCGACCTTGTTGGTTTTCGTGCAGTTGGATAATCATGTTGAGGAACTTTGGGGAACATCCGATGCGCTCTAGTATTTGCCAAAGCCCTTTCCTGCTCACGGTGTCGAAGGCTTTGGTGAGGTCAACAAAGGTGATGTAGAGTCCTTTGTTTTGTTCTCTGCACTTTTCTTGGAGCTGTCTGAGGGCAAAGACCATGTCAGTGGTTCCTCTGTTTGCGCGAAAGCCGCACTGTGATTCTGGGAGAATATTCTCGGCGACACTAGGTATTATTCTATTTAGTAGAATCCTAGCGAAGATTTTGCCTGCAATGGAGAGCAACGTGATTCCCCTGTAGTTTGAGCAGTCTGATTTCTCGCCTTTGTTTTTGTACAGGGTGATGATGGTGGCATCACGAAGATCCTGAGGCAGTTTACCTTGGTCCCAACAAAGCTTGAAAAACTCATGCAGTTTGGCATGCAGAGTTTTGCCGCCAGCCTTCCAGACTTCTGGGGGGATTCCATCCATACCTGCTGCTTTGCCACTTTTCAGTTGTTCGATTGCCTTATATGTCTCATCCAGGGTGGGAACCTCATCCAGCTCTAGCCTTAGGGGCTGTTGAGGGAGCTGGAGCAGGGCGGAATCTTGGACTGAGCGGTTGGTACTGAAAAGAGATTGGAAGTGTTCTGACCATCGGTTGAGGATGGAGATCTTGTCGCTGAGGAGGACTTTGCCGTCTGAGCTGCGCAGCGGGCTTTGGACTTGGGGTGAGGGGCCGTACACAGCCTTTAGAGCCTCGTAGAAACCCCTGAAGTCGCCAATGTCCGTGCTGAGCTGTGTTCGTTTGGCGAGGCTAGTCCACCACTCATTTTGGATCTCCCGGAGTTTGCGCTGAAGATGGCTGCATGCGCGACGGAAGGCTTGTTTTTTCTCTGGACAGGACGGCTTTGTAAGGTGAGCCTGGTGGGCAGCTCGCTTCTTTGCCAGCAGCTCCTGGATTTCCTGGCTGTTTTCGTCAAACCAGTCCTTGTTTTTCCTGGAGGAGAAGCCCAGTACCTCTTCAGTGGATTGCAGTATGGTAGTCTTCAACTGATCCCAGAGGGTTTCAGGGGACGGGTCCGGGAGGCGGGTTGCAACGTCGAGCTTTGCTTTGAGGTTTGCCTGGAAGTTTCCTCTCGCTTCGTCTGACTGCAGTTTTCCAACATTGAACCTCTTTCTGGGGGCTTTATTGTTCCTGGGCTCAAACCAACTACAGCCCTCCAGGGAGGCGAATTTCAAAGATTCACAATGAGGATATTTTTTTTCAATAAATGGTTTTGGTTAGAAACCACTTGATGCTGCTTGACTAGATAAGTTCCTGCTACAGATTGCAGCTTGTGCAGCCTCCAGGAATTTTTCATCTTGGCCCCCAATATTTTAGCACTTCATAATTGTCGAGTTTCTTGCAAAGGAAATAGTTTTTCAGCATTTATTTCATCAAGCACCATAAACACTGATTCATTTCAACGAAATACCAAAGCATTTTGGCCTATTTTCTGCATTTGCCACATTAACTGCAGTATGAAGCACTTTGAGTCAGCTGGAGATCATGAAAGGAACTTTAAAATGCAAGTTCTTTTTTTTAGTAATTCCTCATGGAAGAGCTTCAAAATTCCAAAAATCAATTCACTTTTTTGCATCTGTTATAAGTTGTCATTCCTTCGACAAGAAGACCAAAGTTTGATATACAAGTTGTGGCCTTGCCAATTACAACAAACTTGGTTTTTCTTGCGCTCCAAGCTTGTGTAATGAAGCTTACCTTAACTATTTTCCACACAATGAACTAGAACCTCAGATTTTTCTGTGTTGCAAAATGTATTGGTTGTGAGTTTACATAAAATCATCCTGAACACTGTCTATAATATTTCAGGGAAACAAAATTTAGGGAAGTCATTTCTGCCATTTAATTTGCTACTGCTGGTTTAAAAAGTGCATTTAGGCATTGTGAATGTGTGCAATAATATGCTCAATATACAGTACCATTGAAAAATATAATTGAAAGTAATTGTTCAGTATTAATGTCATGTAAATGGACCATGGCAGTAGAATTGAAGAGCACTTGGTGAAAGGTGAAGTACTGTAACAGTTTTGCTCTAGATAGTCTACTATATGCATTTCCCTCCTGACATGCCTATCTTGCAAAGCCTCTTAGAGAAGCCTGTCATAAAATATTTGAAAGTGAACACAGCTGAAGAGCCAATTTCAGAAAAAAATAATCAAACTGATTGCTTTGTATTGTGTAGCTACACTGAAATCCTCTACTTTTTTTATAGTAAGAGAAATTGACTTTTTCGACAATAGCCATGGTAGTGATTGAAAATATTGTTAGTATTGGTGTATACAGGTAATGCGTTTTCAATTAATTCGAAACGGTTCTGATTTAGAACTACATTTACAAAATGATATATAAACTAAGCACTTGAAAATAATTTCACAATCCAGATTTCTTGTTTTCTTCAGTCCTTTTCATGAACAGTTATTGTCATCATTTATGATAAGATAGGTACTTTAAATCTTTTCACTCTTGTATCTGAAAACGTTGAGAAAGAAATTACAGCTGACATGTTGTGTTGATAATTAGGATAGAGATTACCTTTTATAAACACCAAAATGGAAAATGGCAATGGACTAAGCAAACAAGGTTGAGTAATATAACAATTAAGTAGAGAAGGAAGGCTTTGTTAAGAAGGGCTTGGGAGAAGTGTTGGATGAAATGTGTCAAATGACATCCATGTATGTTTTTTTTCCCCAAATCTTTGGTTTAATTTTATAAAGTTCTAAAGTGGCAAAATACACTTGTATTAAAGTAAAATGTTAATGTGTGTTAGAAACAGAATATAAAGCACAGTTATCATTATAATGTAAGTTTAGAGCTAGTGACAGGATATTTTTCAAGTCAATCATCGCATTGACATTTTAGAGTCACATAACGTAGACAGGACTGTGGTCAGTGCAGCACTGTTATAGCGAATCTACATTGCCTGTAAGGAGTTTATATGTTCTCCCCAAGTCTGCATGGGTTTTTCCCAGGGGCTCTAGTTTCCTCTCATTCTTCAAAATGTACCGAGGGTTGTAGGTTAATATGGTGTCATATGGCAGCATGAGGCCCTAAAGGGCCTGTTACCTTGCTGTATGTCTTCATTAAATAATAAAAAAAATAAAACTAAACAGGGTTTTCTTATAAATTGGAGACACACAAGAAACTGCAGATAGTGAAAGTTGAAAAACAAATAAGTTAAAACTGAGTGGATGTTTTCATTGTTGATCTATTTAAAAGTTGGATTTAGAAATGATGTTTACAGGAGTCTTAATATATAATGACTTGCTTTTATATAATAAGCTTTATCTTTAAGATTTAAGGCGAGGGAATAGAAAATCTACTGAAGATATTGAGGTAGAAACCTGATTGTTTTGTGAGTGATTTGAAAGGGATCAAATTATTGCACAGAAGCAATTGTGAAATGAAAATTGGTACCTGATACAGGATGCACATACTGAACACACCAAAATTTCTATTATACAGTTCCATATGTGTATAGTGCACGTAACCAAAATAAATTTCATTAACAGTGACGATCAACTTGTAACAGGCAGTTATCACCATTGTAACCATATTGGTATGTGCATCTGTCATAAGAAGTGTTGTCCATTCACAGAAAAGTAGATCCTATCATAAGGAACTTTGAGTTGCAGAGACAACAACATGAGGTAGATGAAGCTGAAAAACAAAGAGAAGAGGATGAAAAGTGGAGGAAATATGAGTTAAAGGAAGCTGAAAAACAGAGGGAGCATGATGAAAGACAAATAAAATATGACTTGGAACAGATTGAAAGGGACAGACAGTTTCCATTGGAGGTTAAAAATTGAGATGGAGGGAGGTAAGAGAATTGAGGCTGTAACTCCTGGGGAGAGGTTTTTGACGAGCAGAGAGGTAAATCTAGTTCCTCCTTTTGATGAGGGAGATATAGATACATACTTTCAGCTTTTTGAAAAGCTGAGAGCTCAAGATGGCCAAAAGAAAAATGGCCTCTTATGCTCCAAAGTTTATTGAAGGGAAAAGTACAAATTGCACACTCAAGTTTGACTATAGAGCAAGTGGCAAATTAAGATACTGTTAAACAAGCAGTATTGAAAGCTTATGAGTTGGTCCAGAAACATATAGACAAAAATTCAGGAGTTTGGTGAAAACATGGATCCAATTTTGTATGGATTTTGCTCTGGGAAAATCTGTATGTTTTGACTGTTGGTGCGCCTCAAAAAGGAATAAATAATGATGTTGACAATTGATAAGACAATTGATATTAATTGAGGAAATTAAAAGGTGTGTTCCAAATGAGATTAAATTAATACCTGGATTAGAGAGATGTGGGGCGTGGCAGCAAACAGCAAGGATAATGGGTGCTCTGATTCACATAAATAAATTTGAAGGTAAGATGAAGGTAAGGTGGGAAAGGACAGAACTTCTGGATTTGTATGTCATTTTTGTAAGAAACCTGGTCATGTTATTGCATATTGTTTAGTGTTGAAAAAGAGATGAGAAAAGGAGGTTTTACCAGAAGCATATATTCAGACAGTTGAATTTAAGGAGAGCAGATGTTCCACACCTGGTAAGGGTTTTACGGATGTTTTTGTGAGAGATGGGAAAACTGATCTAAAATTATGAACATGAAGGAAACTAAAATTCATACATCAGTTAATGGCTGTAACCAGTACAAACAGGATGAGCTTGGGGATTAGGATGCAGGAAAGCAGAGTCAGCACGATTAACATAAGAATCTTCTAGTCTTTGTGACAAGAGCCACCATAAGACTAAGATAAGGAGTGGTAAGGAACAATAGAATGTAGGAAGTTGAGGTAGTCTGGATCAGATAAGGGTCTCCTAGCCCTGGACAGAACTACCAAGTCCTACATATCTAATTAGCTAACCTTACACAGATTTATACATATTAAATTAGCCAACCCTAGACAGGATGAGCCAACTCTGCATACCAAGAGACTGTAGCCCCGAGAATCAGGAAGGTGTGAATAAGGACAATAACATGAAGGGACACCGACAGGATACCCCCTGGTCCTCCAAGTATACTGAAACTGCAAGTAGGCAGGAAGGATTGCCTAATGCCAAACCTCTCCAGCAGGAGGCAGAAGAATGTAAGGGGGAGGGTATTCCTATACTGAAATCAACTGTATAAAAGTTGGGTGAGCCCCAGTGTATGTGTGTATTCCCAGGGTAAGGGGAAGCACCCAACTTTGCATTGTTGTAAAATAAATGTTCTTTGTTCTCAATTTTTGTCTCAAGCAATTTCTTTAAAGGTACTTCTATTTCTAACATTTTCAAACCTTTTGTGTCAGAAGGATTGATTTCAGTAAAGGAGTGAGAATCACAGGATCCAGTTAAAATTCTGATAGATACTGGAACTGTCCAGTCATTGTTGTTGGAAAATGTTTTAAAAGGCTGCCACAGAGGAGACGACTTTGATTAAAGGTGTTGGAGGTGAGGTAGAGTCAACATCTCTTAACAACATAGTGCTGAATTCAGTTAAAGAACCTGTTGTGGTAGGAGTAATTTCAAATTTACCCCATCCAGGGTGTCTCATTTTTATGAGGGAATGATTTGATAGAGGATTAAGTTGGGTCAGTTTTGTGGAAACTGCCAAAATGTTTGGCCTGGAAGTCAGCCTGAAGAAAACTGAGGTCCTCCATCAGCCAGCTCCCCACCATGACTAGGAGGACCATCGCCTTCCCAAGATCGTGTTATATGGCGAGCTCTCCACTGGCCACCGTGACAGAGGTGCACCAAAGAAGAGGTACAAGGACTGCCTAAAGAAATCTCTTGGTGCCTGCCACATTGACCACCGCCAGTGGGCTGATATCGCCTCAAACCGTGCATCTTGGCGCCTCACAGTTTGGCGGGCAGCAACCTCCTTTGAAGAAGACCGCAGAGCCCACCTCACTGACAAAAGGCAAAGGAGGAAAAACCCAACACCCAACCCCAACCAACCAATTTTCCGCTGCAACCGTGTCTGCCTGTCCCGCATCGGACTTGTCAGCCACAAACGAGCCTGCAGCTGACGTGGACATTTACCCCCTCCATAAATCTTCGTCCACGAAGCCAAGCCAAAGAAAGAAGTTGGGTCAGTTTTGAGATTAACAAATCATCCCAGTAAGGATGACGTTGAAGAGGATTGTGAGATATATCCTGTATGTGCTGTAACAAGGTCTTTGTCTAAGAAAATGATGATAATAGGTATAAAACTCAGATTTGTCACATAAATATGTCGAAACCTTATGAGCATAAGGGTAGTGGAGAACAGTCTGTTTCAGAGGTGTTCGTTGTTGACAGGGTTGAGGAAGTTATGGATCATAAGATTCTCTAAATAGAATCTTGTAAGGGTAACCTTAAAGAAACCATGGTTCCGGTGCTGTCTAACTCAGCAATTTTGGAAAATCTGGAGGAAAGTTGGACCTTCGTTAGTCACAAGAACAGATGCAGTTGAAAGAATTCATTTTGAAATATGCACATTTGTTTCCTGATGTGCCAAAAAGGCCATGATTATTGTTTGACTACATCGTCTTTGCCTACTTCATTAACTGGCAATTCATCACATAAAACAACACCCATATAGAATAAACATTCAGAAGAGTAAAATCATGGATCAGGAGGTGGAATATATGTTGAGGAATGAGATTATTAGACCTTCGAACTCAGATTGGAGTTCTCCTTGTATTCTGGTACCAAAACCAAATGGAACTGTTAGGTTCTGTACAGATTACAGGAAGGTTAATTCAGTAACTGAAACCGATGCTTATCCTATTCTGAGAATCGATGACTGTATTGATAAAATAGGGAAAACTAAATTTCTTACTAAGGTGGATTTGTTGAAGGGTTACTGGTGTGTGCCTCTAACTGAGAGAGGAAAGAATATTTCGGATTTTGTAACTTCATCTGGTTTATAATGTGTTACCTTTTGGCATGAAAAATGCCCCTACAACATTCCAAAAGATCATTAATTCAGTAATCCAAGGATTGGCACATCCAGATGCGTATATTGATGACTTGGTCACAAAAAGTGTCACATGGGAACACCATCTGAGGGAATTGGACAAATTGTTCGCAATATTATCAAACTTAACTGTTAATTTAGCTAAAAATGAATTTGGACGTGCTACTGTGACATACCTAGGTCATGGCAAAGTTCCACCTATTCAAACTAAGGTGAATGCAATTTCTGAAAATCCTATTTCCAATGGCAAGAAAGTGGTGAGAAGTCTTTTAGGAATGGCAGGATATTATAGGAATTTTTGCAGAAATTTGCTGAAGTTGCTCTACCTTTAACCAATCTTTTGAAGGGGAGAAATTTGTGTGAACAAAAATTTGTCAGAGATCTTTAGAAAATTTAAAGGAGCTATTAAGCCATTACCCTGTTTTAAAATCTCCTGATTTTGATAGTCCATTTTCTTTAGCAGTGAATACCAGTGAGGGGGGAGCAGGAGCAGTTTTATTACAAAAAACAATATGAAATTGACCATCCAGATGCCTATTTTTCAAAATAAAAATCAATGTTCATCAAAGGAACTATTCCACTATTGAGAAGGAACTGTCATCTATAATACTTTGCAGAATTTTGATGTATATCTCTGTACCATTCATGAACCAATTGTGATATTTACTGACCACAATTCTCTGGTGTTTTCAAATAAAATGAAGAATAAAAACAGAAGATTGTTAAACTGGAGTTTAATGTTGAAAATTAATCATATCAGAGGTACAAATAATATAGCAGATTGTTTGTCAAAATTGATCATATATAGAAATATATACTCTCAATATTGTGTTACATTGTTATAACATGTTATATATTGTGTATTTTTAATGATTGTAAAGTCAATTTAGTTATAACTGAATTTTAACTCGAGTTAAAATTTCTTTGCAGGGGAAAGTGTGACAGATTATATTATATTTTATATTATATATAGATATGCTTTTGGAAGATAGATTGTGGGTTTTTTTTTAAATTGTAGGTCACAAACACTTCACAACACAGATCTCAAGCCAAACACTCCAGGCTCCCTATGCCTTTTTAAGTACAATGGAAACTGCTCTGCTGAAGGTCTTCACAAATAGATGTTAATTGGACATGCTGTGGAAAGCAATGGATGAACAGACTCAGAAGAATGGGTCTGGTGCAATAGTCTGTCTGATTGCAGTTTGCTGTTCTAATGTGGTTTTCTCAGAGAGAGAGAGAAAGAGAGAATTCAGTTCTACAGTTCAGCAGTAGCAGCTGGGTCTGGAACATGACAAGCAGGCAAACTTGTGGAAAAACCCCATTTTGAAGATGGGCTGAGTTCTTAGTTTAGCCTCGTCGAAGGCCTTGTGGTCCATACAAGAGGAGAGGACTGGCTGCATAAAGTTTTACTTGAAATAAGGGAAACGAAAAGGAACTCTGTGGTGACCTGAAAGAAAGAGGTTATTGTCTGGAAAACCCTGATGGAGGAAGTTTCTTCAGCAAGACACTGAAGCAATGATCGGAAGGAATCAGTTTGTGTCAAATCTTGCTTTGAAAACCCACAAGAACCTTCCTGAGCAGTAACCATTTACCTTTCAAGCACCAAAGCCTGGTGAAGATTCATAAATGTTAAATTCTGTGCACAGTATAAGAATTGCCTGATACTTGGAAGAGTGAGATTGGACTGTGAATAGAAGAACTTTTCTGAACTTATACACACATTACATATACTTGTGCTTAGAATCAGAAGGGGATTAAGTTAAGTTAATAGTAATAAGTTAAAGTTTGATCCTGTTTTTATGTTTAAAGGAAATTAATTTCTTTCTATTAATTTCTATTGCTGCTGGGTTTTGGGGTCCTCTGGGCCCGTAACAATACCATATATTTTGGTGTATAAGTTAAGTCTTGCACACCAAATACAAAAATGAGGCCTTAAATTCAACTCAAGAAAACCACTCGATGTAGATTCAGCATATAAAATGATCCTGAAAGCACCGCGAAAACCCACCCAGAAATTTAACAATTGTAGAGCCCAAGATTCCCATTCCTGCCCAGTAGGCCGAGGTCCCTGCTCCCGCCTGGAGCCCAAGTTCTCCACTCCTGTCCCAGGAGCCGACATATAGCCATGGCTCTTGTATCAAGCACACTTAGGCAGCGAAGTGACTTCTTTGATGTTGAGTATGGAGTCGCCGACTCCAGCTGGAGCTAATGCTAAAGACTTGGACCCAGCTCCACTTGGCAAACTTCCTGGCCAGAAGCAAAGATTTTTTAAAACTTTTTTTTATTTCTTTAAAAAATGGGAGATTTTCTTGTAAGCCCGATATATGATGATAACCATGAAAATGGGGACCTGACTTATCTGAAGGTCAAGTTATATGCCGAAATGTACGGTAGCTATTCTGCCCGGTAATATTTAGAACTATACACAAGTTGCAGTTTTATTTGGAATCTATTGCAACTGACAACAAAACTCCAACAAAATAAAATGTATGTTATATTCAGATGATGCTTTCAATATTTTGAGCCCCTCGGCTGCCCAATCCCCATCTTTGGTCTCAGCCTCTGTGCTCCTTCTGGCTTTATCAGAGTAGCAGAATTCCTCCTCCTATGTCTGCCACTCTTCCAGGCAGTGGACCCCATAGCAACAGTTGCATTTGAGCAAGATAACGCATAAAGTTGCTTCTGGACATGAAGCTTGAGGTAACGTGTGCCATTTAAGATATTTTTACAATGGTATTTGGAGAAAAAACTGGCACTTTCAAGGAAGGAGATTCATTTTAAGAAACAAATGACTGCACAGCTACTGGAAATAAAAGCAGAAAATGCTGAAAATACCAAGCAAATCAAGAAACATCTCCAGAAAGAGAAATAAGCTCAAGTTACTGTTGAACTTTCATCCAAACCTGGAAAGTTTATAAATTATCCTGTTTCGTTGCAGTCCTGGTCAATGTCTTTCCATGTTGCTCTTAGGAATAGACAGGATTTAGACAAAGCATTGATGAGCAATTTATTTTCAAGTTTTGTTGGTATATTACTTGGAGAGGAACCTGCAGATGATCATGTTTGCATGTGCATGCCACCTTTATCTTTCTGATGGTGAGGCAATGAATTTGAGGGATGCTGTTGCAGCAAATTTTATAGATGACATGGCGGTGGTGGAAGAAATTACTTTTAAGGTAGTAGGTGGGGTGCCAGTTAAGAAAATAACTAATAATCTTGTCTTCCCCACACTTGGGAGCAGAGAATACCAGAGATTCACTAATCTCTGAAAGAAAAAAAACTATGCACCTCGGTCTTAAATGATCAGCCCTTTATTTTGAAATAAATTATAACCCTGTTAGTGACTTTTTAATGATGGGGTATTCCATCATGCTCCTGGTTTGTGCTTTGTAGAAAGAATTTGGAGTGTCAGGAGGTGAGTTATAGACCTCATGATATGCAGCCTTTGACCTGTTCTAGTAGCCTCACTATTTATGTGGCTGGTCCAGGTGAGTTTCTTATTACTGGTGGAGAACTCTGTGTTGGGCACATCGTTGAACGCCAACAAAAGATGGTTAGACTATTTTTGTTAGAGATTGTTATTGTGGTCATTCTGTGCACTCTGTAGAAAAATCTTATTTGCTATGCCTGTTATTTAATAAAACAAACTTGAAAATACATTTAAATATATTTAAAACATCTCTTGTTTCTTTCCAGAGTGTATGTTTTGCTGCAATGTCGAATTGTTGTAGTGACCCGAATTATAAAAGCAAAGTTACTGGTGATGATTATGAACAAAAAAATCAATCTGTCACAATTGCCTTAGAATGGATCAATGAACCTCTGAACTCCCTCCTGAAAGGGCTTTTACCAGCTGACCAGACACATGTGGACAAACTGCTGAGGTACTAGTCTTTGAGTATTCTGTTTCTCCAATTATTTACAATAAAATGATTTGTACCAGGGCTTCACATTAATATCTAGAAAAAAAACCCAGCTTTCTGAATTAACTGGTTTTATTCTTCCAGTGATTAACCATTTCCTATTTATTTAAATTAGATTTTCAAATTTGATCATTCTTCAACTGTAAACCTACAATCAGATTCAGAAGTTTCCAGATTGAGGGAGGATAGAGACGTGATTTTTTTTTTAGACCAGGGTGTGTGGCAATGAGGCAGAGACTTTTCTGGACTATATTTTGATGTGAAATCTGAATTTGTGGGTTTCCATCTGATTTTAGGAGCGGTTGAGTCTCTGGTCCTTTGATCCTGCCTTGTAGCAGATTTATATTTAAAATGAATGATATTGGCATCAATTGAAGGATATCATTCCTGATTTTCTGTCCCTTTAGATCTTTTTGTCATTTATATTTGGACAGATGATATGTCATTTTCTGAAGATGATCTTCTTGGACTATCATGTTCAATTTTTTTTCCTGTATGACAACTTCTTGCCAAATCTCATAACTATGCCTAGTACATTTTGCCCTCCTTAAAGAGATTGGCACTTCAGGGACTTAGAAACGAATGATCCTACTTACCTACATTAAAGCATGCCACTGATTGTGAATGGTTAGAAATTTTCTTTATTTTAATGAAAATCCAAAAATAAAACCTGAAATTTTCATCTTAGATGGAATGGACTTCTTTTAAAATGTTTCTTCAAGTTACATTTTGGAAAAACAATGCAATTGAATTGTGAAAAGTATCCCAACACAAATATACAAATACATTTTGCTCTTGTTAAACTGAAATGTATTTTAAAAGGGTATTTTGTTCAATAAATACCAGAGTGAAGTATTGGTGATGATATTAGTGGAGTAATTTGACACAATGAAAAATGTACAGGCACTTTTGTATTGATGCAGAATAGTGTTTGGGACTATTCAGATTTATTGTTTGAGTACATACATGACATCACATACAAGCCTAAGATTTCCTTTTCCTGTAGGCAACTGATAACAATAAAACTGAAAACTAGGAAAATGAATAAAATGTAATGTATAAGATATGTACAGTCCAGGCATTGCACCAGTTTAAAAGTTGTGTATCACTTGAAATGTAGAATTTGATACTGTATTACTAATATATGAAACATACCAATTATCAATTCTGAATTTGAATTGCACAGTGACTACTTTCAGAGAAAAGTGGAAGAAGATGAAGAGCAAAGAAAAAAGCATGACGAAGAACAAAAACGAACTGAACCTGAATTGCTCCCACCAGCTGCCAGTGTTCCTGTTGGAGAGAAGAAAAAGAAAAGTCCTAAAGGTTTGTTTGGCATTTGCTTTAGAGGACTTTGTACAAACTGAACTGCATGTGCAGGAGTTTGAATTTTACCATTCTGTAGGGACACTTTGCATCAACAAATTACACAAAAATGTGTGCATTCTTAATTTGCTTGATGATTATTGGATGACTCTAATGCTCCAGCTACCCACACCACAGCACATAGCTGTGCTCATATGACCTTATAAACCACCTTCATGGCTGATGATGATGGAACAGGAGAAGAGGTTTTTTTTTAAGTGTAAAATCAAGAAGTTAAACAGGAACGTCTGAAGATACTGGGATTGTGTAGATACTGGGATTGTGGTGTAACACACAAAAGTACTGGAAAATCTCAGGAAGTCTTGCAGCAAAGGGTTCAGGCCCAAAACGTTGGTTACTCTTTACTTCCTATAGATGCTACGTGACCTGCTGAGTTTGTTGTGTAAAAACAAGAAACATGTTCTTGCAGGTTACGTAGACATTTCCATTTTGCAGCAGCAGATTTTTAACCTCCCTTCTGTTGAGAGGTAGGGAACTTTATTATATATTATTTTCTTATAAATTAGAGGGAAGTGATTAAGCCCATCATGTCTGTGTCGGCTTTCCGGAACATTCCTATCAATTCCATCCATAGTGTAGAAATAGTAGGGGCTTTGACAGAGATATTTAAAATGTCATTAGTAACAGGAATGGTGACCGAGGATTGGCGGGTAGCTCATGTAGTTCCTTTGTTTAAAAAAGATGCTAGGCCTGTTAAGTTTGACATCAGTGGTGAGTAAGTTAATGGAAAGTATTCTTCAAGATGGTAAATACAAATATTTGGATAGGCAGGGTTTGATTAGGAACAGTCAACGTGGATTTGTGAGGGGAAGATGATGTTTGACAAACCTTATTGAATTTTTTGAGGAAGTTGCAAGGAAAGTTGATGAGGATAAGGCAGTGGAATTTAGTAAAGCCTTTGATAAGGTTCCTCAGGGAAGGTTAGTTAGGAAGATTCAATCATTAGGTATTAACATTGAAGTAGTAAAATGGAATCAACAATGGTCGAATGGGAGATGCCAGCGAGTAGTGGTAGATAACTGTTTGTCAGATTGAAAGCTGGTGACTTGGGGTTCAGTATTGGGTCCATTACTATTTGTCATATACATAAATGATCTGGATGATGGGGTGGTAAATTGGATTAGTAAGTATGCGGATGATGCTAAGATAGATGGAGCTGTGGATAGTGAGGAAGGGTTTCAAAGTTTGCAGAGGGATTTAGGCCAGTTAGAAGAGTGGGCTGAAAAATGGCAGATGGCATTTAATGCAGGTAAGTGTGAGGTATTACATTTGGTAGGGATAATCAAAATGGAACATACATGGAGAATGGTGAAGAGTGCAGTAGAACAGAAGAATCTAGGAATAATGGTACATAGTTCCCTAAAGGATAGAATGGTGAAGAAAGCTTATGATATGTTGGCCTTTATAAATCAGAGCATTGAGTATAGGAGCTGGGATGTTATGTTAAACTTGTACAAGGCATGAGTCAGGCCACATTTGGAGTATTGTGTACAGTTTCGGTCACCAAAGTATAGGAAAGATATCAGCAAATTGGAGAGAGTACAGAGACAATTTACTAGAATGTTGGCGGGGTTACAAGGCCGAAGTTATAGGGAAGGGTTAAATAAGTTAGGTCTTTATTCTTTGGAGCATACAAGGTTAAAAGGGGATTTGATTGAGGTACCATATTTAAAATTATTAGGTGTATAGATAGAGTGGATGTGGAGAGGTTTTTTCCTTTAAGAAAGAGGCAGATATAAATGAGCGGACATGAGTTGAGAGTTAGGGGGCAAAAGTTTAGAGGAAATGTGAGGGGGACTTCTTTACTCAGAGAGAGGTGGGTGTATGGAACGAGCTTTCTGATGAAGTGGCGGAGGCAGGCTTGATATTAGCATTCAAGGAGAAATTAGATATGTATATGGGCGGGAAAGGAATGGAGGGTCACAGGTTGAGTGTAGGTCAGTGGGGTTAGGTGGGAGAAAGTGTTTGGCATGGACTAGAAGGGCCAAGTTGGCCTGTTTCTATGCTGTAATTGTTATATGGTATTTCTCGATCTTCTTTCATGTCCATTAGCATTTGCTTTCTACTGATAAAATGAATAAGTGCAAAGCTGAGTGGTCCGTGAAATCGGGTCCATTTGTAGAAAGATATTGTTGCATTTTCCCAAGGGTCATGGTAGCTCTAATTAAATGATCAAAAGTAGTGACAATTACCATATTGATAATTCATATTACAGGCAAAAAAAGTATTGCTCCAGGAAAACCAATCAATCTGCGTGACCCACCAGAACCATCATTTCCTGGTAGTGTAGCAATTGGAGTGGCATCGCTGGCAATCGCCAGGGCTGCAGCCAGACTACAGGACACCTTCTTGTATTTACATATTGCTTCACTGAACCAAACTGAGGTAGGAGGATTTTCTTTGTGTTTTGTGTTTCCTCATTACTATTTTATATAAAAGCTAAAAGTTGCAACAGAAAAAACTGTAATTCTGCATCAAAGTAGCAAAAGGTTGTTTACCTTGTTGCAATCAGGTTTTACCCATTTGTACCACTAACTTATTAGATGTTAATAATTTTGAGAGTTATATTGGTTAGACTTTAATGTAACTAGTACTGTCAGGCACACTGCTCATTATTTAGTATTACAGAATTCTTGATAACTGAGGTGAATGACTATCTTGTGGAGATTAATCCAGAATGATGAAAGGAAGTGAAGATGGCATCTGAGGGAGATATAAAAGTAATGGGAGAAAGGGTTTAGATTTATAAAGCATAATGTCATGAAAGTTTGTAATTACATTGTCATTACCATCTCATCTCTTTGCAGCTCACTCATTTATTGTAACATAAAGTTCCGTCAAGATGAGAATTGAAAACCTTTCATTAACGTTGAAGGGTAAATTTGAACAATGCATGTTTTTTAAAAAATTTTATTTTTCACACTATTAATCAAAATACACACAAACATTTCCCTCTTGAATATACACAGTGTCATTTTCTCCCCGTTTTTAAACATTTAGATGTACAACACGTAACAGGCTATTTCAGCCCATGAGTCTGTGCTGCCGAATTTACACCTACACCCCGGTGTGTTTAAAATGATGGGAGAAAACCGGAACCCCTGGGGAAAACCCACACAGACAGGGGAAGATCGTACAAATTCCTTACAGACGGTGCAGGATTTGAACCCTGGTCCCAATCGCTGGTGCTGTAAAGGCATTGCGCTAATTGCTATGCCAACCATGCTGCCTGTTTGTGTTCTGTTGCAATTTGCCACTGTCTTTTCTGCAGTTCATTACTCCTAATTTAGAAATTATGGTTTATCCCCTTTTCACCAAAAAAAGACAGTGGATATAGAATGCTCCCTGGGAAATACCACTGTTTACCTTCCACCAGTTTGAAAAACCAAAACCCTCCATTGTCTTTTATTTGGCCAATTTCATACCATACAATTTCAGATACTTTTGTATCATGTACTTCAACTTTGCTGTTATCAAAAGCATTCTGAAAGTCCATACGCACCACATTGATGACATAACCTCACCAGCTATATCAATTACATCATCAAATTTTCATCAGATTAGTTTAACACTATTTACCTAAAATAAATCAGTTTGGTTTAATGAATCCATTTCCTCCAGGTGACTATGTCATGTCTCAGATCAATGTTTTATTTACTTTCCCATCACTGAGGTTAAACTGATTTGCTTGTACTTGCTTAGATTATCCTAACTCCCATTTTTGAGCACAAGGGTAGAATTTGCAATTGTCCAGTTCTCTGACACTACACAATTTGGTTACATCTTAACTACCTTCTGAAGTGGACAAGAAACCCTCTCAATTCAAGCTTACAAATTTTGCAATAATGCCAGCCATTCCAAGGTGATCCAGTTGTTGGGAATGAATAAAGTAAGTTACCTCAACTGTAGAGCACCATATATCCTTCCATTTTTATGAAAATATGTTTATATATGCTTCCTGTGCTTTTTTTATATTGTCAAGTAGTTTATATCAGTATCTAATTAATAAACAGTAAGTTATGATTCCTATTTAGTTTAAGTTACTGCATGTTCAATCCAAACTATGTGTGTACCAGAAATGTACTTTATAACTTTGTAAAGATAACTTCATATTTCCAGGTTTTAAATACAGCCTGAAACTCTCATTTTAAATGTTAGGAACTCCCAACAGAGATGAGAATGCCACTTCCCTTGATAAGTTTACTTGACTGTGGGAAGACATCCGGGGGAAAATTAAGATTGCTGAAAGAAGTTATTGCAGTTCCAAAACCTGGTCGTAATTATAAACAGGTAAGACATCAGACTATGCATTGTAAAATATTTTTGTACTTCATTAGGCAAAAAGACAGGTATATAGTCCAGACTTAAACAATCAAATGTTTTTCTTTGTTTGTAAAGGTGTTGAAGAGTTGTTATTTCCTTAATAATTCTCCTGCTCAATATATTTTTCAGTGAAGGTCCTGTATATTCTGATAATCCAAGTCTCATAATGTAGACATAGACCACGGTAACAGGCCACTTTGGTCTATACCGCCCAATTTACACCCAATTAACCTACACCCCCAATATGTTTCGAATGTTGTGAGGAAACCAGAGCCTGCAGGGAAAACCTACACATACATGGGGAGAATGTACAAATTCCTTACAGTACATGATTCAAACTCCAGTCCCAATCACTGGCACTGTCAAGGCTACACCAACCTTCCCGCTTTGTCATGAAGAAATCAGATAGAAGTTAAGATTTTTGCCTTTAGATTAAAAAAAAAACATTTTCATGTTATTCCTCTTGTAATTATGCTGGGAATACACCGGAATAAATATAAATTTCCAGGATCACTACATAAATTACTGGGTTTTTAAATGTGCCTCCTCCAAAACCAAGAGAAAAAAACATTGTTGGAGAACTGAAAAGATTGATGATTTGACATGAATAAAAAAACAGATTATTGTTATTTCTACCTGAGCATGATGTGAGATTATAATTCTAGCTGTTTGAAATTGTCTTGCAGAGTCTCAAAATGATGAGAGACCTTCAGCAAGAAATCACCAAATGGATCTTTGCACCAAAATCGGGAGTAAGAAAAAAAATGAAGAGAAGTCTATTTACTCAAATTTAGCACTCAATATTTTTCATGCTAAATATTAGGAGTCAAGTAAAAATTAAACAAGCCTAATCTGTATTTTTGTTGATGGAAGGAGGGGTATATGCAGATCAAAACAAACAAACCAAAGAATTATTTCTGCATTCAGTCTGCAGAAATATCTCACTCGGGCTGCTGGAAGAAAGGATATGATGGCATAGAGCAACCTTTTGAGGTGATCCAAGAGGCTTGTAATAAACTACAGTTAACACTGGGGGAAGATCTGCATCTGATGCTCAACTGTGGTGCACATGAATTAATGGATTATGTGAGTTTATTTTTGATTTACAATATATATTATGATTCATACAAATCATCAAAATTTTTCTTGTGTACACATCACTTAATGGTGTCATTTGGCCCTTCTGTGGAATCAACTCTATGGCTCTGTGCTTATACTACTCGTAATCTCCTTCGTTGGCCTTTTCACAAACTCGTCCTGAGGTCTTCTTTGTTTTCTTTTCAAATTTTATCTTTTGTGTATCTGGAGTATGTTTTAGTCTGCCTTTTGTACCTTAATATTTTTCATTGTAAATCAATATTCTTTGCACAGTTCATTCAGAACAAGGAAAACTGTGTCAAAGGCCTTCTGACTAAATAAGTTTGCCAGAATTTGATGGTTGTTAATTGGGCATTCTTTTCCTCCATATGCAGACCTCTTTAAGCTCACATTTCCTCAATTTTGAACTGGAGTTCATGGCTCTATAATGCCACATTCAGTTGTTATCTTGGATAACATTTGGCTGAGGTACCATGAACCCTTCTGTTCCTCTTAAAGTTGTACCTAATGGTATTCATTATTCACTGTTATGACTGAATTGACATTTTATTTAAATTTTTATCCATTGTGATCATCAAATTGTTTATTTATTATCCCTACTCTTTGTCTTTGAACATTTACAATCCTGGATGCTATCAAATTTTTGTATTATTCGAGCAGCACTTTCCAGACAATTGAAGACACACCTTACCACTGTGCTCTGTAGGTTAGGAAAGAGTTTGGCATGTCATTCATCACAGAATACTCAGCCTGTCATCCACTCTTGTAACCACTAGTCATTCAGTTTCTGATTAATGCTATCCCTCCCTCCCTACGGAATATTGATGGCAGAGTCCCGTCAGTAGTATACCACTTAATTTCAGGTGGTCACTCCATAGCACTTTCGTATTGTGAAAGCTGCTTGCAACTTTGCACCCCATGCCTTGATGGCATGTTAGGCTGCTTTCTTCGCTGATAAATTCAAATGTTGTGTAATTATCAGCATATATTGATGTAGGGTCCAGGACTACTCCAAAAGATTCCTTTAATGGAGCAGGGTAGATAAAATTCTATTAACTACAACCATCTTTCTTAGTGTGTGGAATGTTTCTCTTTGGTGACTTTGGCTCTTCTAAGACAACTTCATTTGACCTCATTTGGTCAAATTCTGCCATAATGGTATTGTCATCCAACCTTTGGAATTCACCTCTTTGGTCTGTGTTTGGAATGAACCAGTGATGAGATTTGGAACCAAATTATCCTTGTCAAAAATCAGAGTTTGTTAGGTTATTAGTAAGTAGCTGCCACTGTGTAGCATTTTGCTGAATTATTTTTCAGGAAATTTCAGGAGGAAGCTGGGAGTTCTCCTTTTCTTTCAGTGTGTTTTTTGCCCTTAGATAACAAATGAACCTTTCAATTTTGTATGTTGTAGGAAAAACAGAAATATGAAGTTATGACTGGAATATTAAAACATCCTGGTGAAATGATAGAATTTTACTCAACCTTGGTGGAACAATACCCATCAATTATTGGTCTGATAGACCCTCTTCGGAAAGAGGTTAGTAACTATAATATCTATAAATCTAAAAGATTATTACAATTTTAGAAATTTTTGTAGGATACATTAATTGTGAATATACAGTGAAATCCTTTTCCAACACCCTATAGGATTGCATATGCCAGAAATGTGAATTTTCCAGTTGACCAAGACTTGCTCTTGCAATGCCTAACTAATACACCTGCATTAAGAATGTACCATTATAGAAGACAAAAGACAGTACAAAATGTAAAGTAATGTGAAAAAAAATCAGTATTGTAGTCTTTAATTATGTAAAGTTGACTTTAATCAAGTGATTTCTGTAACTTACTAAATTTAAATTTGAATCCCAGTTGGTGCCGCTGTTATAGTTTTGTGCTTGCCACTAAGCTAACCATGCCACTTTCATAATTAACCCCCACTCCCCAGTTTACAAATAAAGCCTTACAAATATGCCTAATACAAAAAAGATATAAATATATATCTTACTAATATAGAGATATACAGGTATCTTATGGCATGAATAGGGAGACACTTTGGTAGAGTTGCCCCAGCGGTGAACAGGTGTCCTGGTCAGACCATTGGTGCAACCCGAATCACCTCCACACCAGCGTCCCAGTCAGACCCTCAGCGCAATCTGACTCATCTCTACACAAGTGTCTGGGTCAGGCCCTCAGCACACCTTCTTTTAAATTCAAACCCCATTCGCAAGCATTGTAACAGTGTTGCACTAATCGCTACCCTAACCATGTCACAATTGATCTCCCCTCCCCCATGTTTACAGATAAAGTCTTTCTAATATACTAATAAAGATTCTTACCAGGCAGGGATAAGGAGACACTTTGGGAGAGTTGCCCAAGCAGTGACCAGCACCAGCCAGTTCTTCATCCAGGGCATTGCTATTTTATTCAAACAACTGCTGCGGTGAGGTACCCCCTTGGTGCTCTGCTGGCTGAATGTTTCCTCCCAAGGGGTTCAGAGAATATTTTCTTTTTCAATGTTATCCTTTTATTTAAACTTTATTCATTCTTTTATGTATTTTTAAAATTTATTTGCTTGTTTATTTCCACAATTTTTTGCCAATTCCTTGAGTTTCCATTTCATTTGATGCCAAATAATGGGGATTTTACTGTAGCATGTGAACCTGATTCATTTGGCCCAAAGCACTAATTTTTTTTTAACTGATAGAAAGAAAATCAACATAATGGCAATGTATTTAACATGGATAAATATTCCTTTGCCCTTTCATAGCTACTGAGACAAATAATAATAGTTCATGTGTAAATGAGTATCATCTTAAACAACTAGATTTGTTTTGGGAAATTTTAATTTAGTTTAGATGTACAGCCCATCCAAACACTCCAATTATCTTCCAACTCTTGGTTTTTTTAAGTGTAGGAGGAAACTGGAGAAATCCACTTTATTTATAAGTGCAAAGGGAAGTTGAGAAATAGAAGGGTTTATGAAAGGATTGCCAGAACATGAAAAAATTAGCTGACAACAATTGGTTGAAAAGAAAAAGAAAGAATACACATTAGGAAAAGAGAGTGTGAGTACATGGGTCATGGATAAGATACAAAAATAGACAATAGCAAGTCCAAAGAAGGCATTGGAAATAAGCACAGGATTCTTGAGATATTGATAGAATGGGGAATTAATGTCGACAATGAAGGAATCATGGCAGTTTCCATTAAGAGCATCACTCTTCACTCCATTGAGGACATCTTTTAAGAGGCGGCATCTCAAGAAAGCAGCCTCGGTCATCAAGGAACCTCTCCATCCAGGCCATGCCCTCTTGGTACTGTTGCCATCAGGAAGGAGGTGCAGGAGCCTGAAGATGAACCCCAACAGCCCAAAAACAGTTTATTCCCCTCTGCTATCAGATTTCTGAATGGACAATGAAGCACAGCTATTACCTATTTTTTTCTTCTTTTGCACTAATTTATTGATTTTAAAATGTAAATTATGGCAATATTTGCACCTCTATTGGTGCCGCAAAACAACAAGTTTCATGGAAATTAATTCTGATCCTAAAACACACTGCAGATCCAATGACAATATGCACACATACCATAAAGAAGTTAATCCAAATATATCCCTCCTCACTCTTATTCATGTAATAAGATTCAGAAGTTTCAGTCGCAAATAGACTAGAGTGATATATCATGGGATGTGACACGACTTGTATGTCCTCCTGTGACAGCGTGGGTTTCCTCCAATGTTCCAAAGATGTACTGGTTAGTAGATTAAATGGTCACATGGATGTATTTGGGTGGTGAGAGCTTGACAGGGCTGAAAAGCCCTGCTATCGTGCTATATTTCTAAATCTAATCTATACAATTTACATTTATGTTGTGGCAAGATCATAATAAAATATTCCAAATCACTTCTCAGGATCAAATAAATACCAAATTAAAACTGAAGCCAAAAAAGAAAGAAATGATAAGGAATTAACAGCTTGCCCAAAGAAAGATGTTTTAATGAGTGCCCACCCAGAAGGGGGAAAAAAAGTACATATTTCAGAGCAGAAAGGAGAAACTTCAGCCTGAGGCAGACGATTGTTCTAACACCATTAGAGGAACTATGAAAATTGGTGGGTTGGGGTTGGGTGTTAGGTTTTTCCTCCTTTGTCTTTTGACAGTGAGGTGGGCTCTGTGGTCTTCTTCAAAGGAGGTTGCTGCGTGCCGAACTGTGAGGCGCCAAGATGCACGGTTTGAGGCGATATCAGCCCACTGGCGGTGGTCAATGTGGCAGGCACCAAGAGCTTTCTTTAGGCAGTCCTTGTACCTCTTCTTTGGTGCACCTCTGTCTCGGTGGCCAGTGGAGAGCTCGCCATATAACACGATCTTGGGAAGGCGATGGTCCTCCATTCTGGAGATGTGACCTACCCAGCACAGTTGGATCTTTAGCAGCGTGGATTCGATGCTGTCGGGCTCTGCCATCTCGAGTACTTCGATGTTGGAGATGAAGTCGCTCCAATGAATGTTGAGGATGGAGCGGAGACAACGCTGATGGAAGCGTTCTAGGAGCCGTAGGTGATGCCGGTAAAGGACCCATGATTCGGAGCCAAACAGGAGTGTGGGTATGACAACGGCTCTGTATACGCTAATATCAGCGCAAACTCCGGGAGATCCAAAATGAGTGGTGGACTAGCCTCGCCAAACGAACCCAGCTCAGCGCAGAAATTGGCGACTTCAGGGGTTTTCACGAGGCTCTAAAGGCTGTGTACGGCCCCTCACCCCAAGTCCAAAGCCCGCTGCGCAGCTCAGATGGCAAAGTTCTCCTCAGTGACAAGATCTCCATCCTCAAACGATGGTTTGAACACTTCCAATCTCTTTTCAGTGCCAACCGCTCAGTCCAAAAATCCGCCCTGCTCCAGCTCCCTCAACAGCCCTTAAGGCTAGAGCTGGATGAGGTCCTCACCTGGGAAGAGACATATAAGGCAAATGAACAACTGAAAAGTGGCAAAGCAGCAGGTATGGATGGAATTCCCCCCAGAGGTCTGGAAGGCTGGCGGCAAAACTCTGCATGCCAAACTGCATGTTTTTCAAGCTCTGCTGAGACCAAGGAAAGCTGCCTCAGGACCTTCGTGATGCCACCATCATCACCCTGTACAAAAACAAAGGCGAGAAATCAGACTGCTCAAACTACAGGAGAATCACACTGCTCTCCATTGCAGGCACAATCTTCGTTAGGATTCTCCTAAATAGAATAATACCTAGTGTCGCCGAAAATGTTCTCCCAGAATCACAGAGCGGCTTTTGCGCAAACAGAGGAACTACTGACATGGTCTTTGCCCTCAGACAGCTCCAAGAAAAGTGCAGAGAACAAAACAAAGGACTCTACATCACCTTTGTTGACCTCACCAAAGCCTTCGACACCATGAGTAGGAAAGGGCTTTGGTAAATACTAGAGCGCCTCGGATGCCCCCCAAAGTTCCTCAACATGGTTATCCAACTGCAAGAAAACCAACAAGGTCGGGTCAGATACAGCAATGAGCTCTCTGAACCCTTCTCCATTAACAATGGGATGAAGCAAGGCTGCGTTCTCGCACCAACCCTCTTTTCAATCTTCTTCAGCATGATGCTGAAACAAGCCATGAAAGACCTCAACAATGAAGACGCTGTTTACATCCGGTACTGCACGGATGGCAGTCTCTTCAATCTGAGGCGCCTGCAAGCTCACACAAGAGCAACTTGTCCGTGAACTACTCTTTGCAGACGATGCCGCTTTAGTTGCCCATTCAGAGCCAGCTCTTCAGTGCTTGACGTCCTGTTTTGCGGAAACTGCCAAAATGTTTGGCCTGGAAGTCAGCCTGAAGAAAACTGAGGTCCTCCATCAGCCAGCTCCCCACCGTGACTACCAGCCCCCCCCCCCCCCCCCACATCTCCATCGGGCACACAAAACTCAAAGCGGTCAACCAGTTTACCTATCTCAGCTGCACCATTTCATCGGATGCAAGGATCGACAACGAGATAGACAACAGACTCGTCAAGGCAAATAGCGCCTTTGGAAGACTACACAAAAGAGTCTGGAGAAACAACCAACTGAAAAACCTCACAAAGATTAGCGGATTTACACTTCACTCCAGACATAATTCCTTTAGTTGAGACACTAAAATCCCTTGTATCCATTCAGATGGAAAATAAAGATCTGTTGACATTGTTCTAAAGACAATCATGGAATATCTTCTATTTCCTGGCTAATATCTATCCTTCAACAATAACAGATGATTTGTGTTAAATGATGTTATCATTTGCTGGAGTGTTTGTACCTGATCAAATTGGGTGCTCATTTCTTACAATGCAACAATTTAAAAAAGCACCATATTTTCTTCAGTGTATCCTGAGACCATGAAAGACCTTCTATAAAAGAAAGTCCTTTTAAAAGTTGAAACTTTTTCATTTTTGAAACCAGGGAATGAAAAGGAACTTGCTTAATGATTTCTGCAAATCTAATATTAAAAAGGAAGTGGTAGAGTCCAATACATTCCGATCAGTCCAAGAATCCACTTCATCCAAACAGGGTAGTCATCTACAATACAGCCCTGACCTGGAATATGCTGCTTGTAAAGAAAGAATTAGTAGATAATTGCAGTCATTTTCCATTATGAAAACTAATTGTAAACACTCCACTGTGCACTTGAGAAAACTACATTCACTTTTGTGCTGTAGATTTACTGATTTTAATTAATAAACAATTATTGTCTTTGAACATGAAAATATGCAACAATTTTACATTCATAATAATCTCCTCGACTTCATGTACAGTTCAAACTTTATATACAATGGACTCATGCCCCATGATAAAAATAGAAAATGCTGGAAATACTAAGGTCAGAATGCATATTGTTGGAAGTGTAATCATGTTAACCTTTCAGGTTAAAGACATTCTCAGAACTGGACAGGAGGTAAAAGAAGTTTGATAATATGCAGGATAGATGGAGATATCTCTGACAGAACTATGTGGATAATCTGTAAACAAAGTTATCTGGTCAATGAATTAATGGGGACAGTTAGAAAGATAGGACATACACAAAAGAGCATGGAGTTGAAAAATGCAGAGGAGAAAAAATGCATAGCAAATCAGACTGCATGTGTCCTCCTCTCAGAGGATAATAAAGGGAGAGAGAAAAAAATAAGATGAGCCGATATCAGAGAATACAGAGAAATCAAGTTACCTGAAGTTCAGAAATTTATCATACAATCCAGAAGATTGTAAGGTGCCCATTCAGAAGATGGGGTGCTGTTTCTTAAGCCTTATTTTAATAGGATTGAGGCTAGACACTGAAATGAGATTAAATGTTCGTGTCATATACGGTGTAAAATATAGATGCACCAAAATTCCTGCTTGATAGGTCAAAGTAGGAGGAGAGGCAACAGGAAGCTCATGGTTTATTTCAAGAAAAAAAATGCATAATTTTTAGAAACAACACAATATTGCCCTAAGAGCTATCATTTGGCTGACTTCCCATCTTGTAAACTCAAAGAGAAAATGCTGGATATTCTCAGCAAGTCAATGAACATCTATAGAGAGAGAAAAACTATCAACACTTCAGATTGATAATCTTTCCTGAGAATTGGACAAATTTAGAAAGCAAGCATGATTTAAGATACAAAGAAGGAAAGAACAAAGCGAATAACAGTATATTGATATTGCTGGGTGAAGAAGGAGGGTAGAGGCTTGAAATTTGCAGATGATCCAAAGGGATATAAAAAGGAAATGAATGTGGACAGAAGAGGGGGAACAATAGTGCCAGAACTTTGAAGTGAATACAAACAAGGAAGTAGAATTGAAAGTAAGCACCTGCTCCCTCAAGTTTCTCCTCCATCCAATATGATCAATGCGTCAATACCCCAATTTTGCAAAAAAATCTAGAAATGAGGTGAAATTACCACTGTCTTCATTTTTAAATAATTGCCCTTTTTCTGCCTATGTTACTTACCTCAATCTGTTCGAGGTCCTCCATCTAGTGGAAACATCTGAACATCTATCTTGTAATTGCCTCTTGGAATCTTGCATTGAATGGTGCAGCACAGAAAACAGGCCATTTGGCCCCTCTAGTCTCTTTAATAAAATAACTCCTCATTCTTCTAAAGTTTGATAAATCTCCCTCGAAGCATTTTATATGTCTTACAACATTAGATTATAAAATAATGAAAATTGGGCTAATTAAGAAAATTAATCTATGTGTTTACCTCAAAATGATAATCCATTCATTTTCCTATTCAGGATACTGAACAATGGAGTAAACTATGCAGTCTTCTTAGTCCCCGGTGCTATATCTTCGCTGATGCAGCCTCAAGGTTAATAGACAAGCTCCTGTCAGATGGCCTGTGTACAAACCAATACAGTGGTTTGATCTTGAAACACACCAATCAAACTACAATTTCAAATTTAATTCGGGTTGCTCAAATGATGGAAGGTATGTTATTTATGAGCTAGGAACATACAGGTACCAGCAAGTTTGTTGCCTACACTTTATAAAATAATTCAAAACACTGCCCAACAATAAAATTCAACACATTAACAAATGAAATTCATGCCGCACTTGTAAAATGTTCCCAGGTAACAGTGAAGTATGATTGAAAATACATTTGATGCATTTGAGTGAATTCAGGAAGTTTATATTATCAAGAGGCAGATGCCACTTTGTTCAGTGCCCCTCACTGAAAATTATAGCACCGAGTGTTCCTAGGCAATCTCCCCTCCAAGTACTGACCAGTCCTGCACCTGCTTAGCTTCTGAGATAAGACAATCCCAGGTGTATTCAGGCTATTAGTATAATTACATGACATTTCAAACAGATTTGGGAAAAACTGATTAAAATTGCAAAGCAAGAATTGGTGAGATTGAGGAGATATTTGATTACAAAAGTTAAAAATCAATGCATGGAGGCCCTGTAATTTAGTGAAGGTTAGGAAAAACTTGGATGATAAATGAATGGAATATTCTATCAAAAATAAAACATTCTGGCAAAAGTTAGTCAAGGAGCATCTATTGAAGAAGAAACTAGTTAACATTTTAGGGCAGAGATCCTCAAATTTTGGAGAAGGTTGAAGGGGTACAGTTTTCATAACAGAGCAGGGGAATAGAGTGAAATTAAGATTACAAAAGATATATGGAGATAAGTCGAGACAGTTCAGGAGATTAGGACCATGAATACTGAACATTAAGGAATGATTTTATAGAAATGAAGTGAGAAAGGTAATCAAGCATAATAGGAAACAATGAGAGTGCAAATGGAAAATTCTGTGTTTTTTCTAGAAGACTGAAAAGTGTAATTAGAAGGTAAGAAGCTGTTCCTTTCATTTACATTGGACCTCATGAAGACAGTGCAAGTTGCTGAAAGGAGGTTGGAATAGAATTTATTGTAATGAGCAAGTCATGAAATTAGGTGTTCTGCGGAAGCAACATACTGCAAACATTCATATTATAACCATCTTCCAACATTACTATTAAAAAAATAAAAATAATAGTGCATGAAAAGTGAGGCAGTGTCTTTGGTTCGTGGATTATTCAGGACTTTGATGGCAATGGGGAAGAAGCTGCCCTTGTGCCATTAAATGCTCGTCTTTAGGCTCCTATCCCTTTTACCCAATGATAGCGGACTTCAGGGCGCAGCCAGGGTGGCCAGACATCCAGTGCGTTACCGGACCCAGCAACCAGGGTGAGAGCCTTGGTGATAGCTAGCATCAGCACCCTCTTCCACATCCACCTGCGCAGCCGAGGTGTAACTGAGGGCCAGCCCGACAAGCTGGTGGAACGCCTAAAAGCCACTGGCTCCAAACTCCACCACCCAACGGACCGCTCCTCCTGCAGCTCTGCACCAACCTGGCCAAAGCCGCAGGTGAGCTCCTCCCTTGCCACCAGAACGGCTCTCTCCTCTTTATGACCACTACCCCGACTGCTCTGGAGCCACATCCACTGTCATGAACGCCGTTGTCCCATCCTTCAGCTCTGCTCTCCGGGGCCAGGTCTCCAACATCTACAAGACTTTGCCCGTGTGCCTGCAGTGGATGGCAGGAGAGCAGATCATCATCATCCACTTCATCTCCTTGTTGGCTGCACACAACCTAGCCAAGGCAGTCCCCTGCCTCCTCTTCTCCCTGTGGCCTCTTGACACCAACACCCACCACATCTGGCGCTCACTGGCTGGCGACACCGGCTTGGCTGCAGCCATCATCCACGTGCTGCTTGATGTCTTGGACGAGTGCTTGTACCTGTTCTCTGAAGCCAGAGACCAGACACCCTCCATGCTACCACCTGCCAGCCCTGGAGCCTTTAAGCAATTGCAGGCACCATCAGCAGAGAGTAGAGAACTGGGCAGACTGAAAAGATTGTAAATACCATATATTTCAATGTATGTCGACTGGCGTATAAGTATACCCCCATTTTTCAGCCTAATTTTAAGGGTTTTATGGTATATTCAGCATATAAGTCGACACCCATTTTTCAGGCTGTCTGGTCCTCCCAGAAACAACCCAATTTTTTTTATTTTTTTTTAAACACCCCAATCACAAATAACAAAACTGTAAATTAAGTAAGTAAAAAAACACCTCAACGTACCAGGCAGCAATGAAGTTGGCCCAAGGAGCTGAAGCAGCAACATTGTGCTCCAGGTGGGAGCAGAAACTTCGGCCTACCAGGCAGGAGCGGTGACAGCAATTCAGGATCCAAGGTAGGAATGGTTACGTTGGCACCCAGCAGTGGGGAGGTGTCAGGGAGCGACCGCGCCGAGAGGTACTTCCATCAACAACTTATATGCCGAATTGACGTCAAGTTTTTTTTCCAGTGAATTTAAAGTTTCAAATGATTATCCAGCTTATAAGTTGACCACCCATCTCCCCCCCCCCCCCCCCCCCCTTTTGAGAAATATTTTAGGCTTTCACAACTCTACTTGCAAACTGAAAAATACATTAATTAAATTTAATAGCACTAATATTATTGTGTAGCAGCTTGGCATTAGCTAGCACCATAAATAACCCCTTTATCAGCCCAGGCAAAAGGTCATCTTGGATTGTGGATCCTTGGCTGGGATCTGACTGGCTGGAGGTTCCTGTGGTTTGGTCGCAGGGGGCAATGAGCGTGAAGGCGCGGGTCCCTATACCACTCCTGTCTGGCCAACCCCGAGAAATTCCCAAGCCATGGAGCCCAAGCATCACAGGGCAAGAGGGAGGGAGGTTTAAGTATTGGTGTATTACTTATTTTTATTATTGAAATTTAAAATAAATTTAGCAGATTCATTTTTTTCTGCAAAACATCTGTTTTTGAAAGTGGAAGTTGGCAAATCGGTGGGGTGGGGGGTTGCAAGTAGTAGGCTTTGCCTAGGGCGCAAAATAGTCTAGCATTGGTCTTGGCAGAGTGAAGAGGGCATGGCCTGGGTAGTGGGTCTTTCAGAATAGAGGCTGCTTTTTTAAGACTCCGCCTCATGTAGATGTCCTCGATGGAGTGAAGCCTGGTGCCTGTGATGCCGCAGGCTGAGTTAACAATCCTCTGGAGTTGTCCTGAGACCCTCCACACTCCATACAATGATGCAACCAGCCAGAATGCTCTCCATGGTACACCTGTAGAAGTTTAGGAGGGTCTTTGGTGACATACCAGATCTACTCAAACACCTCACAAAGTATAGCCGCTGGCAAGCTTTCTTTGTGAATGCATCAACATGGTGGCTCCAGGACAGATCTTCAGAGATGTGGACACCCAGGAATTTGAAGTTCTTGACCCTCTCCACTATTGAACCCCTGATGAGGACTGGGCCATGTTCCCCTAACTTCCTCCTGAAGTCCACATCACCTCCTTGGTTTTGCTGACATTAAGTGCAAGGTTGTTGTCATTACACCATTCAATGTACTGATCTATCTCCCTCCTGTAAGCTTCCTCATTGCCATTTATGAGTCTGCTGACAACTGTGGTGTCTGGCCACACAGTGGTGGCTGTATAATGAGTAGAACAGTGGGCTAAGCACACATCCCTGGGGTGCGCCTGTGTTGATAATCATTGAGGAGGAGACATTGTTTCCAATTCGTACTGACTGGTCTTCCAATGAGAAAGTCAAGGAGTGGGGTACAGAGGCCTAGAGTTTTTAGCTTCTTGACCATTATTCTGAAGGAATAATGGTATTGAAGGCCAAGCTGTAGTCAATGAAGAGCAGCCGTATGTATGAGTTGCTGTTTTCGAGGTGATCCAGGGCTGAGTGGAGAGCCAGTGATATTGCATCTGCTGTGGAGTGATTGTGAAGATAGACAAATTGCAGTAGGTCTCGATCTTTGCTTAGGTACGTGTTAGTTCTGGCCATGACCAGAAGAAGCATTTCTTCACAGTAAAACTTAGTGCTACTGGGTGATAGTCATTGAGGCAGCTCACACTACTCTTCTTGAATACTAGGATGATTGATGCCCTTTTGAAGCAGGTGGGATATTCTGACTGCCGCAATGAGAGGTTGAAAATGGCCTTGATCGCTCCAGCTAGTTGGTTGGCGCAGATTTTCAGTACACTGTCAAGTACGCTATCAGGGCCTGATGCCTTGTGAAGATTCACCCTCTTGAAGGATGTTCTGGCACCACCCTCAGAAACACATATCACAGGTTCCCTCAGCCTTTTCAGGGATTCTAGTAGGCACTGTTTGGTTCATCTTAAAGCAGGCATAGAAGGTGTTCAGCTCATCGGGTAGTGAAGCATCGCAGCCATCTACAGTGTTCGCCCTCGCTTTGTAGGTTGTAATACCCTGCATTCCCTGCCATAGCTGGCATGTATCTGCCTCTATTTCTTGCTTCCTCCAGAATTGCCACTGCGTCAGAGATGGCCTTCCACAAGTTGTGCCTGGATTTCTTGTAAAGATTCTGATCCCTGGCCTTAAATGCCCTTGTTCTCGTCCTCAGCAAGTTGCAAATTCTCTGATTCATAATTAAAGAGACATGCAACAGGAAGCAAAGCAAATGATTTCTCTTATGTGGAGGAGATCACATTGTAGAATAGTTTAAAAAAACGGGCACAGAATTGCCGATTCAAATGGGATGATTGTTTCTAATTCTGTTTGAGTTAGACCTTGTGTCAGTTAAAATTCAACAGGAATATTGATGTAGTTTGTCATGAATAGTTGTAGAGTGGATTGGTTATTTCCAAGTCAGAAGATTGTGGTGTCAAGAATTTGTTTAGACTTGAGCACAAAATCCAGAACCAGACAGAGAGAGATTCAATGCACAAAAATGTTGGAGCGACTCAGCAGGTCGTCCAGCTGTCCTGAAACTTTGATTGCTTTTCTTCCCATGGATTCTCTGTGACCTGCTGAGTTTCTCCAGCATTTTTGTGAATTACACTCAACTCCAGCATCTGCAGATTTTGATCTTTATCTGAGAGAGATGCTTTCTTTTGGATCAAGCTGTGCCACTGATGGGATGTATTGCTTGCATTCAACCTGACTTTGACTCTGCACAAGTAATTGGACCTTCTTCTTTCTTTGGCTTGGCTTCGCGGACGAAGATTTATGGAGGGGGTAAAAAGTCCACGTCAGCTGCAGGCTCGTTTGTGGCTGACAAGTCCGATGCGGGACAGGCAGACCTGTCAATTGGACCTTACAGCACTGCATTTAGCTAGTTAATCTACTTCCAGGTACTTGCTTGTCATTTTACTAAAGGTCAGATATTCTCATGAAACCTGTTGGATAAAATTCAACTCTCCTTTTCACTTTTTCCATCCAAGCTTGCAGTGAAGCAGCTGAGGGTTCTAGATCCAGCTCCCAACTACATTGTATCATGGCTTCTACCAAGTCAGAATTGTTTTCACAGTGAGGTCCACCACCACCAATTGCTACAACATTTTCCCTTGTATGGATTTTACTTTTGAAGACAGCAGGCTGGTTTGAACTGATGTTAGCCATTCAAAAAATAGTTGATTTGATTTTTTTTTTAAAAAAGCACAGCCAATGTTGTAGTCGTGAAATAGCACACTGCCTGCATTGGTTGTAGAGTCCCGTTCTTACTTGAATGTTCTAATCTTCACATCTTTTTTTTTCTAGTGCTACACAATTTAGTATTATATGGATAATATATGCATATTTTTTGTTAAATAATGTTTAAGATGATCAAATTGATGACCATGTAATTCAAGGCTATCAGCTATAGGAAATGTATGTTAAAAGAAATAAAATTATTATATAACTAATCAAAGTTTGTCCACATTTCCAGAACATGGGTGCAGGTTTATACCAGGTCTAACAGATGAAGAGACGATTGATGACAGCATAGCTGACATAGTAAGGCAAATGAACTTCCATATAATATAATCAACTACAGTCTTTCAGCTATCTCTTTTGATTTTTCTCACATCTTTCCAGAATTTAAATTCGAACATTTGTACAAAATATTAATCCGGTCTGTAAATATTCCATGATTTTGATCAGTGGAAGATGTTTTTTTTCTGCCTAGTTTCATGTTTAATTTTTTTTCTCTCTGTGATGATCTATATTATTTAAACTCAGACATTACTTTTGGAACTCGATTTCTATGCATCTCCAACAATGAGAATGAATGAATTTATTTTAAGAACATTCTGACACTATAACATTAGACAGTCAACATTTTTGCAACAAAGTTGTGATCACCTTGAGTTTTTAAGCTGGTAATCATTTAGGATGTTCACCCAGAGAAAGTGCTTCTGTCAAAGCCCACATAAATAAATTGTAGAGTCTATACAAATTAGAGACAAATTGCCATTTATTTAAGTCTAGTGGCTGGTTTAAATCAATTGAACTAATTAATTGCAGTACCAGACATTTTACATTTACTAGGGATAATATAATAGATCTTTAAACATCAGTGGTAGTCAAGGTGAAAACTCATGCAAGGTCAAAATTAATTAAATGGTGTATTAAATTGCTTCATCTACATTCATAAAATATCTTTCATTTTCAGATTAAAAAACAGCTGAAGTTGTACTTTAATCTTTCATCTATGTTAATATTTTAGATCTATTTTATATCATGTAATTTTTGTCAAATTTCTGTAAAATGTTTAGAATTTTTTTTAAAACGAGCTAAGTATTTGAATCAAGTGTAAAGCATAGAATGAATAGATAGTTTCCCAGCTTTGCAATTCATTGTGCTTTTCAGTGAACTAATTTATTGACAATATCTGTCCATATCCTTTATGCTCCTTCTGTTGTGGAAGATACTAAAACAGGACTTCCCTTTTTTTAAAAAAAACATTTTTTAAACACAGTATATGTGCCAATAAGGAGAATTCTTCAATGTATCAATACTTATTTTGAACAGGCTAGTGTTGAAATCTTACTTTAAAAATAATTCCACAATCCACCCCACCCCCAGACACACACATCATTAACCAGCTTTTGTCTATTTTCAATTCTTAAAACTTCCAACTAAACACATTTGTTGGTTTTCATTCCCCACAGGCTGTTGGTCTAGGGGCCAGGTTCATCAAACTGGGAGGTCTATGCCATGGAGAGCGGGTGGCAAAATACAACCGTCTGCTAGCCATTGAAGAAGAATTGGCTCAGAGGGGAGCATTGGGTATGAGCTGCTTCATTTTATTCCTTTTCAATGTGCAGAGAATAGGAGACAAAGATTGTGGGAGGAGTGACAGAAATTGCGCAGCTAGAGGGAATGAGAATCCTGCGAGTCAGCAAATCACACTCTCTCTAAAAGAAAAGAAAGCATTTGCCAAAAGCTGCATTGGTCCATGTAACTGACAACTTAATAGTACTGGATGTACATAAATACCAATTGTCTTCAATCAGAGACTATATCGACAATCACTTTATTATTGTAGTACTGAGTTTAGTACTTTCACACCAGTGATCACCTAAATTGAAAGCCTGCATTATTATAACAGCTAACCATTCTCAAAATGCTGTAAATGTTGAATGATTTTTTTTTGCATAGTGTTTACTATAAACTAATGTGTACTTAAATGTTGAAAAAAGTCAGATAAAATTGTACCATATAAATAATTGCTTACATACATCAAAATAATTTTATGAACAAGCTGAGCAGTTGCAAAAGTTTGCAATTTTTTTTAAAGATCTGTCATAAATTTAAGTGTTTAACTTGTTAGTTTTTAATACCACACAACTATATATTCAAAGTAGAATTTTAACTAACCCTACTTAGCTCTAATTTACTATTTTTGCAGGCAAATCACCTGAGCATCAATTTCCTATCATTGGTGAAGAGGAGAAAGATCTTGCTGCAGAAAAGACAGAATCAAAGCAGCCCCCAGTTGGACCGCAGACAAACTCCGTTTGGGGTTCGAAACAATAGTTTCAGTATCAGAGCATTTTACTTGAAGATGACGGAGTCGAGCTAATGGTCATATACCAGAAGGTGATTGTAGAAATACTTAAGACTGATGCAACAATCAGCATTTTTATAGCACCTTACAGTCACTACCTGATACACGAAGGCAAGGCTAATTCATTGAACAAATTGACATTACTTTCATAATGTAAAATAGAGGTCTACCTTTGCTAAACTTGGAGGAATTTCTGGTTAAAGTTATTTTTATGTTTAATCTTCAGTCAACATTGATTATTAAAGACAAATGCTATCATTTCTCAGAAGGCAATCTTGCACATTTTGATCAATTCAGTCGCCAATTAATGGTGACTTTATAGTTTAAAGCGTTATTGATTATATTTGCACAGTTTTTAAAAACTAGTCATCTCCATTTATGTAAACTTCCTTGTCAATGGCACAGTGCATTGCACTTCATAGATACCAATCTTAAATGACTGTCTGTGGAAATATATGTAGACTAAGAATATATTGTAATTAAATATTGCACGTCTCTATTCTCAAATCATTTATTATAAACATGAGACCAATGTGAAAGTTAACAGGCACCAAATTTTAAAAATAGTTTTGCATTCCCTATTACAAGCAAGAGTTATATTAAATATCTTCTCATTTATGTCAACTTTATTTTGAATACATCAGATTCTGAAAGACTAAAGATATACTTTTGTTAGTTTTCTACCATGATAATTGAGAATCACACGCTCATATAAAGAAATGTGTGCTGTTTTCCTCAGCTTTCTAATTTTTCAAAAAAAGTCACTCTTTCCGCCCAACCAAAGTTTAATGCGTTATTTTAGCTAAAAACCAGGAGCCAATTTCCCACTACTGGAGGTGTGAATGTCAACAAAGAGATAAAGAACTTTGTGCTTGTACTCCAGAATATTTCGTTCATCAGCCCTTTGAGAAGTCAAAATATCTGGCAAAGCACTGTACCACCATGACTGAAATCAAGTGAACGTTCTCAGCAATACTTTCAAAATAAAACTGGTCATCTATAAAAGTGGAAGATTCAAACACGATCCATTTAATTTTATGTAGTAAATAATTTAATCATAAAAGCTAAAATAGTTCTTCATATTGCATTTGAAACACGATGAATTCAGCAAATGGCTTTTGGAAAATGACAATTTTCAAGACTCCCTGGAACAGGATTAGGTTCTGCTGAGATGTAACACTCTATGCAAACTCAACCTTGCATCACCACTCAAAAATGCCCTTCTCAGTATGAAATTTGAAAGTGAGTGTAGGAGCTGGCTGTTCACTATCAAGACCAGCTCTAATTTACTATAATCCCACCAAAGACTAATCTTGGAAACCCTTCTGCCATTCTGAATGATCAGCTACATTTCGAACTCAGTAATAGAACTATCTGTTTTCTTGTTAATATGCACCACAGATTATTATTTTATTCCTGTCAATTTTTAAAGTATTGATTAAAGTTGGTTACAACTTCTCAAAGACCAACAAGATTATTAGTATGTTCTTCTTTGGCTTGGCTTCACGGACGAAGATTTATGGAGGGGGTAAAAAGTCCACGTCAGCTGCAGGCTCGTTTGTGGCTGACAAGTCCGATGCGGGACAGGCAGACACGGTTGCAGCGGTTGCAGGGGAAAATTGGTGGGTTGGGGTTGGGTGTTGGGTTTTTCCTCCTTTGCCTTTTGTCAGTGAGGTGGGCTCTGCGGTCTTCTTCAAAGGAGGTTGCTGCCCGCCAAACTGTGAGGCGCCAAGATGCACGGTTTGAGGCGTTATCAGCCCACTGGCGGTGGTCAATGGGGCAGGCACCAAGAGATTTCTTTAGGCAGTCCTTGTACCTTTTCTTTGGTGCACCTCTGTCACGGTGGCCAGTGGAGAGCTCGCCATATAACACGATCTTGGGAAGGCGATGGTCCTCCATTCTGGAGACGTGACCCATCCAGCGCAGCTGGATCTTCAGCAGCGTGGACTCGATGCTGTCGACCTCTGCCATCTCGAGTACTTCGACGTTAGGGATGAAAGCACTCCAATGGATGTTGAGGATGGAGCGGAGACAACGCTGGTGGAAGCGTTCTAGGAGCCGTAGGTGGTGCCGGTAGAGGACCCATGATTCGGAGCCGAACAGGAGTGTGGGTATGACAACATATTACATACATATTAGTATGTAACCTAAAGGCAAAAAGCATGTTCAGACTCATTACAATATAATCAGCAATATTGCAAGTGGGTGATACCATCTCTCAAGTGGGTCTGAACAGTGTCAAAACCCATTAGAAGAGTGATATGTGATAAACCTCTATGTATATATTTATTTGTTTGGGCACACCCATTGGCTGACTGTACCTTTGGCCCCTCCCACAGGCTCCTGAATAAAGGTAACTTCCACAGCCCCCTCCCCAGAGCAGGACAGTCGAGCAGCATGGACGTGCCTTTGTTCTATAGCAAATAAAAGCCTATCAATTTGCTCAACTTTTGGAATCATTAATGGTGCATCAATTTTATTTGCTATATTTTTTTATATAATGGAGCAGATCCTGAAGCCATAGAAATTGGAATTTGACCTTCAATCACCTGAGGCATCTACCAACTTTGAACTCTGGCTACACTGTTTCAAGGCATTCCTGCAGGCATCGTGCAGTCAGAGACTGACAAATGAGAGGTATTGCCCTCCCAAGTTGGCACCCTTGTGTACTCAATGATCAGGGATGCTGCACCGTATCAGGAGGCTATGGACATTCTAAAGGGCCAGTACCTGTGAAAGATTTACGAAGTCTACACCAGGCACTTCCTGATGACCCAAAAGCAGCAACCCGAGTACCTCCGGGCTCTGCGAACCCTCGGTAGGGCCCGTGAAGGCAAGGCCATTTCAGCTACAAAGTACACTGAGGACCTGATCAGGGGTGCCTATGTTACAGGGATCAGGTTGAATTACATCTCCCAAACACTATTGGAGCAAGGAAAGGTCAGCCTGCAGAGAGCAGTCGAGCTGAGCTGGCAGGTACACTGGAAGTAGCCCTTCAGAATATGGAGGCCTACTCAACCAACAATGCGGCTGTCTCGTGGTTGCCCCAGGGGCCGCCATCTTGGATGTGCTACCACTCCCTCGCTCCGCTAATGATCCAAACACCCGCATCATCAAAGGTTTCCGTCAGTGACCCAACCAAGGCCACTGTACTTTGGGAGCACCCGAAGTACCACGTGCAGTCTGGGAAAGTACCTGAGGAAGCACCTGCCCAGCAAAATATACTGTCCACTCCAGCTGTGGGAAGAAGGGACACTACACTAAGGTGTGTAGACCCCAACACCTTCCCAGTAGTGTCACGTGTGCACCATGGGAGCTGCCATCTTGGATGCCACCATCACCGGAAACTAACAGCACCACATACGAGTCATGGGGCTGCCATCTTGGATACTCAGCAGCATTGCGCAGGCTGTGGGGGATGTCATCCTGGACACTGCCATCTTCCGATTCAGCACGCAATGTCTCCGCTGCAGCAACAAGTAATGCTCTAACACTGGCATCCATCACCATTAATCAGGACATGGCTACTGCGTAGTGACTCTAATCGTGTGGGGTACAGACTATAAAGACTTTAAACTTTTTGTGATGTCACAGCTCTGTGCTACTGAGACTTGATTTCAATGTCACCTTAAAAGTGCAATTATGGAGTTCGATGGGCCCCATCCACCCTTCACTATCTGTAAACAGCAGTTCTCAATTTGCCCACTGCACACCACCCACACTTCAGCTCCCTCCCCAGATGAACACAGCTATCAACCCAGTCACTCATCGTGCACGATCTGCAGACTCTCCACGTTCAAAATCACATCCATCCACCCCCCCCCCCCATTTACCCCCGACTGTAAACCCATCGCCACCAAAAGTAGACAGCATAGTGCCAGAGACAGGGCCTTTATTGGGGCGGAGGTGCAGCAGCTACTTAAGAAGGGGATAATTGAGGTCAACACCAGCCCTTGGAGAGCACAAGTGGTGGTAGTAAGGAATGGGGAGAAGAACAGAATGGTCATCAACTATAGTGACACCATTAATAGGTACATACAACTAGGCGCATATCCCCTTCCCCATATATCCGATACGATGAACCAAGTCACACAGCATCTGGTCCACATATTATCAGCTACCTATCCACCTAGAGGACCGCCAATATTACTGAGTTTGAGGCAGATTGTCATCTCTGCCTCTTCCTGTAGGTCCCCTTCTGTGTCACCAACGTAGTCTCGGTCTTCCTGTGGGAGATGGACTGCGTGGTGGATCAGTACGAGCTGCAGGCCACATTCACGTATCGCAACAATGTCACCATCTGTGGCCACGACCTGCAGGACCACATCGCCAACCTTCAAAAATTCTTCCAAACCTCTAAGCCCCTCAATCTCACATACAAGGCCATGCGTATTTCGCACAACCTGCCTTGCCAACCTTGACTGGAATCATTGGTCCAAACCCTGACTGCATATGCCTGCTCCTGGAATTTCCCCCCACAGTCTTAAGGCCCTGAAGAGGTGCCTGGGTTTTTTCTATTACTATGCCCAATGGGTCCCTAACCAGAGAAGACCCACCCCCTCATCAAATCCACCTCTTTTCCTCTGATACCAGAGGCCCGAGCAGCCTTCAGCCACATCAAGGCAGATATTGCCAGGGCCACAATGCATGCCATGATGAATCCACCCCGTTCCAGTGGAAAGCGATGAGTCAGACTTTGCTCTGGCTGCCACCTTTAACCAAGCGGGTAGACCAGTTGCGTTCTTTTCCCAGACCCTCCAGGGACCTGAAATTTGACACTATTCTGTCAAGAAGGAGGCCCAAGCCATTGTCAAGGCAATGCGGCACTGGAAACACTACCTGGCCAGTAAACAATTTACCCTGCTAACTGACCAACGTGGAGTTACATTCATGTTCAACAATCAGCAGTGAGGGTAAAATCAAAAACAACAAGATATTGAGGTGGAGAATTGAACTGTCCACCTACAATTATGATACCTTGTACTGAACCAGAAACTCAATGAGCTACCTGATGCCCTATCCTGCAGGACCTGTGCCAGCACATAGATTGACCATTTACAAGCCCTTCACAATGACCTCTGCCTCCCTGGAGTTATCAGTTTCTTCCACTTTATCAAAGCCCTCAACCTGATGCACTCCATTGAAGAGATCAGGTCACTGACCATAAACTGCCAGGTCTGTGCAGATTGCAAACCACACTTCTACTGGCCAAAGGCCACCCTCCCCTTTGAACGCCTGAGCGTCGATTTCAAAGGACCCCTGCCCTCCACGGGCCGCAATGTGTACTTCTTCAATGTTATTGATGAGTACTCCCATTTTCCATTTGCTATCGCCTGCTCTGACATGACAGCTGCCACCATAATCAAGACCCTCCTCAGTCTCTTCACTCTATTTGGCTTCACCAGCTATATTCATAGAGACCAGGAGGCCTCTTTTATGAACAACAAGCTACACCAATACTTGCTTGCCTGAGGCATTGCCTTGAGAAGGTCCACCAATGGGAATGACCAGGTGGAAATAGAGAATGCCATGGTCTGGAAGGCTGTCCTACCAACCCTTCCAGTCTCCCACTGGCAAGAGGTCCTCCCAGAGGCATTCCACTCCATCAGGTGCTACACCACACGAACATATACGTTTTCCTTTCCCAGGAAATTGTGACAAGGACCATGTTGCAGGCATGGCTGACTTCCCCAAGGCCAGTCCTATACCGGAACCATGTGAGGAGCCACAAGTCTGACCTTCTGATCAAAAGGATTCACCTCCTCCTCGCCAACTCCCAATGTTCCTAAGTGGTGTAACCTGTTGGGCTTGAGGACCCTCTCTGTTAGGGATCTGGTGCCCTCAGGGGCTCTGGAGACCTCCACTGTTCATTCCACACCCCCTCCCCCCTAGCCACCCATGATGCACCAGGGCCATGGCACATTATCTCACCCACAAAAGAGGACACCCCAGACTTGTTGCCACATACGCTCCAGCCCAATGCCAACAACTGCAAACACGCACCCCAGATTGCCCAAGACCCCACCACTGTGCTGCAATTGCAGCCAGTATTACAATGGTCACAGTGAAAAACCAGACCACCTGAAAGACTTAATTTGTAACTGCATCATCATCACTTCACCTTGCTTGGACTCTAAATAAAAACACAAGGCTGAATGTGGTATGCCACTGAAATGGTATATCGCATCCATGAGAGGCAAGAATATATAACCAATGTTTCGGGCCCAAGCTCTTCATCAAGGTATTTTTGGAAGTGCATCTGGTGCTCCCATTGTGGCCTCCTCTACATCAGAAAGAATGGGAGTTCACTTCATTGAGCATCTTTTCTCTGTTGCAATAGCAGGCATCTCCCATTTCAGGTCCCTGCCCCATTCCCATACCAACATGGCTGACCATGGTCTCAAACACTACTAGACTGAGACACAAATTGGAGGAACACCATCTCATATTCAGTCTGGGCTACCTCTGATAAATATTGACCTCTCTGGTTTCTGTTAGACCCCCCCCGCAACACTCCCTTTTCCTATCCTAATGTCACCTTTCCTCTGGTTCTGTCCCTCTCTTTCGCTATCCCTCTCCTTCTGTTACCCTTCCTCCAGTTCTGCATTCAGAACAACCCCCTGCCCCAATGCTTTTCTATCCTGCCCTCCGATCCATGTCCACTAATGGCTTCTTGGCCGTTGGTTTGTGCTCCTCTCCCTGCCCTTTCTTTCCTCCTTCCCCTATGTTTTTTTTTATTTAGGTGCTTGCTTTTTGTTCATACTCTGACAAAGTGTTTGGGTCCAAAATGTTGGTTATATATCTGCCTCCTATGGTCTCTGCAGGATTTACTGAGTTTCTCCGGCACCTTTTATATATTGTCCACTGAAAGGTATTTGGTTCTCCAGGGGAGAAACTGGAAAATGTGCAACACCAGTTGTGCTATAAATTTTGATGTATATTACATTGAATACTGCAAAGCTCATATTTCAATTGAATTGCAAAATTTTGTAATATCTATTTTCTGTTAGGTGATCATTTACTAATGGAGTACAGTACTTGATGTTTACTTTGAATTAGAAGACTGGTTAACACAGTTGTTGATAACAATCTTAAAATTAAATGCATTCCAAAATTCAGAAACCTTACAGATTTGTTTTCCTTTGTCTTTCTACAATTCGTAAACTGTCAACAAGATTATCACTTCACAAACCTTCGGTTACGTAAAATTGAAGTGGTTTGGTTGAAAGGGTCCCTTGTCATTTTTGTATGCTACTTTTACCTCCTAAAAAAATTACAAGATGAGATCTCTATACCATGTTTATGATTTTCCTTATTGGCTGTTACTGCATTCAGAATAGAAATTAATCTTAAAAAAAATGAAAATGCTGCTCTTTGCTTAAACATTAAAAAAAAACACATACCTGAATGCTTAACCATTGTCTCTGATGTGAGAGAGTACAACAAAAATTTTCAGGGTCCTGATGCAGGGTCTCGACATGAAATGTTAGTAATTCCTTCATAAATGCTGTTCAACCCATCATTGATTGTGGCCTGCAGGAAGCTATGTATCCAACAGCAGAGGGGTGCTGAAGCCAATATCTTGAAGTCAAGAACTCAAAGATATAGCCAATGAACAATAGTCTGATGTGGACGTTGTCCAGATGTGTAGGGCCAGGTAGATGGTATCTGGGAGGCTGGAGTTAATGTGGGCCATGACAAGCCTTCTGAAGTGCTTCATGATGGTGGATGTCAGAGTCACTGACCAATAATCACTTAGTTCTTCACAATGTTATTCTTTGGCCCTGGGATGATGGTGCCTTGAAGCAGGTGGGTATTTCTACCTGAAGCAGGGAGAGATTGACCTAGAGGTTGCTTGTACAAAATATAATTGTCAGGCATTTTTATTTATTATAAATTAGGTGTACATTTTGAAAGAGAATATCAAACGGAATAAATTAGATATATTGATTTCAAATTCAAACTCCACAGGAACAGACAAAATAAAATTAAAGTGCATGATCAGAATCAGTCATTAGGTGGAACTAATGATACATTGCTATTTTGATTCAAGTTAAACTAAAAATGCCAGGTAAATGGATATTCCATTCTAAACAAATGTGTAGATTATTTTCAATACCAATTTAAATATTTGTAAATACAGTTTTTGCATGTTTTACTCAATTGCCTCTAACTTTAATTCTTTGCCCCACTCCCACGAATATACCTCAGGTCTTTGGCCTCATATTTCCAATACTGGTCAACATAAGCTAATGGGCCAATAAAGGGTCCTGACCCAAAACAGTTACTGACTCTTTGCCTCTATTGACACTGCCTGACCTGCTGAGACCCTCCAGCTTCTCTTTGTTCACTAAATTCCACCATCTACAGTTTTTGTGTTTCTCACAAGCAGCTCATCTTTTATCTAGGTAAATTACAGCCCTCATTAATGAACTTAACATTTTTAGGTAGTCACTTTTTCCTCTATTCACAGCCGTAATTACACTTGTAAGTTTATTTTCACTCCTGGAGGCAGGAAGCTGATTCTTCTTGACTGACTGACTTGATGAGACTGACTGAGGAATTTTGGTGATTTTTTTGGGGAATTTCAGCTTGGACTGTAATGGTCTGGGGTTTTTTCCCCACATAGGCCATATAATAATGTTACTTATGTAGAGTGTCCATTAAGGCTGATGTTCATGGGTTGTTTATTGGATTAATTCTATTCTTGTTAGTTTGTTAATAAATTTTGCGCTAAACTTAACCCATTCGTTTATGTGCCTCTCAATTGTTGCTGAGGACTGTAACGGAGTTCACAGAAAGGAATGAACTATTGCAAATGTTGTCTTCACAAAGCTCTGCAGGGAGAGGAGATCATGTCCACAGCCTTGAACCATGATTTAAATAAATGCTGTCTCCACTGATCCTTTAAGGTTGTTTTAAGATTTGCAAATTAGCTTTGTCATTCGAGTACTTGAGACCCAAGATCTCAGATCTAACATCTGACCATTTAACTCCTGTGAGCTCCCCTGCTGGAGATGCAAATGGATGACCCTGGAATTTTGCCAACTCGTTCCATATACGACTGAATTAATGGAAAATATTTTCTGATTTTGGGCTAAGAGGCCCATTACTAATGTTTAATTCAGGAAACCAAATTAATTATCTCGATTTATTGTCACTTATAAGTTTGCCCTGTGACAATCACAAACATTTGCTTTTGTCTTTTTTTCGGCACCTTTCCCTCCATCAACTTAAAATACCCCTTTCTTTCACGTTTTTCCAGTTCTGGTGAAGGATTGCTAACCTGTGATATTCAACATTTTTTAGTTTCTGTTTTGGATTTGCTATTTATTACTCCAGTAACCACAGCCCATTTTTGCTTTAAGCCGCAATGCAATTTTGTTTGTATCACAATACAAATTGCAGGTAAATGTGGCCTTCTGTCATTGCTCTGAGATTATGCTGCATACGTAGAGAATTAAATACAAATTATATTCTCACAGTAGGGAACTTGCATTAGTGTATGGCATAAACCCAGGTATTGATGGATTGCCAAAATATGCTTTAACAATTTATTTCAGATCCTATTACTGATTGGGGAAAAAGACCAAAACTACAGTCATCTGCAATAAATGAATATACAACCAGCACTTCTGTATTCAAAACATCCTTGATCCTATAATGCAAATATTTAAATGCAATCATTATGAATAGACAAGTTACTGTATATCTTGACAAGCCACACATCTTTTACATGCTCTCTTTTGAAAATGTGGTATAGGTCTATTATCAAAGGACTGGATAATACAAATAGCTCTTTATTCCCTTTACATTGGTAACATGCTCAGCAGTTAATGTTGACAATGTACGATCACGTGCTCAGTTATTTGTGGTTGGAATTCTTTGCATCAGTGATTCTCAACTTTTTTTCACTGACAGGCAATCTACAATATTCCTCAACTTGTCTTGGACCACCTACCAGAAAATCACAGATCACTGGTTCAGAGAAGGGGGTGGGGTGAATGTCTCAGTCTGTAACATTTCGACTATCATAATCCAGATGTCATAGGATAAGGTGACTTCAAATGCACCTTGTATGAAGGCCTGGAAAGTCCTTTTAAAATTCCATTTTCCAAAGTATGAAGTTCTGGTGATGTCTGTTGCAGTGTTATTGAACGAAAAAAGAGGTAATGTTGAAGTATGCCTGCAGAAGGGATGCAAACAAATCCTTTAAGAACATAAATCATCAGATTAATCAAGCACCTCAACATGGTCCTTTCTGTTAATTGAATCTTTAAGTGGCAAAAATCAAGTGTTGTGATAGCAACAAATATATTGGATAAACCTTCCACAGAGAAACACCACAGGGTGCAAGAGGACTTTGTCTTTCCCACTGAAAGATTTCTTATCTCTGTTGGAGAGCTCGCATGCTCCAATTCAAAACAGAGACAAGCCATGATAACTGCTTTCCTCAAACTTAGCGATGTTTTTCTTTCATGCAGCTTACGAAAGAGGATGGTGACAAGCAGGAATCTGTAGGATATAAAACATGATCTCATTATTCTTGCTCCATTTACTTGTGCAACAATATTTCTTTCATCATTTAATTCATATTTTTTCTCCCTCTGCAACTGACTAGACCTTGGGGCTTGAAATTAGTTTTTTAGGTTTACTTTAAAAATAGATTATGTTTTAAAATATTTTCAAACTTTATCAGTCATTTTAAGGACAAATTAGAACCACGTCCCTTAATTGCTTGATTTGGTTTTTCTTAAGAAGCGGAAATACTACCGACTCCATCTCAAAAGCAAATTTTAGCTTTTACCTCGCTAACTGCTATCAGGTGGCCAGAATACCCCAATGTAAAGCTGCCTAAAATACCCAAATGCGGCTATTGGGAGGCCACCTGAAAGCAGAGAACTATAACCCGAGGAGTACTTACCCAACCCTCCTCGGGTAGGTGTATTCTCCGCTTCCGAGCGCTCCCCCTAGGCACTTGAAAGCGGGCGGAACTATGGCCACAGTCGACAGGAGCTGGCGTTTGCTCCGCAGAGCCTCTCCCCGCTGCAGACATTCCAGGTGCCAGAACAGCATCTTCAGCACTGCCACCTAGATGTCGCTTCGCACACACCCGCAACCAGCTCCAGAGTCGCATTCTCCCAGCTATTCCACCTGAAAGTAGCTATTGATAGCAATTTTTTTTGAATATTTTATTGAAGAATTTTTAAAAACTACAATCACATTTCAATTAATAATGGATAATATATAAAAAGAAATACATGTGGTATATGAACTAATCCCTCCCTCCCTCCTCACCACCCTCCACCCTCCCATCTACCCCCTAAAAAGAGATTATTCCATATACCATATTCCATGTGGTATATGAACTAATCCCTCCTTCCCTCCTCACCACCCTCCTCCCTCCCATCTACCCCCTAAAAAGAGAAGGAGATTATCAAAATAGAAATACAAATTTAAATCAACCACTGTGAAACCAAAAACCACCACCAAGACAAGCTATTGAGAGCTGAAATTTTCAAACCAACATATTGTAACTATGGGCTCCACATTTTCAGAAAAAAATATTTATCATGTAAACTATGTTATTTTTTCAAGAGGAATACAAGATCTCATTTTGATATACTATCTTTGCATTCCTAAATCCATATCTGAATTTCCAAGTAATATTTTCTCGAAACAGCTAAAGCTAATCGTAAAAAAAATTCAATTTGGTACATAGTTAATCTTAATTTTAAACTAAACATTTTAATGTTTCTCAACAAAAATAACATCAGGTCAAGCAGGAGTTCTACCTTTAATATTTTCTTCATAAATACTTTAACTTGTATCCAGAAAAACTTGATCTTAGCACATTGCCAGGTCAGATGAAAAAAATAACTTCTCTTTACCACATCTAAAACATGAATCTGATTATATTAAATCTTTAATTTTTGAGGAGTTAAATATAATTGATATAAAAATTATCTTGTACCAATCTATATCTTACAATAATAATTTGTTATCTTTACATAATGTTCTCCAATCATTTTGAATCTATTTTTCTATCTAAATCTATTTCCCATCTTAATCTTGATTTATGAATGTCTGATTTGGACATTTTCCTTTAAGTACACATTTATTTGTACCTCCTTTAGTAATCAACATTTCTAATTCAGTCTGTCTAGGTAATCTTAAACTTTGACTTAATTTATCAATTAAAAAAAGCTTTGACTTGATAATTGTGGTAAAGCAGGTTTGCAATGGTGAACCAGCCCCATTTGTCATGTGTGGTCGGCGGGGCAGCCAAAGCAAGGATGGCGTCGTGGGACCATCTCTTCCAATCCAGACCAGAAGGTCGTGTACGCCAGTATAGTCGCCTCCTTGCAGAATTTCCCTGCATTCTGCTCTCCCAGTTCACGGCAACCATGCCTAAGCACAGCATCCAGCACCATATTGCCACCACTGGCCCACCATCGCATTCCTGGGCACACCGCCTGGCTCCAGACAAACTCCAGCTCACCAAGGAAAAGTTTAGATGCCTGGAGGAGCTCAGGCATCGTCCGTTGTTCCAATAGCCTGTGGGCCTCACCCCTCCACTTGGTGCCCAAGTCCAACAGCAGCTGTAGACCCTGTGGTGATTACAGGCATCTCAACGACAGACACTATCCAATTACCCATATCCAGGATTTCACAGTGAACCTCCATGATGCAAAGCTTTTCTCCAAAGTCAACCTAATCCGTAGATACCACCATATCCCCATACACCCAGATGACGTCGAAAGATGGCTATCATTACCCCGTTTACCCTGTTCAAGTTCCTACACATGCTGTTTGGTTTAAGAGATGCAGTGCAGGCATTTCAACGCCTCATGGACGCGGTCGGCAGAGATTTACCTTTTCTTTTCATCTACCACGATGACATCCCGGTATCCAGCAACTCATCTGCGGAGCATATTGCATATCTCCGCCAGCGTTCTACTCACCTCGCACAGTTCGGCCTCACTATTAACCCACAGAAGTATCAGTTCGGCCTCACAGAAATAGACTTTCTGGGCCACAAAATTACCAAAACTGGTGCCACCCCTTTACCAAAATGGATGCCACACACAGACTGACAACATTGAAGAGCCTGCAGGAGTTCATGGTATAGTAAATTTCTATAACAGATTCATCCCTGCAGCATCCAAGATTATGCGCCCTCTCCTCACATTAATGTTGGGCTTGTCGAAGGAGCTCGAATGGACAGATGAGGCTCACAGCACTTTCGAGCAGACCAAAGAGGCCCTGGCCCACACAATGATGCTAGTACATCCACAAATGGACGTACCAATGAATGAATGCTTCAATGCGTCCAACACAGCAGTGGGCATTGTCTTGCAACACTTGTTGATGACTCATGGAAATCTCTCACCTTTTTCAGTTGACACCTGTGGCCGCCTGAACTGAAGCACAATGCATTTGACTGGAAACTAATCTCTTTCTACTTGGCCGTCCACCACTTCCTGAAAGGGTGTCCATTCACTGTCTACATTGATCCAAACCACTTATATTTGCCTTCTCAAAGTCCTCCGATTCATGGTCTGCCCGACAACAGAGACACTTATCCTCTTCTCTGAATTCACCACTGCTATCCGACATCTATCAGGAAAGCACAATGTGGTCGCAGATGCACTTTCCAGGCTGGCAGTCAACGCTACGTCGCGTGGCATCGACTACCATGATCTGCCTCGGGCACAACAGGACGACCTGAGACACTCAGCTCCAGAACTGCAATCACGGGATTGCAGCTCCAAGACCTCCCATTTGACCCTGATGGCACTACGCTCCTTTGCGATGTTTTCACTGGCCAACCCCGACTTCTCATCCCCGTCCAATGGAGGAGAATAGTCTTCAATGTGATCTATGGTTTGTCACACCCCTCAATTTGCACAACAGTGCAACTGGTGTTTGAAAAATTTGTTTGGCATGGCCTGCATAAACAAGTCACAGAGTGGACCAAAACCTGCACAGACTGCCAGACAGCCAAAGTCCAGCGGCCTACCAAGCACTAACTCCAGCAGTTCAAACCCCTGTCCTGCAGGTTCCAACATGTCTATCTTGACATAGTTGGACCTCTGCCAGTCTCCTGGTGGTGGACAGGTCCACTCACTGGCCAGAGGTCATACCCATTCTGGATGCCTTCACAGAGACATGCGCCATCTTGGGCCTCCCCCTTCAGTGTTCTGGCAGACATTACAACTGACAAGGGTGTGCGATTCACCTCCACCCTGTGGACAGAACTCTCCAGACCCTTGGGCATCCAGCTGTATCACACCACAGCTTACCACCATCAAGCCAATGGGTTAGTTGAGCACTTCCACCGCCATCTCAAATCGGCACTGATGTCATGCCTCGAGAAGCCTAACTGGGTGGACAAACTGCCCTGGGTTCTCCTGGGAATTTACACAGCACCCAAGGATGACCTCAGGGTCTCCTCTGCTGAACTAGTCTACAGAGAGATCATAGCAGTACCTGGCCAATTCCTCCCTCCAGCAACTAAGCAAGACACCGACACCACTGTCGTCCTCGAAAGACTACGTGACAAACTGAGCTCCATTGCACCATCCCTGCCATCGAGACATGGTCAACCGCCCTGCACAGGACTCCCCTTCAGTAACCTTATGAAGGTCCATACAGGGTGCTACACAGGAATGCATCGATGCTCACCTTTGACATTGGGGGCAAGGAAGAGTTATTCATGCTGGACCGGTTAAAACCAACTCATTTGGGCGTCCCAGCCAGTACAGGCTCCCCCGCCAGGGCACAAGGGTCGGACACTGAAACAGTACACCTCACCCTTGATGCATCCCGAGACCATCAGTACTGGTTCTGGGGTGGGAGGGGGGGGGGGGAGGGGTTGTGTGGCCACACACGTTTACTATGGCCAACCGGCCCCACTTGTCATGCGTGGTCAGCGGGGCAAGGATGGCGTTGTGGGACTGTCTCTTCTGGTCCAAACCGGAAGGTCACGTACCTGCTTGCATCATCAGGTAGGACCAAAGACAGGCTTAAAGGCTGCAGTGTGGAATTCAAAATATAGCATTTGTGATACTTGAGCACACAGCTTGTTGTCTCAGTCTCTTCGTTGCGTTCACTCACAACCTACTACATAATAACAAAAAAAGTATTATTTAAGAAATATTTTTCTTTCATTCATTGAAAATAAATAATTTACCAACTTCTAAACAGTCATCTATTGTTTTAATCCCCATTTGATTCCATATCTTTAAAATTTGATTATTAACAGTAAAAGGAAAGTTTGTTTTGATATAAAGGTGTTTGCGTGAAACGAGCCCATGAACAGCGGCCAAATGATCTTCAGCACCCTTCACCTCCCAGGTGCTACATCAGGACAAAGTCTCTAATGTACTAGTTGATTGCCTCATTCCAAATAATTCCCCCTCGTTTTCTCAGCCCTATCAAAAGGTAAAGTTTCACAAAATCCGATGCCTGTTTGTAATCCATAAAAAAATTTCATTCTTGCCTTCCGGTAATACAATCTTCATCGTCGCTGGATAACGTAACATAAACTGGTATCCCTTTTCCCAAAGACTTCTCTCGACTTCATTAAACTGTCTCCTCTTAACCAACAACTGTGTAGTAATATCCTGCGTGATAGTACAGACCTATCACCAATGTATATAGTTACAGTATCTAGACTGAGCTTACAGCGATTGGCTGAGAGCTAAGCCACGCCTACTGTCTGGGCCTTAAAGGGTTGTGTCCCTAGCCAGGTCGGATCATTCCGGACTGGTCGGCCACCTGTGAAGAGCTCCTGTCTTTTGCTAATAAAAGCCTTGGTTTGGATCAACAAGTCTTTGGTTCTTTCGACGAACTCTACACCCGGATAAAAGAAAATCTTCGAACCATGATATTCAAGTGGACCTTTCTTTATTCTTATTTTTTCTGCTGCTGAGGCCAAAATCTTTTCTTTGTCTCAATATTTTGAACACTTAATTACTACACAGCGAGGTTTCTCATTTGATTGCAGCATGGTCTGAGGGCTGTGTGCTTTTTCAGTTTCAATTGGACCTTCAAATTGATTTACCCCCAGAACCTTAGGTATCCATCCTCGGAGAAACTTAATATCATACTTTTCTTCTCCTTCCTCCAAACCAAAAATTTTAATGTTGTTCCTCCTACTAAAATTTTCCATCTTATCATTTTTTTCTGAATTTATCTTCCTCTCAATAATTTCTTTCTCAACTTTAGACTCTAATTTTTCCAGCTTCTCCTTTGCATTTCCAGCCTTTCGTTGAATTTTATTAACTTTCTGATTTTCCTCACCCTTTTGTTATTGTACTCACATCATATTTGTTGATAACTGCTTGTATTTTTCATTCATATCCTTAACTTCAGATCTTAAATATGTTATTTCTTTTTGTATTATCTTCATACAATTCCACATTTCCCATACCATCTCTTGTAATTCATCCTTTGTGTAGCCTTAGATTTATATTTAATTTTTTTAACATCTTCATACACTGAAGTAACTTTTCCCCTCTTGTCCTTCTTCCTTAATTCTTGGTGTCTTTTTTCAAATTCTCCATAAATTGATGAGACCATGAAGAAAACTTCCCTTCATCACCGAAATCAATCATCTCTCTTGAATTCAATGATCTGACCTTGCTTAAAGAATCTGTTTTCTTTGGCCCTGCACCATCTTACCCAGCCGGCAGGCTGGTCAGACTTGCTGCTATTCTCAGGAACTCAACTCTCTGATGGGCCCTAACCATTACTCCAGATCCGGGATTTCTCTGCATCAAAGGCCTCCATTCATATTTAAAAGCAATATCTTCATTGCTCCAGCAACAATCATTCTTTTCTTTGGAGGCATTTTAAAAGGTAAATGGACTGTTCTTATATTTTAATCTCTGTTTACTTCATTTGGATAATCATTTTCTTCTATTTTCCCGGGAGTTTTAGGATCCCACGTCCTACGTGTCACATGACTTCCCCCTCCCATCCGAATCTTTTTAATTTGTCTTTTAGCAGCCATTCCTTTCAGTTGGAGAGCCAAAGGTTTTCTAGATTTTTCACCATGAATATAGAACTGACTCTTACTCCTCAAAAGTTGCTGTTCATTGGGATAAGTATCAGAATCAGAATTTATTCTCATGAAATTTGGTGTTGGTGGCAGCATCATAATGCAAATGTACATATTTATAACCATACTGTGACATTATTATAAAAAATAATAATAACAATCGTGTTTGAAAAGTAAGGCAGTATCTTCGGTTCATTGATTATTCAGGAATCTGATGGCAGCGGCAAAGAAGCTGTCCTTGTGCAGCTGAGTACTCATCTTTAGGTTCCTGTACCTATTACCCGACGTTAGCAGAGTGGGTGGAGAAGGTCTTTGAGGCTGCTTTTTTAAGCTCATGTAGATGTCCTCAATGGAGTGAAATCTGAGCTGATCGGTCTCCCTCCTGTACAGTTCCTCATTGTCATTTGTGATTCTGCCAACAACTGTGGTGTCATTGGCATTGGAACCTGGCTACAGAGTCATGGGTGTACAACGAGTAGAGCAGGTGAATAAGCGTTCATCTTTGGGGAGCACCAATGTTGATGTTCAGTGAGGAGGAGACATTGTTTCCAATTCCAAAGTACAATGGAGATCAAATTAAGTTTTAAGTTCAACTCTCCTTTTATATAAAATCAGGATTTTTATATTGAGTGTATTGTAAATCAATTTGTTTAATCTGATTAATTAATTCCAATCTTTCCTTATTAGTCTTCTTCTTTATATTAGCTGTCTAATAAATAATTTGCCCTCTCAGATATACTTTCATATGTTCCATACAATCAAATTTGAAATAGTTGTAGAAGAATTTGTAGTGAAGAAAAACTGTATTTGTCCTTCCATAAAATTCAAAAAATTATTATATGAGAGTAAGGTAGAATTAAAATGCCAATGCCTTTTTGTAAAAGGAATATCAAAAAGGTTCAAAGACAAGATAACGGGAGCGTGATCACAAAATTTGTTCAATTAAATCAATTATCTATAGAAAATAATCAGTCCTAGGATAGGAACCATACACATTTGAAAAGAAATTCTCTGTTTAATATAAAGCATCAAACATCTGAAATACCAACATTTGTTCAAAGGAATGGATTGCAGAGCAAATTTACTTGGTTTAGAGGATTAACGGTCTGGAATAGTATTACGCTAACAATTAAAGTTCCCTTCCAAAATCAGTGAATATTGATTTAAATCAGGTAGGACTGAAAACTTATTTCAAGATAATTCTGGCTCCGCAATGTTCGGGCTGTACATATTAGCCAACACCACCATTTTTATGATATAATTTACCTGTAACAATAATATAATGATCTTGTTTGTCTGATATAGTTTTAAGAAGTATAAATGGAATATTTTGATTTATTAAAATGTAAACTTCCCTGATTTGAGCATCAGAAGAATGAAAACGTTGTCCCTTCCATTTGGTCACAAGGCTATCTTTATCAGAATTCCTATTATGAGTTTCTTGAAGAAAATATCAGCCTTTAAATGCCCTAGTGTTTAATTACCCCATTTATACCTTTCGTATTCCGCAATATAAACCTAATAGGATTCATCATGAGTCCTAATTCATATTAATTAATGTTGTGAAAATGATCCAGTTGGCATCTGTCACCACTCAAAGAGCTGTCACCTTCAAACCACAAAATATGTAGACCATGAAATACAAATAACCTTGCAAATCCAGTATAAACCCAAACAAAAGCCCTCCTTCACAACCTCCCACGTCTGAATGTTGCCAAAGTTGCAACTAGCTCACAAAAATATATTGTAACCCCATGCACTTCTGCTGAAGATCTTATAATCCTCATATTAAAAAAAGAACAGCATAATTAATAAGTTTAAGCAAAGTGAGAATACCAAGCTTGCCGCAAGTACATGCCCAATAGAGCCAGGTCTCATTTCCACTATCAGCCAGGATGGAAAAAAAACATATACAGCTGCATTAATGTCAGCAAAGCATTAATCATTAAACTTTCATAATATCTACTCATTAAAAATTTAAAAACTCCTTAAAATATAAAAATCCACATTTAATTTTCCAAACTCAGTAAGTTAAACACTAACCCTTATATTTGATTATTATAAATTTTTTCCAGACTTAAAATAGATTAAATGCACGTACATTATTTCGACGCCGACTGCATTTTCCGACGGTCCTACAATTAAACTAACCGCGCAAGCCAAATTTCCAATGATCAAACAATAAACTACCAATGTTATATCACTTACACAATTAAGAAATGAATAAGCAAAAGAGATGAAAATTATCAATTACTAAAGTAAAATTAGTACAATCTATTTAAATCTTAATATCAAGAATAAACAAAATTAAAATTTTAAAAACCCACATAATTTTAGATCAATTTACCCTTCAATTAATAAAAGGAAAATAATATTCAGTCTTCCCCCTACTAGAGAAAAAAAAACCCTTCAGAATTAAAAAAAACTTCAGACACAGAGTATCAACTCATATTGGACTTGAAGTTAAAACAAAGTCAGCCAGAATTTGCGAGTGTCCTCCACCGAGTCTAAGAATTTCTAGCTCCCATTTTCCACAGTGATCCTCAGATGAGCTGGGTACAACAGAGCAGGTCCGATTCCTTTGTTGTATAGTGCAGCCATAACATCTCTGTATCTTTTCTGCATCTCATGACTTCAGGGCAGAAATCTTCAACAAATCTAATTTGTTGATCGAGATAGCTCAGGTTTCTGTCGCAATGGTCTTCATGGATAACACGCTCCTTTTCTTGAAAGTAATGAAAATGAAGAATTACCAAATGTGGATGATTTTCCAAGTTAAGTTTTGGAATCAATCACTGGTGTGCTCTATCAAGCATGGCCTCAGTAATGAAAAAATTGTCCAAACACCTCCATAAATAGTTTAGAAAAAAAAGTCAGTTAACTGGCCTTCCTCAGAATCCTCCTTTAAGTCCAAAATTCAAATGTTTTGATGTCTGCTCCTGCTCTCCAAGTCAACCACCCTGGAGGTTCATTTGAAATTGCTCGCAGCCATTTCTTCACAACGAGTTTCTAACTTCTCAATTCAGTTATTAACAGATACCAAATCAAGCGCTACAGCATCCAAACGATCTTCATTGATCATAGAAACTTTTCAAAACTGGAATCAATCTTTTGTTGGCATTCTTTCATAGCCGCAGTTATTTATTTTGTTATCTCCCATGATTGTTTTTTTTTCATCATGTCTGAGATGAGGTTTGAAGTCAGAGGGGCTGCTTTTTTTAAAAACCATTTTTCACTGCCTTGGCCCCTCTAGTCATCGTCATTTTCAGAAACAAAGATATAAAATATTGAAGGAACAAAGTTTAACCTACTTTGGTTTAAAAAAAATTAAGTTGAATGAATGCGAAATGTTTGAAAGGTGGCAGAAGCTCTCGACTACTACCCCCTACACCATGTAGTTGCCAGCTGGAAGTCTGTGACCCATGTTCAAAACCAGCACAGTCTGCAAGGAGCTTGTATGTTCTCCCTGTGACCTGCGTGGGTTTTCTCCAAATGCTCCCGTTTCCTTCCATCCTCCAAAAACATATGAGTTGGTAGATTAGTTATGAGTAATGGGTCTCCACACGTTATGGCCAGAAGGACTTTCTACTGACCTGTACCATTAAAATTTTAAAAAATACATTAAAGAATTTTGAATGACAATAAACATCATCACCATTAAATTTTATTCAGTCATATTTGATCACTTTTTCCCTCCAAATGGCACTTGGAAACAGGAAAGTGAGTTGTTTTTCCTAAACTGGTCACATGTCCAAGACTGGCTACCCTGGCAAATAATTGTCAACATTAAGCTACAAATTCTCAAAAGTCACTGTAAATGTGTGAAAAAGAAAAAGTGTATATCATGGCTATTGTGATTTATGCTGTGAAAAATAAAAAATTTAAAAAAAAAGAATTGACCAGTGAGATATGGCAAAAGGTTGTGATAACACACACCATAATTAATATGTTGCCAGGTCATGACAGAGAAGGGTATTCCTCAATGGAAGAAGAGAAGCCATCTCTGTAATGCCACTGCTGAGATTTACTTGATAAAAGCTACAGTGGATATCACAAAATGTTCACTATTAATACAGTAAAGCAAGAACACCACTGGTCAACAACAGGCCAAAAAGTAACCACAATCTGGAGGGACAATATGTAAACCAATATACCTGGAAGAATGTGGGTTGAAATAAAATAGAGAAACTACAAAAAAAAAGCTACAAATTCTCTTCGTTTGTAAAGGAGTTTGAAATACAATCCACCACTCCATTCATCAACCTAATCATTCAGTGCCTCCTTCATTGCTCCTTTATGGGTACTGTGTACTCCATTTACGGCTGGTCCTTCAGATTTAAATTATGCAAATGGATTATAAGTTAGATGTAGGAACATAGACACTAGAATACAGAACATAAAATGGTATGACACAGGGACAGACCCTTTGTTCTTCCATCAACCTCCAACTATCTAAGTTTATCCAACCTCTCCTTTCAGCCAATACTCTTTATTTCATAAAAGAATCCTAACTCTAATGTGACTAGGGTGATGGGTGCTCTTCATGATGTTGGCTGCCTCCTTGAGCAGCACCTCACATAGGCATCTTTAATGGATGAATGTCAGTGCCCTTGATGAACTTTGCTAGGCTAGGTTTGGCATTTTCTGGAGCCATCTGCATTCCTGGTACTCGAGTTTCCAAACCAGGCTCTGATGCAACTATTCAGTATACTTCCCGCAGTGCACCGGTAGAAGTTCGGTGGATTCTGCGACACGCAAAATCTTCTCAGACATCTTAGAAAGTGCCTTCTTCACAGATGCCTCTATGAACTGGTGACAGGAGAGGCCAAAAACTTGAAGGTACTAACCCTCTCTTCTGCCGTCCCATTAATGAAGATGCATGGTTCCTTGGACTCCCCTCAAGTCCACAATAAGTTTCTTGGTCTTGCTGATGTTGAGAGCAAGATTGTTGCTCTGTTACCACTCAACCAGTTTCTCAAACTCTGTCCTATTTTCCCATTAACCGATCAATAACATTGGTGTCATCAGCAAATTTATAGATTGCATTGTAGCCAACATCAGCTGTTCATTTATGAGTGTAGAGGGAATAGTGCAGCTAATCACACTGCTTTGAGGTGCCCTTGTATTGATAGTCATTGATTTTGCCAGTCTGCACTGTGTGGAGCCTGCCAATGAGAAAATCAAGGATCTCGTTGTAAAGGGGTTGAACCAAGTCCCAGATCCCCAAACTTGATTATTAGTTTTAATGAGCTGAATGCCACTTTACTGAAACAACTCTGAAGCTGTGATGCTATGCAGTTACTGGTTTTCCCTCTGACAGAAACCAGTGTCTGAACCTCTATTAAAATCTAAAAGGCCATGTCATTGGATATTGCTATTATTGAATATCTTCTAACAAAGCAGAATTCAGAGATCAATTTGGTATTTGCCCATCTCGACCAGATTAATGAGAGCTATAAAACTGGTTATTGAATTAAGAAAACGAAGACAACATGGAGAGGAAAATAGGTTTTTCCACACAACAGGACTGTGCTTCATCAGCACCTGTCACTTCCACCCTTGGTCTAATAAGTGCTTTGTTTTCTCTGACACCTGCTGATTTGGAGATGAAAAGGTAGGAAGCTTCAACCCACTAATTACCAGCCACACTGCTAATTTGCAATGACACAAGGCTCCAAGTCTCTTCATAGAGACACTCCGGTAGGTGTTCATTATCATTTAGGAGTGAAAAGTCACAGCAAATGTTGTGAGCATGTCATAGTTAACAATTATTTGTAGATAATGCAAATCCCTGGGTTTATTATCCAATGTCTAATGTGTTTCCTATTCTCAAAGGCTGGGAGGGGGGAAGAGTTAATGAAAAAGTTGACCTAACATGATTCTGCCAATTTGTGGCTGATAAATTAACTTTTAAATACATTATTTTAAAAAAAATGCACATACTGCATTTACTTGCAGTCTGTTCCTGATGAACAGTTGCACAATGCACAAATTTATTAAATTTGCTCAGTTAGCAATATTAATGCACCTATTGCTCACCCTTCAAATATTCATCCACATATATTTGCCTTAAATTTGGTCACTAGGCTCCCTGCTCAGCATCAGCAATTTTTCAGTTTTCATTTTCTATTCCAGCAATTAGTATTTCTTCCCTGTCAGTTTGAAATTTGTCATATTTCCCATAACCTTTTCTAAATTCCAGGAAATTAAATCCTATATTTCATAATATTTTCTCCTACTTTAAACCTAATAATATTCCAGGAAATCTTTATTGCCCTCCCCATCTATCCTTTCCAAGGGCCTCATACATTCTCCCCTCCATCAACTCCATCAATAACTTATGCTGTCTTGGAAAAGAAACAACCATTACCCACCCTGGCCACACTCTCTGCACTCCCCCTTCTGTCAGGAAGACGATTCGCAAGTGTGAGATCATGCTTCACCAGGTTCAAGAACAAATTCTTTCCCACCACTATTGGACTCCTGAATGAACCCCAAAATAGTAAAATTATGATGTCTTTTCTCTGTACCAACTGATCTCTCTCTCTGTACCAACTGATCTCTCTCTCTCTGTTACTCTGCATTTTTGTAATGTATTTTGCTTGTTATTCCATGTAGGAAATGTCACTGCCTTGCTTGTAAAACCTCCATCACTGCTGCTTGGTACACATGACAATAAATTTGAACTTGATAATTGAGTACCCTCAGAACTTGTGGTGTCAAGACCATTGGATTTTAAATCTAGTAACACCTCAAAACACTTCTTTCATTATTTTTATCCTCATTAGTAGTCAATATATTTTCCAGTGAACCTAGAAAATTTAAAAGGAGCAGAAAAAAAAGTCCTCTGGACCTGGTCCTTGTTGTAACCCAACCCATGTTCCTGATCCATCACGTTCTGAACCTCGATCCTAGGTCTGTATGCACTCTGGACCCTTAGCTCTGACTGCACTCTGACTCCATACCCTCAATTCAAATTCTAAGCTAATGAACGAAACGGATTACAAACCATCAGGACCTCTGAATAGAATGTCTTATAATTGGTTTAAACTTATTCCCTTTTGATGAGTTGCAAATTCTTGCTGTTACCAGCATCAAGAATATGCATGATCTTCACAGGCAACATATGCCATCCAGCAAAAAGCCAAAATGAACTCCTTCATAAGAGATTATTATTCAACAGATGATGAACAGGTGGGTGTGACTAGGGCATTAGCTAAACAGTGAGAAACGAAATACAGGGACAATGGGTGGGATGAGTTGAGGGATACCAGGAAAAGATTTCTTAAGCCACAACTATTCATAGATTAGAAATAACAGATAATGAGAGAGAAAGATTTCTGGATGTTCATAAAAATAATAGTTATTTTGCTTTGTTTTTCTAATACATTTTGAGAAGTTTACAGGTCTCCTTAATTATACTCCAATTATTTTGCAACAACATGTGAGGCTTCTGATTTATCATTCACTGGTCTTTTCCTTTAGCATTTCTAAATAGCAGAGTACTTTAACAATCTGAAGGAACAATTCCAAAAAATTAAATAACTTTGAAAATTAGGATATCTGCAGTTCCCAGTTCCAGATTTAAAATCCAAGTAGTGTGGATAGTGGAGAGTAATGTGGCCTCTCCATTTGGAACATAGTGGGAATATGGATTGTATCTGAAACCAGGTGAGAATGTGGATTGTGGAGGTTCCCTTGACCTTTCCACCTGGAACCAAGTTGGAAGTCACATCACCTGCCAATCAAGATTGAATTCTGCCCACCTATTGGTAGACACCTGACTGTTGGCCCCTTTGAATCACTTTGTTATTACCTGAGCCAGATTCCCCAGTTTACTGCACTTTAAAAGCCCACCATGTGCAGGAGCCCCTTCTCTTTGCTCCTTGGTCCTGCCTTCGAATGCTGCTCAATCCAGTTTGCAAACTGTGGATATTGCTGGAGGAGTTGTTGGTAAAATGTGGACTATAGCATTGTGTGGGAATACTTAGCATCAAGCCGCATCCCGTTGGAACAGGGAACCAGGAGTGCATGTTGAAGTCCCTATGTAGAAGAGTGCCAGTTGCAGAATATTACTGCACGGGTGTAAGCCGCCATTGGTATCAGAGGTCACTGTATCCAATGTGACTGCGAGCTTTGTTTAAGCACCAAATGCTGTTTTGTGTTTTCCCTGTTAAGATTTCCCCATGTGTGCAATAAAGATCATCCTTTGTTTGTTTAGCCTGCATAGACTCGTTTCTCTGTGAACCCACTGAAACGATTTGATCACACATAACAAGTACTTTAGATTCAAACACAAAAGTCTGCGGTTGCTGTGATTATAATCAAAACACAGAAATGCTGGAGGAACTCAGCTGGTCTCACAGCATCCATAAGAGGTAAAGATATTATTACCAATGTTTCAGGCCTGAGTCCTTCCTCAAGGTATTTTTGAGAACTTTATATTAATTAGTATTTAGTGACATTATTAAATTACTGTTATATTGCACAAGTCCTTTAATCTGGTTTATTATGACTTTAAAAAAAAAACCAGGATGTTCACTCCCTCTCTTTGTAACCATGACCCAAAATTATTATAACATATGCCATTTTCTTACTTGCATTTACAACATCACAATTATCCATCTTAAGGGGTCCACCTTGTTCCTAATCCACCTCTTTCCTGCTTGTAAAATATTTGTTCTCTTTTGATATCCATTTTTTTAGATGTCTGAGGTTTACTGTCTGTCTTGACTCTATTCATAGCTCTCCATGTGATCAGACTTTAGACTGATTTTTAACTTGCTGTATGTTTTTAATTCAAGAGCAAACAAATACACTTCTGATTCCTCAATGGTTTTTCACCACCTAGAGGCCTCAGCATTCCCCCCAACCTCCACCATCCCCTCCCTGAAATGAGATCCTTGATGTCCTGTCTGTCTGACAGATGACAATCTATGTAGAAGTAACATCTATTCCACAATCATACTTGACATTGGCACATATAAACACATATCAAAGATGCCTCCTCAGACCCCTACTATACTCTCTCGATACACATAACTCGACAGCCAAATGCCATCCCAACTCAGTCTTCAAATATACCAACAGCTACAAAGTCATAGGCCAAATATCAAATAATGAAGAGATAGAATATAGGAAAAAACATTGAATGTCCAGTAGCAATCTCTCAATGTCAGTGAGACAAAAGAGGTAATCATCATCTTCGGAGAGAGGCAGAGACCTCACCACTGTTCACATCAATGGTGCTGAAGTGGAATGAGTAGATAGCTTCACGTTCTTCAGAGTAAACATCTCCAAGGACCTGACTTGGACCCGCCACAGTGAAGTATCAATCAAGAAAACACACCAATGCCTCTATCTACTTAGAAGACTAGGGAAATTTGGCATGTTCTTCAACAACTTCTACAGATACACTTTAGGTAGCACATTTTCTGGATACATCACTGCGTAGTATGGGAGGTGCTCTGCTTGAGATTGGAAGAAACTGCAGCTAGTGGCATAAGAAGCTCAGAAAATCATGTAAACTTCCCCACCTTCCATGGATTTCATCTACATCTCCAGCTGACGAGTAAAGGCATCCAACACACTAAAGGGCCATCCTTTCCTGGCCGCACACTCTTTTATCCTCTCAAAAAAAAAGAGACTGAAATTACACACCAGCAGGCATCAGGCTCCTGAATAAATCCTGCTGCCCTTGCTTGGTTCTAATTGATCTTTTGTTTCATTGGAAATCTATACTAATTAACAATGGTGAACATATACAAACACAGACATTGAGCAGCATATGTAAAGTGAGCCTCCCAATCTCTTGGCCAAACATGAAAAGGAATCCAATGTTATTACAAAAAAATCCCCCGAACTAAGAAACAATATGTGTACGCTGTGTAGTTTTTTTTCCGCACTGCCAATAGATGGTAATTCTACCTTGCCCGCAGAAAAAGAATCTCAGGGTTGTTGTGATGTCATGTATGTACTCTGACAGCAAATCTGAAATCCTTCTGTACCCTTTCCAAAATTTCCATATCCTTCCTGTAATGGTGCTCAAAACAAATTTTATATAGCTGCAACATGATTTCCTGATACAATGCCCTAATCAATAAAGGTGAGCATTCCATCTACTTGCATGTCCATTTGTATGGAGCTATGAAATTTGACCCCCAGATCCCTCTGCACATTAATGTTGTTAAGAGCCTTGCCATTAACTTTCTACTTGCATTTGGCCCACATGTTCAAATAAATCTCAATGAAAATGCACAAATTTTTTTTTTTTAGAACTTCCTTCAGCTAAATTTTTTTTTTGTTTTTTTTAAATTTTTTATTTTTCACACCATAAATCACATTAGCCATGATATACACTATTTCTTTTTCACACATATACAGTGACTTTTTCTCCCCCCCTCCCTCCTCCCAAGCCACCCCCCCACCCCCCCCCCCTCTCATCCATTTTAGGTATACAATCTAGGTTGCATTAAGCCAGTCAGACAATGTTGTCATTCAACAAAAATACACCAGAAATTCTACTGAGTCCATTCTTTTCTTTCCTTCTCCTTCCATCAACTTAGGTAATGTTTGTCCCCGGTAGGTTTTCGCTATTGCATTTAATGTAAGGCTCCTATACTTGTTCGAATATTTCAATATTATTTCTTAACCTATATGTTATTTTTTCTAATGGAATACCTTTATTCATTTAAATTTAGTAGTTTCTTCCTTTTAATTTGGTTATGTATTCCATTAATATTTAAAGTCATGTAGTTCAGCGTAGCCCTTTTATATTTTGTTTATCTTCTCTTTCCGTTTTTCCATCATTACCTTTCCTCCTTTTCCATTTCTGTTTTCTTATTTTCAACTCTTCCTTCATCTAAATTTGAGGAATGGATTGTAACTTTACTATTGTTTGCTTTATTAAAATAATGTCAGGAATCTTATAAAATTCTAGGTCACTAAGTTTAATCTGGTGAAGTAGTCGATGGCAAAGCTTTGCTCCCAGAGGAGCTCAATGCCTTCCATGCTCAATCTGACAACAGTAATAGCGAAGAACCAACGCTCTGCAGCCTCACATCCCCTGATGATTCCGTCACATCCGTATCTGAGGATGATGTGCATGCTGCCTTCAGGAGAGTGAATTCAAGGAAAGCATCCAGTCCGGACCGAGTGCCTGGCCGAGCATTAAACATCTGCGCTGACGAATTTACCATTGTATTCAGATATCTTCAATATCTCACTCTAGCAGGGCGTGGTTCCCTACTGTTTCAAACAGGCGTCAATCATACCAAGAGTAACGTGCCTTAATGACTATTGACCAGTAGCACTTACATCAACAGTGATGAAGTATTTTGAAAGGCTGGTTTTTTTTTTTGGTTTTTTTTTAAATTTTTCACACCATAAATCACGTTAGCCATGATATACACTTTTTCTTTTTCACACATATACAGTGACTTTTTCTTCCCCCCCCCCTCCCTCCTCCCAAGCCACCCCCCCACCCCCCCCTCTCATCCATTTTAGGTATACAATCTAGGTTGCATTAAGCCAGTCAGACAATGTTGTCATTCAACAAAAATACACCAGAAATTCTACAGAGTCCATTCTTTTCTTCTCTTCTCCTTCCATCAACTTAGGTAATGTTTGTTCCCGGTAGGTTTTCGCTATTGTATTTAATGTAAGGCTCCCATACTTGTTCGAATATTTCAATATTATTTCTTAAACTATATGTTATTTTTTCTAATGGAATACATTTATTCATTTCTATATACCATTGTTGTATTTTCAAATTATCTTCCAATTTCCAGGTTGACATAATACATTTTTTTGCTACGGCTAGGGCTATCTTAACAAATCTTTTTTGTGCATCCTCCAAGTCAATTCCAAATTCTTTATTTTTTATGTTACTTAGGAGAAAGATCTCTGGATTCTTTGGTATATTGTTTTCTGTTATTTTATTTAATATCTGATTGAGATCATCCCAAAATTTTTCTACTCTCTCACATGTCCAGATTGCATGAATTGTTGTTCCCCTTTCTTTTTTACATCGAAAACATCTATCAGATAGTGTTGGGTCCCATTTATTTAACTTTTGCGGTGTAATGTATAGTCTGTGTAACCAATTATATTGTATCATACGTAGCCTCGTATTTATTGTATTTCTCATCATTCGAAAGGCTGGTTTTGAAGCAGATCAGCTCCTCTCTGAGCAGTTCCAGCTCGCCTATCATATCAACAAGTCTACAGCAGATGCCATCTCACTGGCTCTACACAAAGCCTTGGAACACCTGGACGTAAAAGATGCATACATCAGGATAATCTTTACAACTACAGTTCAGCATTTAACACCATCATCCCCTCAAAACTGATCAGCAAACTCCAAGACCTGGAGTTCCACTGTGTAATTGGATCCTGAATTTGCTCACCTCCAGACCACAATATGTGAAGATTGGTAAGACCTTCTCCTCTACAATCTCCATCAGAACTGGAGCACAACACAGCTGCATTCTTAGCCCCCCTGCTCTACTCACTTTCCACCTACGACTGTGTGGCTTGGTATGACAATAATATCATCCACAAATTTGCTGACAATACCATGGTAGGGGGTTGTATAAAGAAAGGTGATGAATCAGCATACAGGAGGAAGATTGAACACTTTACTGAATGGTGCACCAACAACAACCTTGCACTCAAGGTCACCAAAACTAAGGAGCTGATTGCTGACTTCAGGAAAGGAAAGTCAGAGGTGTACAATCCAGTGATCATTGGGAGAACAGAAGTGGAGAGTGAGCAAATTTAAGTTCTTGGACCAATGGCATTGCGAAGAAAGCACATCAGCACCACTACTTACTCAGAAGTTTGCGGAGGTTTGGTATGACACCAGAAACCCTACAGACAAAGGATGGAAAGTGCACTAACTGGCTATATCATGATCTGGTAATGGGGACACCTAAGCACAAAGCCCTCCAAAAAGTAGTGGACACAGCCCAGGACATTACAGGCAAAACCCTCTCCACTATCAAGAACATCTACAGGGAGGGCAGCAGCAATCAACAAGGATCCACAACATCCAGCACATGCTCTGTTCTCACTGTTACCATCAAGAACTCGCACCACCAGGTTCAGGAACAGCTGCTACCCCTCCACCATCAGACTCCTCAACAACCAACTCAATCAGGGGCTCTTACTTGTGCACTTCAATAATTAAAAAAAAATTCTTTTGCACAGTTGGTTTACAATCATTATCTGTTTACAGTTCTTTATTTGTTTATATGTGTACGCTGTGTAGTTTTTTTTCCCCACTGCCAATAGGTGGTAATTCTGCCTTGCCCACAGAAAAAGAATCTCAGGGTTGTTTTGATGTCATGTATGTACTCTGACAACAAATCTGAAATCCAACTTGCCCTGCACATCTCCTTGAGATCACTCTACCTTAATGATAATTAGCAAATGTTTGCAAAGAATACCAGAAAACCCATTTAATTTATTCTCTCCACCTTATACACATTAAAAAAGGAATACAAAATAACAAACTTGCACTAGACTAAACCCATTGAAATATCACCCTGCAGTTTCTCTGCAATAAAAGCAAATTTGTTATTTCTTCACAGGACGTGGATGTTGCTCACATGCACTCCACATCACGAATTGCCCCTGAAGAGAAGGAATGCTTAAGAATCCAGTACATGGAGAGTCAGAAGCTACTCACAAGCCAAACTAGGGAAGGTGAGTGGATTTGCTTCCCTTAAGGATATTAGTGAATCAAGATGGGTTTCAACAAAAAGCAGGAAGTTTGAAGCTTGTATATCTTCCAAATTTATTTCAGTAATTGAATTCAACTTCCCCAGCTACTTTGAGGAGATCAAAAGTCAAATCCCCTGATTAATGTTTTAGCCTTTTGGATGTTTGCCCTGTAATTTGGTCATTCTGCCACTGAATCCTTTCTCAATTCTTGTGTGTGATTTTTTTTTTTAAAAACAGGAAGTTGAAATTCAGCAAACAGCATGTCAGCAAAGATCAGCTTCTCTTGAATAGTCTTTCATAATAAAAAGATTCCAAGGGAGAAGAACCTTCAGTTTTGCAGCCATAATCAAACAGTTAATTGTAAAGCAACGCATCACATAATTGCAGTAAATCTGAGCAGTTTTCAATCTGCAGGCCCTTTTATAGAGTTTTTTAAAAATTGCAACTGTAAAGGCGGAGATTCTACCTCACGTCGCTGACACTACCTTCATAAACACTCCACGGGTGGCTGCAAGATGCTGATTCCAATCCTTCCTCAGGCTGGTCGCAGAGGTGGAATGGGGCACTCTCTCGTTTCATAAATGTACAGCCACTGGAAGCAACTGGCAAGCGGCAGGTTCATAACGTTGCAATGATGCTGTCAGCCCGTGACCCTGGACCCAGTTGAAGATGGGCCCACTAAAGTCTCATTTCCTGAGAACTGCTATATACCAAATTGAATACTGCATACATTTTCCATTAGTCCTCCACTCAGTTTGGACTGAGAGCCAGCAACTCGAGAATACACCTGACTCAACATTAAAACGTGGAGAGAAGGGCAGATATGGCAAAGCTGTGATGAGCAATGTCGCCCACACTCTGCGCTCACATTCGCATCTAAACATAATGTTCAAGTCCTGCCAAGTGAAAAAGAATAATGTTTAAGGCAAAATAGAAGAATTAAACATCGAATCTGGATAAACATTAAAGGAAAAAGGAGGAGGCAGACAGGGGAGGTGCGAGGGGAAGAGTGGGGGGTACAGGCAATGAGGAGAGGCAGAGGTTGAATGGGGCAGGTGACAGGGGAAGGTAGAACCAAGTAAAAAGAACAGGCACATTGTATCAAATTGTTAAGCATTTTATGCTGCCAGCAGACATTCTTTAACATCCTTTCCACATTTTCCCTCTCCCTTCTTGGTTCTCCCACACACCCCCCCCCCCCCGCCCTCACATTCCCATCTCTCTACACCCCTTCTGTCGCTCTCTCTTTCTTTCCCCTCCCCCTCATCCTCCCTCTTTGCCCCACTTTCCTCTGATCGAGAGAAAAGGATAGACAAAGAGAAGGGAAAGACAGGGGTGGAGAAGGTAGACAGATGGAGGAGTGCAGCAAGATCCAAAGATGAAGCACAGAGATGGAGAAACGAGAACAAATCAGGATGGAAGACACGCAATGGAAAGTAAGAGTTAGGCAGGGACAGAGACTTTGTCTCTTTCTCTGCTTTGCTCACTTATCTGCCCATGTGCATTTCCTCTCTGCCCACCTCTGTCTCTGTTGCAAGCCTTTATCTCTTTGGCTTTGAAAAGAATACTGTACAACATCCAAACAATGAGCAATAAAGGGCTGCATGTTGCAAGAAGCTGGCTATCACGGTCTGGTGACAACAGAACAATGTCTGTGCGTACTCCACCTGTCCGATATTTGGCCGCTGACTCCCTCGGGTCTCCTGTTTCGTGTTATATTTTAATGCATTGACTTCTGGCATATATCTAGTCTTTGGCCATCCGGAATGTGTCAACTGTGCATCCCAGGGGAGCGCTGCTGACAGCAGCATTTCACAGATGAACACTTGTGGTCAACTCCTGCACCAGTCCCATTGGGAGAAGGCACTTGCCTGTACTGGAAACAGGAATATCGGGAAACAGCTGCCACCCCTACCCATGGCAACTGGGTATTTTAGCAATGAGAAAGATTATTAATCAACTGCTCAAACTTTAGTTAGAAAGGATGATCTTGGGCGAAAAGATATTACAGATACTTCCTGAATAGGAGGTGATCCATGGACAGGCTGTGGGGGAACACACCCATGATAAAACTCCATTTGCAGTCTCTTATTTCAGTTAGTGTCAGGCACGGCAAAGATAACTAATACTGGGACCTGAGTGTCTGGCAGCGCCGGGCAGAAAAATGATCAATGGCCATCTTTGTTACCCAAAATCCCCCACGCAGCTCACGGCGAATGATGCTGTCATGTTGGCAGGTGGCGCCACAGCACCAGTTGCCCCACCTCCACCGGCTCTGGAGGACACAACGAGGCACAGCTCTTCATAAAAGCGGTTAGGTGCAGATTTTTCTCTGTCGATGGTGCCGGCCTCGAAGCAGGGGCCCTCCATAAAAATACCTTATAGAACAGCATTTTATAACAACTTGAGCCATGCCAAGAGAAGCCTAGAGATGGGATCAACTTATGCTTTTAGAATGAATGCTAGTACTGCAGGAGTTAATGGAAAATAAAGGAAATGCTGATTCAACAGCAAAGGATTTATCCTGAAGTCTCATTTTTCATCAGTTAATAAGCAGTTCGTGGACTAAACAAGGAAGTTCACGTAACTCTTTTATTCTGCGTAATAACCGTGACTGTGCAGAACATGAAAATACAAAGTGCTGTTCAGTTTCCATTTATCATACATTGTGTTTGAATTTGCAAAGAATTATTTAATTTCCTTCTCTGTTAAAGTATTTTACACTTCATTTGGCACAATAAATTATACAGGGGATCGAACATCAGTGCCTTAGTTACTTGGGCAAGTTAATAAAGTCTAATCCTTTAAGAGAAAGGGAAAAGGACAAGCACATTAACAAAGGACAATGTCAAGAAACTCTCAATTTCACAAATTAAATGTCCTCTCTTATCCACACACTGTACAACAACATTGTTGCTTGTGAATTGACCGTGGAAAAGAAAATAGGGTCTGAAAGACAGAAAATAGCACAATTCTTGCTCATCCTTCTGTGACTGCTTCAAGTGACCTTGTTCAACAAACTAAGTTGAATAGCTACGACATTTCCTCACGGCCTCAAACTCTCTGTTTGCCTTTAATTTAACGATTAATCATGCTCTTTAAGAAGTGATCACAGATACATCACTAAAAGATGAAATGCTTCAAAAGAATAGAGCATCAGCAAGACTCAGATCAGAAAGTAATTTCCGTTTCTATTTATGCTGATTAACCCCTTTTAACACCTGTATAATCTTTGCGTGGCACACACCTGTAAAAGCTAGGTTTATTTCACAATAATGCAACACTTCAAAGCTTTAATTTCCAAAAGGCAGCACCAAAACACCAAGCTGATCCAGTTTACTTTGCACTTTTTGTGTTGATAAATTATCCAAAATGCGCGCGTGTGGACAGATGGAATAATTACTCTAATGCCATTTCAGAACAAACAATTCATTTTTAAAAGCTCTAATTACAACCCTACTGAAATGTTCATCTCAAGTGGGGGTTAATATGACATTTAAAGTTACAAGTCACAGCATTCATTTTCCTAGCTCTTTAGATTCATGATAAGTTAAAAAAAAACACCCCGCAGATTCTGGCACGTTTTAAGTGGATTTTCAAAAGATTGTTAAGGATAAATAATTTTCTTATAGACACTGGTTCATTGCAATTTATTTACGTGAAAACTTCTGTAATGGAAAAAAATGGCAAATTCATACATCTCTGATGTGGTCTTGAGAAAATTAGTGAAAGGGTGGTGGGGCGGAAGAGACAAAAACAATCATAACAGCCACAGGATCAGATGAATACCAGTGAGAGTCAAAAGGTTTTTCACCAACATGGCACATTTTTGATCTAAAAATAATTTTGGTTTGCAAAATAAAAGTTATAGTCCCAGTTTTTGTACCTGTAAAGTGCGAAGTCAAAAACAAAATCATGTACATTTTTAAAATCACATGGCTATTGAGATACCAATGTCCTTACAAACTGGCTAACGTTATTAATTGTCAACATTCTGCTATTCCCTTGATACAATTAAAGGATCTGCAAGAGAGAGACTTTCTAATCATCAATAATTACCATTTCCTGCAAAAAGGCATATCTGGAAAATCATTTTTTTCTTTAAAAGCATGAAAGGAACTGAAATAACTAATTAGATTCTAATACTCATTTGAAAGATGTCAAATGTATACAGTACAACTCACAAATGGCTAGTTATCTTCCTTGTGTCTTGAAATTGAACAGGAAGCCGGATGCTTCGAAGTTACATTCTTGCTTAACTCTCCCCGAACTGGTATCCGATTAAACTTATTTCTGAATAATTTGTTTTCCGAACTTAAAGCATCTGTGGATTGTGCTGTCACACCCTCCACTTTGTGTTGAGAACCTGAAATATATAAAAATCATCATCTTCTCATTTGCATCACTGGTACACTTAGAAGAGAAACGTGGCTCTACAAGAATCTCCAAGGCTGTTCCTAAATAGCCAGCTAATTTTGAAATTAATTATCAAAACTATGTTTTTCACAATTTAGCCATTATTTTAAAAATCCTAAAAACATAATAAAACCACATTCTGGGTCTAACTACTTCAAAATGAGAAAATAATTGTGAAACTGTATTATGTACACTGCATTTCCAAACCGAAGCTGGATTTGTTTTTGGGGGTTACAAGAACTGAAGCCTAAATGAGGGGAAACGTTTACATTTACTGCAATGAAATGGCTTTACTTCTGTAATGGTCAGTTGACTAAATGATTAGGGATACATGGAGCAAGCACTTGTACTGATAATAAGCAGAGGAGTGTCGAGATCTTGCTACCAGCATCAGTTTCTGTTCTTTCCTTTCTGTGCCATATGACTTTTTCCAGTTCAGTTTCTTCTGTAGCCCATGTAAAAGCCATCAATCCTCCATCCTTATGAGATTTCTTCGAGAAAAAGAAATGCAATGCAAAAAAAATTAAAATTAGCACGTAACATCACAGATAGCTTCTTTCATGTCCTTGATGAAATCAGTAACATCTGTTCCCGAAACTTTTTTCATCAATGGGATAACTCACCTTGTAATGCTGTTTGGAAACTGTCACACTTTAAGAACCTATCTACAAATATGAACTAATATAACTTTCAATGAAAGTATTCAGAAGATAATATTGCCCACAAAAAAATGGCTCAAAAGCAAATGTAAAATAGGAACAATTTCTATCTTTGTATTCTGAGAACAAGAAGGCTCAAAGAAATTTTGCTGACCTTTTCTTATCTCGTTGAGGTGATGAAGATTCCAAGGGGATTAACAGCCTAAACACAGGCATTGATCTGGCCAGTGAGTTAAGAATCTGGATAAAATCTGGAACCTGGCCACTGAGGACGAAGAATGAGGTGCAATCAGCTAGTTCCGTGGGAAAGTCTGCAGTTCCCTGAATGGCCTCATTGTCCACCTCAGAACCTACCAAGACGGAGAGGAAGCAAATCATCCACAGCCCTGAAGCATTTCCTAAGAGGAAGCATAGATCATGTGAGTTTGTGCGTCTGAATTAAAAGATTTAAAGTTGATCCTCAAGATTAAAATCAATCATGTTTATTTATTTAATAAATTTTCTTATGGTGCCACATTAAAATTTATACCAACATAGAGATCACAATTGACTGCGCTGGAAATGCCAGTTGCTTAGTAGTGAGAAAGATGCAATGGAGGTGAAATTTGTGAACCTTCACATACAAAGCAAAGCATCCAGAGAATATGAGGCTCTTTGCATCAAACCGTACAGAATAAGAATGCAGATGGAGAATAGATGACTATATTTTTAAAAAGAGCGAAGTGAATGGAAAAATTAAACTTATACCGAAAAAAATTAAGTTTTTTCCATGCTGGTGCATGGAAATGAAAAAAAAATGGAGGGTTATAAAGAGTGTCCTTGTCACTATCTCCATTCCAACAACACTACTGATAAAAACAATGACTGTCTGAGGCATCAAATTGTTGAAATGGCTCCATTGGAATCACTGAATCTCTTCAGCTTCTCATCGTTTACATTTGCAGTTAGGACATAGAAATATACAGCACAGTACAGGCCCTTTGGCCCACAGCGTGGTGCTGACATAACCTACTCTAATACTGCCTCGAATTTCCCCACCGCATAACCCGCCATTTTTTTCATTTCCATGCACGTATTGAATAGTGTCTCAAAGGATCCCACTGTACCTGCCTCTACCTGTTCTTCTACAGAAATGGCTGCTGTGTTAAACCATATAATTGTTAAAATTCATTATCTATTTAATGCTCTGATTTGTGCAATGAGAAAACTTAATTTTTTTTGGTACGTTTAATTTTTCCCACTCACTTTGCTCTTTTTTATAAAAAAAGTCATCTATTCTCCATCTGCATTCTTATTCTGTACGGTTTGATGCAAAGAGCCTCATATTCTCTGGATGCTTTGCTTCATATGTGAAGGTTCACAAATTTCACCTGCATTGCATTTTTCTCACGCCACTAAGCACCGGTGGCATTTCCAGCGCAGTCAATTGATGGCAAGTGGATGAGTGCATCTTCAACAAAGTTCAAGCAGCTCAACACTACACTGAAGCTAGGCAGTTCACTTGAATGGCACTCCATTGACCACTATTCACTCACTCCAACAGTATGTACAGGGTGTACGGTCACAACTCGCCAAGGGTCTTTAGACTGCACCTTTCAAACCAAACAACTTGGAACTCCCTCCATAACCCTGGAACTCCCTCCATAGCAGCAGTGTGAGTATCCACTCATGAAGGACTACAGTGGTTCAAGAAGGCAGCTCACCACCATCTCAAAGGCAATTAAGGATGGGCTCAGCCTGCAAAACCCACACCCTTGAATGATATGGCAGGTAACAGAAAACTTCAACAAAATAGCAACAGTTTTAACAAGGTGAACTGTTTTATCAACATTGATTGCAGAATAACTGTTGTCCAATTTCCATGATCGTCGTGTTGTATATGCTTGTTTATATCCAACTGAAAAAGTAAATGACACCCAAGATTAAAATCTAACCTTACAGCCAAGATGAGTGTATTCAGCTTTCTGAAGTGGGCTTTGACACAATGGTTGGCATGTTCTGTGACAAGTCACAAATGGCATTCACCCTGGTCAAGTTGAAACATTTTGGTTCCAAGTCGCTGTTAATGATGGTTATCAGAGAGCTGCAGCGAATCTTTCTAATGCTGCAGCTTTTAAGATGGATAAATACCTTCTCGTAACGAAGTAAAACACAAGACTGCTGGAGAAACTCAGCAGGTCACGCAGCATCTATAGGAAGCAAAGATATATAACCAACATTTCAGGCCTGAGCCCTTTGACAAGCAGGCAGGTGTCTGTATAAATAGGTGGAAATAGGAGGGAAGAGGGGCAGGGGGAGGAGCATGGGTCAAAAGACGAGGTCATAGGTGCATATGGGTGAGAGGGCAGGAGAGAAAAATACAGAGAAGAGATAGGGGGGGGTGGTAGTTCCCTGAATGGAGAGGGAAAGGGTGGAAGCTGGAGGAAAGGAGAAACACACACACACACACTCACACACACACAGTGTGACTTGACTTGGAAATGGGCTGTGGAATTTATACGATTGGCCACTGGGTGATCCCTATTATTGCAGCTCACAGAATGAAGGTGATCAACGAAACAATCTCCTAGTCTTTGCTTCCTATGGCCGGCTTAATTTCTCCAGCAAGTTTATGTATCACATTACTATTGCAGATTTTCCTGTTTAACTCATTTTCTTAATGTTATCTTTCTTTCCCAAGCTTCAGCTCATGATCAAAAGGAGGAATCTATGTTTATTTGTCTCAGTTTTTATGGTCCTGAGCAGTGAATCAATTTAAGATCTATAACACCTCAGATTCTTAACCTCATAAAAAAAGGTATCCATGCATCCAACAGGCAACAGCAATAATCCTCTTTGCCTTGTTTCTTCCCAACCATTAGGTCATCCCTCTCACATTAGAGTGGTTAGGCAGATTATGCTGCTTTATAAGGAATCAATACATAGCCGATAGTTATCCAACTGAGGCCACTTCATTTTACTTCCTGTTCTCTGTACTGCTGGTCCATATGAGGAAAACAACAAGAGTTCAATTAAAGAGTAGGAAACACCAACACCACATGCTGAAATAAAGGGCTAAACTGCTTCAGGCTGCTTTCAGATAGTTTTGACAATAGTGTCTGCAAGGAATTTGTGGAGGCGTTGTTTGGTTGGCCACACAATTACAAAGGAACTTGAAGGGATGAAGAGAAAAAGAAAAGTTAAGTAAATTGGAACTAAATTTAAGACTTACAAGTAGTCCTCTGAGCTCCTGTAAAGCATTATATTCTTGAGTTGTGTTCTTAGTAAGTGGAGTCTAGAAGCAAACAAAAGGAAATGCGACCAAAGGTAAATCAATCAAATACAAAACTGATTTGTGGAATTTTTGGCTACAGGAATTTCAGAAGCATTCAGAATTAAATACTCTGCAGTATTTTATTGGAGTAGGGTGACGATAAAATAAATACACATGTACTGCACCAAAAATGGCTTTTTTTAAGCAAGTAAATCAATAGGAGAAAATGACATTCAGAGACGATTACACCTGGGACCAACAATTCACAATGATCTGTAAACCATTCAAAATCTTGAATAAAGTGATAATCACAGAATGAAACAAATTTATGTTCATTGGTATAACATTTTCTTCATATTGATAAAAAGATGCATTTAAAAAGAAACAACTAGGGATGCAAATGCTGCTTTACTAAAAATTTCAGATATTTCAGCATTTAAGAATTGAAGCAATGGCTTACGTGAAACTCATTATAGCAGGTACAAAAGCAAATTTATTTATTGAGACTTGAGAAATCAATATTATGGAAATATTTGGATATGCAATTTTACTTCATTGAGACAAGCAGGATTAAACTGGTTAAATCATGGCAATGGGAGGTTCCCAGGCTGGGAGCTGGATAATAGGAAGATGAGCTCTGGCTGTTGCTACTACCACCAGTGAGTTGAGCACAAAAGGCAAAAGTCAAAAAGTTTGCAGAATTAAGTTGGCAGAATAAGTGTAATTGCAGGTGATGACTTTTGCTAATCCTCCTACAAACTCAACTCTCCTTAAAGAACAATTTGAAAGTAGCAACCAGAAGTTGAATAGCCATTGTTAAAAGTTTGAGAGGTCTCCATGTTTAAAATCAACTGAAAGGAAGCAATTTAAGACTCTAAACTTACAAATTTAGTGACAAACCTGCTCTGCTGCAGCCATCCAAAATTTGCATTCCCCCATTCTTCAAGGTGACAAATTGGCAACTTAGTAAATGATTAATTTTACAAATATGAATGCATTCCTGTTTAGGATTCCTCAGCCAAAAGTAAAACCAAATAAATTGAGGAATTTGTGAATAAATTTTATAGTTTCAAGATAGAAAACTAAATTAAAATATCATTACCTTGTCAGTACTATGAACTTTCCGAAGGTGAACTCCCTTCTTAATTCTTTCCATCATCTCCTAAACTGCTTGTTTCTTCAGCTCTTCAAAAGACCCTTCTTTATAAAGTTTGAAAAGTAATTATTTGGAATAAAAAATGATTTGTGTGTGCATCTTTATCATCCAAAGCTTTTGTATTGCTTAAATAATTTCTTAGTAGGAAATGCAAACTTGGAAGGTACATTGAGCTGATCTTTTTTCTAATTACCATAATGGTATTTGATATAAGTCAATACTATCCCTGATTTTTATGTTTACATTGAATGCTTGAATGTGGTTTTACCTACAGCCATGTCCTCCCATACACAATGTTATTGTTCTGGGGATATCAGAACACAGTTTTTAAAGTGTCACTAGAATTTGTAACTATATTTAAATTATGAACATACTAAAAATTTATAGTAACTGAAACAAACAACAAACCTAATCAAATCATTTGCAAAGCAAGGAGAGTCACAGCATGCTTACAAAAAATGCTTTGCATTTATAACATCATTCTCAACATTATCAAGATATTCCAAAATACTTTGTATCTAATTATGTATTTGCAATGTTTTGTCAGTACATTTAGCAATGTATTTAGAATCTGGCACAACTGCCACAATATGTCAGATACAGTACTAGCATATCTAAAAAATGATTGCCCATCCTTAAATGCCCTTGAAGAACTGAATATGTGAATTCCTGAAGTCTGCTGTTAGTACTTTTAGATGGGGAACCTCAGTATTTCTATCTAGTGAAAGAAAGAATGGAAATGGGTTCCCTTGATTTGTGACATTGGAAGGTGGCAGTTCACTTATCCACCTACATTATTGAACATCTAGTTGGCAGGAAATCACAGGTCAAGAACATTCTATTTAAGTGATAGGAAGGGCGCCACCAAATGGACAGCATTTCTTTGAATGGTGTCAAGCTTCTTGAGAGTTGGAGCAGCAGTTATTGTCTGGGCTGAGTGCATTGCAAAATTACTCTTTTGCTTTTCTTTCTCCTTTTAGGGGCACGAGCCAATGCTCATGGCGACTCTGCCTTATGGCAGACAAACGTTGAAGTATATCATATATATTGATATACTACGACAATAAAAGAAACCTTTGAACTCAAGGTCGAATGTAGTCCGCATCTTGCTACAGGCAGGAGTGAACTTCATTCTCGGGCAGTACGGTTGGCCTAGCAGTTAACACAATGCTGTTACAGCCCAAGCAATCAGGACTTGGGTTCGAATCCTGCGCTGTGCAAGGAGTTGGAACATTCTCCCTGTGTCTGCGTGGGTTTTACCCGGGGCCTCAGTTTTCCTTCCACCGTTTGAAATATATGAGGTTAATTTGGTGTAATTGGGCTGCACCGGCTCATGGGCCAAAAAGGCCTGTTACTGTGCTGCATGAATAAATTTAAAATTTACATTTCAAATGTAAATAAATTTAAAAATGACCATGTCTGATTTTTTTGTTAAATTGTATGAGAAAGAACAATTATTATTCATGACAAAAATTGGTCCAATAACAATGTAGCAGCTAAGGAAATCAACCACCATACATCACAATGTCCACATTTTCAGAAGTAGATTTTATTGAATTCAGTGTATTTTTAAACCATGATTAACTATAAAATTTTAAGTGGCCCACCTGTTTCCTGTGAAAGGCCTCTTCCAACCCCAGACAAATGAGATGCTTTCTGTTGTTTATAAACGATCATCATAAGATTTCTGTTGAAAACATTTTTTCTCAGATTCCAGTTCAAGTTGGTTTCCAAATCATAGGACAGTTTACTTCTGATATCCAATTAACAAAATGAAGATCATACTAATAATTGTGAAGAAGCAACAATCACACACCCGCTTACCCTGCAGAGAATCAAATGAACAGCAGATATTCCTTTCACTAACATATGCTCACTGCAATGGTTTCCTCCTGAAAGCATGAATTCAACCTCAGTGGATTTAAACAGCCAATGTTTTAAAAAGATCCCGCGGTCTACCTTTAATTCACCTTACGATACTTTAAATATGTCATATGTTTCAAATAATTTCAAGTATGTTTTCTTGTGACTGGATTAAATGTGAAGAATAGTCATTTCTACAAAGATCTTAAGAAAATATCCTCATCTCATACATACAACCAAATGCTTACAAAGTTAAGAAGACATGAAGACTCCCTCAACATTTGACCATTGAAAGGATAGCGAAACATAAAGATTAGCCACTGCTAGAATGCAGCCAACACAGTGGCTAATTTCACACAGGTATTTTCTGCCGCATCAATGTGTTAACGATCAATTGATTTGTTTTTGTGATCTTCGGTGAAGGATTTGAATAGCCATTATGTATGTGCTGTGGAAAAACACAAGAATTCAAGAAAACAGGGCCAGGAGTAGACCACTGGGTCCCTCAGGTCAGCCATTTTAATATGATCATAATCTAGGTTCATATGCTAGGCCTCTCTGAGTCAGTTCTCCATTATCCTCAGTTGCTCAACCTTTCAAACATCTCATCATCTCGTCTCTACCACCCCCAGGGGAGAGTGTGTCATGGGAACTTTTACATTGAACTGGACAAGCAGGTGGAACCACAATTTGACATCCCATCTAAAAGACGCCATTCCAACTGTCGAAAGGTACTGTTTTAAGGACATCAGATTTAAATTGAACTGCAGTGAACTCTACTTTTAAGGAATAATTCTGGGAGTGCACCTGGTAATTGGGAGACCTATCCACCAGACCTGTGAAATTTCCCTGACAGTTTTTGAAAATTTATGAGGAGAAGGTTCACAAATTATCGAAACATGGCATCAGTAGATGTGGGAAACAGAATTGAAAATCCACAAATATTCAAAGGGTGCTGCCAACACACAAGGCTTTCCACGATTAGGCAAGACTCACTACCAGTAAAGAAGACCTGCATTGTTATTGCTTTGAGTAAAGACATCAACCTATCCCTTATTGTAAGCAAGACACCTGAAGACCGGCTAATGGCAGATCATCAAATATTTCCAGCTTATGGAAAGAAGTTATTTTTTATGGATATTAAGCTAACATGAGTAATAATAACTTTTTGAAAAGCTGGTGTTTTGAAGCATATCAGCTTCTGTCTGAGCGGTGACAAGGATTCATTCCAGCTTGCCCGTCATAGTAATAGATCTATAGTAGATGCCATCTCACTGGCTCAACACAAAGCCCTGGTACACCTGGACAACAAAGATGCATACATCAGGATGGTCTTTATCGACTACAGTTCAGCATTTAACATAATTTCCCCTCAAAACTGATCAGCAAACTCCAAGACCTGGGAGTTAACACCCCGCTGTGTAATTGGATCATTGATTTCCTCACCTCCAGACGACAATCAGTGAAGACTGGTAAAAGCTTCTCCACTGTCTCCATCAGTACCGGAGCATCGCAGGACTATGTTCTTAGCCCCCTGCTCTACTCACTATACACCTACAACTGTGTAGCCCAATATGACGATAACACCATCTACAAATTTGCCAACTCTACCACGGTAGTAGGTTGTATAAAGGAAGGGGATGAGTCAGAATACAAGATGGAGACTGAAAATTTGGCTGAATGGTGCACCAACAACAACCAAAACTAAGGAGCTGAATATTGACTTCAGGAAAGCCAGAGGTGATCCAGGGGATCAGAGGTTGACCAAATTTAAGTTCTTAGGAGTCACTATCTCGGAGGATCTTTCCTGGACCGACACAGCAATGGCATCATGAAAAAAGCACATCAGTGCCCCTACTTCCTCAGGAGTTTTCGGAGGTTTGGTACGGCACCTGAAACCCTGGCAATTTCTACAGAGGTGTGGCGGAAAGTTTGCTGACTGGCTGCATCACGGTCTGGTATGGGAACAACAATACCCCTGAGCGTAAAGCCTTCCAAAAGGTAGCGGACACAGCCCAGGACATCACAGGAAAAACTCTCCCCACTATTCAGTACAGGGAACGCTGCTGGTCAGAGGGCAGTAGCAATCATCAAAGACCCACACTACCCAGCACATGCTCTGTTCTCGCTGCTGCCATCAGGAAAGAGGAATAGGATCCACAAGTCTCACACCACCAGGTTCAGGAACAGCTGCTACCCCTCTACCATCAGACACCTCAACTCAACGACAAAGTAAATCAGTGACTCACTTAAAGACTCTCACTTATGCACTTAATTGATTTTCTTTTTGTTCTCTCTGTATCGCAGTTTGTTTACATTCATTATCTATTTACAGTTCGTTATTTGTTTACATGTTTACACAGTCGAGAGTTTCCTTTCCACTACCAATTAGTGGTAATTCTGCCGCGCCCACAGGAAAAAGGAATCTCAGGGTTGTATGTCATGCTAGGTCTGTACTCTGACAATAAATCTGAAATTATCATGTTGATATTATGCATATTAATGATATCAAAAAGAAAAGATAACCTACATTCTGAACCTTCTGGATAATTAAATATCCCCATCAGTCATTCCACCCTCTTAGATGTTGCATTTGGTTAATTTTGCTTTCCCAGTTATTTCTGAATTTAATCACTACACGTAGCAGGTGCTTACCCAGGCCAAGAATTCCTAGCCTAAATTATTCCACTTCTCTTTTCCCTGTGAAAAACACAAGCTCATCAAGTTTGCAGCACTGGTCCTCGCATCTCTTAACGTCAAATCTTACTCTAATCACTCAAGTGGCAGTGCACTAGGATATTTTGTGATAATAAAAGGTAAAGGCAATCTGTTCTTATAAAGTGAGTTTAGAAATATTGATTTAAAGTGTATGCAGAGTTGTGTTGCTGGAGTCATCTTCTCACAGGATTGGGATATCAATAGGCAGTTTGGTAAAGCCATTACCCATCAAATCATCTACAGGGAGCAGATGAGGAAGATGTATCACAAGGAGCTATTGACTGAAATATTGCCTCTTGCCTGTATTTATTCTTTTGTGTTGAATTGACATTTAAACCAAGGTTAATATTCTCCCAGAATCACAGTGCGGCTTTCGCGCAAACAGAGGAACCATTGACATGGTCTTTGCCCTCAGACAGCTCCAAGAAAAGTGCAGAGAACAAAACAAAGGACTCTACATCACCTTTGTTGACCTCACCAAAGCCTTCGACACCGTGAGCAGGAAAGGGCTTTGGCAAATACTAGAGCGCATCGGATGTCCCCCAAAGTTCCTCAACATGATTATCCAACTGCACGAAAACCAACAAGGTCGGGTCAGATACAGCAATGAGCTCTCTGAACCCTTCTCCATTAACAATGGCGTGAAGCAAGGCTGTGTTCTCGCACCAACCCTCTTTTCAATCTTCTTCAGCATGATGCTGAACCAAGCCATGAAAGACCCCAACAATGAAGACGCTGTTTACATCCGGTACCGCACGGATGGCAGTCTCTTCAATCTGAGGCGCCTGCAAGCTCACACCAAGACACAAGAGAAACTTGTCCGTGAACTACTCTTTGCAGATGATGCCGCTTTAGTTGCCCATTCAGAGCCAGCTCTTCAGCGCTTGACGTCCAGCTTTGCGGAAACTGCCAAAATGTTTGGCCTGGAAGTCAGCCTGAAGAAAACTGAGGTCCTCCATCAGCCAGCTCCCCACCATGACTACCAGCCCCCCCACATCTCCATCGGGCACACAAAACTCAAAACGGTCAACCAGTTTACCTATCTCGGCTGCACCATTTCATCAGATGCAAGGATCGACAATGAGATAGACAACAGACTCGCCAAGGCAAATAGCGCCTTTGGAAGACTACACAAAAGAGTCTGGAATAACAACCAACTGAAAAACCTCACAAAGATAAGCGTATACAGAGCCGTTGTCATACCCACACTCCTGTTCGGCTCCGAATCATGGGTCCTCTACCGGCACCACCTACGGCTCCTAGAACGCTTCCACCAGCGTTGTCTCCGCTCCATCCTCAACATCCATTGGAGCGCTTACACCCCTAACGTCGAAGTACTCGAGATGGCAGAGGTCGACAGCATCGAGTCCACGCTGCTGAAGATCCAGCTGCGCTGGATGGGTCACGTCTCCAGAATGGAGGACCATCGCCTTCCCAAGATCGTGTTATATGGCGAGCTCTCCACTGGCCACCGTGACAGAGGTGCACCAAAGAAAAGGTACAAGGACTGCCTAAAGAAATCTCTTGGTGCCTGCCACATTGACCACCGCCAGTGGGCTGATAACGCCTCAAACCGTGCATCTTGGCGCCTCACAGTTTGGCGGGCAGCAACCTCCTTTGAAGAAGACCGCAGAGCCCACCTCACTGACAAAAGGCAAAGGAGGAAAAACCCAACACCCAACCCCAACCAACAAATTTTCCCTTGCAACCGCTGCAATCGTGTCTGCCTGTCCCGCATCGGACTTGTCAGCCACAAACGAGCCTGCAGCTGACGTGGACTTTTTACCCCCTCCATAAATCTTCGTCCGCGAAGCCAAGCCAAAGAAGAATGTACAAAGTACAAAGATGCCAAACTTGAGCATTTCATAGTCAATTAATTTGTGACCAACCTTTCCAAGATTTTGCAAATCTGAACACTAAAAAAATACCAACTTCACAAAATAAAATACTGGTACATTAAGAGATTCAGAATATAAAAATAAGTATTGTTATTACTTTACAGGATTTGATGATGGTGACAGCTGTGGAAGAGCTGGAGGTAGTGGTGGTATTGGTGACAATGAGCCTTCTGCTTGTTGGATGCGTTTCCCCAGTTCATCAACTGTAACAGAAGTACGAGAGCTTAAAGTTAACATGACTGCTACTTAAACATCATGGAAAATGAAAAGGGCATTTATTAATTAAAGTCTAATTGCTGTATCTCATTAATGCGGTTAACAAAAGAGAGGAAGTCAGAAGCCCTTTGCTTCTCCCACCTTTTCCTGTTCTCAACCCAAGCACCAAAGTGTCATCACCTTTGCTGCCACCCACCCCCTTACCTTACACGACTCCTCCAACTCTTCCCTTCTCTTTCTCGGCTTCTCATTATCACTCCAAGAGAAGCAACCGCCAAAATAATCTCACAGACTGCAATTGCTTCCCCTCTGCTTCCTGCAAGGTCTCCGTTCTACTTTGCCTGTTGCTGTTTCCCAAATTTTCAGACAGAACAATATTTTAGAGCAGTGTTTCTATGTCTATTCTTCCCACTATAACTGTGGATTTCTCTCAGCCTTGGCAACAGAGCTCCATTTTGCATACTTCTGTTCATCAACTTTCTCTCCACTCCCAGAACCCATAACCCTCACCCTTTTGAGCTGCCAAATTCAAGATTTAACTGAATTTAAACATCTTCAACATTATACACTTTCCGCTCCTGTTCAGCAGTGCAAAGGAAATGTTTCCTCTGGGACACACTGATTTGTTCTTCCATCACCATCAATACCATTCCCCTGGGCCTTTTATGTGCCATCACAGGAGATTCAATAATTGTTCTTTTATCTTCTCAACTCCTAACATTCAGGGCCACCAATAATCTTTTCAGGTGAAGCAACTTTTCTTGTACTTTCCCCACTACTATCTCCTCTCTAGTGGATAAATAAATGGAGATTGGGGATTACTTTGTTGAACACAGTTCAGCGTGCAACAATGCTCTATCCCACCTCCTTGCTGAAGTCTCCTTTCTTAGCAGTCTATGTTGTTAGTGAAAGTCTGAAGAACTGCAGCTCATCTTCTGACCAGGTTCTGGACTCAACATTGTATTCAAAGATTTCCAGTAAAGTTTTTCAGCATTTTCACTTCTGATTGCTAGCATTTACAGTTTTACTTACTTCTGTTATATTAAGATAATTATTCTAGTACCCTAATTATACCTCCTCTATTCTGACTCATGTTCCATTACTGCCTCCTTTCATCTCACACCATCTGCTATTCACCATATCAAAGATTTCCTTCTTTCTGCTATTCTACTCTTCCTATTTCCTCTGAATCTTAAAGTCTGCTCATTTCTATTTTCCTTTTCTGATCAGATACAGTTATCAACCTGCCACAGATGCTGCGTGCTTTGCTAAGCATTTTATTGATTTTTAGAATGAATCCTCCTTCATTATTTTTCCTTTGTGTCCATACCATTAGATACAGCTCACCTTCCTCGGCCATATCGTCTCTGCTACTAAGATCATTTCAAGTACTGCCTCTCACAATTCTTTCCTTGCCCTTGTGCACTTCAGGATTTGAATGCCAATACTTTCCAGTCACTATTCTAACCTTGCTGCAGCCAATGGCTCATGCAAGTCACTGCAGGTAACTTCTTTCCTTGTCTGCACTCCCCATTACTTCTGGCCTCTTCCAATTACACGGTCCTCTTATGCGTCAACAAGTCTAATTTTAGTCCTCTTTCCCCAGTCATGGCTTATCCTAAATTTCATGCATTAATCCCTACTCTGATACACATAAAGTCATTTAAAACTTTGCTTGTCCCCTCCACAACTGCTCGCCGTTCATTCATTTTCTCCAGCCAATTTGTTCCTAGGGGTTATTTCTTTCCCTTCAGCTTGCCCATCACACCATGCTTTGTCTGTGCCTTCAGTTCACAATGATAATTTAATTTTTTTATTGCTATTATGCAACACATCTATACACTTAACTACTGTACATAACAAAAATCTCCATTTTCCACCATTTCTCATCCCCATTCCCACTATTCCTTTTTGCAAAGAGCTCAAAGATATTTGCTCAAACATAAGGAAAACAAAACAAATGCAAATCGTCATGGCATAATGTACAAAAGCAAATAAAAATTTATTTTATAGAAAACACAAAATACCACATCATCACAGAACCACAATAAATTTGAAAAAAATCTCTCTAATTTTATATTTGTACAACAACTCAAGTTCAGTTAAATTTCCAAGTAATAAAAGTCCCTCAAACATTCAGAGGAGACGAGGTTTACAGATAGTTAAACTGAAAATTCAAGATAGACCCATGCAATCTAGTAAAAAGATAAAATTAATCTTTTCAAATCTATATTACATGAAAGGACAGAAAACTTACTGGTATGTTAGAGATCTTGTACTTGCTGATCAGATTTTTTACACTGAAGTTCCACTTTTTCTTCCTCATAAAGTCTCAGCTGCTTCATCAGTGAATTTACTTCTTTCTGAAGTCGGAAGGTCATTTAGGCGTTCCTCCATTTCCTCTATCTGACAACCCAAAAAAGATTTTTGTTTGTGCCCCATTTCACTTGCATGTTGTAATTTCTCTCATGGCTGAAAATCATCCATCTCTAGCTTCCATCCACTGTTTCTTCACATCTGCCCATTATTAAGTAACTATTCACAAATCAAGGAACCACACCACCCAGCACACTCTCTGTCCTTGCCGCTACCATCAGGAAAGAGGTGTCGGTGCCACACCACCACCAGGTTCAGGAGCAGCTGCTACTCCTCCACCATCAGACTCCTCAACGACTAACTCAATCAGGCACTCTTACTTGTCCACTTAATTGATTTTTTTTCTATCTCTGTATTGCACAGTTTATTTACATTTCCTTGTTCATATGTGTAGGATGAGTCCTTTTTTTTTGCACTGTCAATATGTGGTAATTCTGCACCACCCGCAGGAAAAAGAACCTTGGGGTTGTATGTGAAGTCAAGCATATAGTCTGACAATAAATCTGAATTCAACAGAGATGAATGTGTTGATCACAGCATCATTTAAAAGACAGGAAAACACCAAATGAAATTGGTGGAAGAGCTCATCAGTGCACAATTTCATGCTCTTTAACCATTTCCCTGAAGGGTGGATTGAGAAGAGAGTGCTGCCTGCATGCGATGGGTTCTTCAGTACTTTGTCTACCTTTATAGGGCAGTGAAAAGAGTAGGTGGAGTGAAAGGAGGTTTATGTAATGTTCTGAATTACATTCACCTCCTGATCTTGGGCATAGCAGCTTAGTGGTACTATGCAATAAACATTATGGGCTCAGGCCCAAAACACTGGTTACCTTTTACTTTCTGTAGATGTTACACAACCTCTTAATTGTGTATTGCACTACAACCCCAGCATCTGCAGATTGTCCTGTTTAACTCCATACTACTATACAATATCTTAAAAAATGAATTAAACGTGTTTTGGATTATAACAAAATATCCATTATTCTGAAAAAATAAACTGCTTGTGCAGCTCCACCAACATCCCAAGTGTAATGGACTAACAGGGTTTACTGTACTGCAATGGTTCCCCATCAAACAAAAAGCATGCACTAAATTATATCAGCAATTAAATGATACACTTTTATGTTACATAATTAACTAATTACTTTCAATAACATATAGAAACATATTTTTATATTTAACTTCCAAAGTTTATTCCCTTCTTTCACCTTCTCAACAGCAACAATTACTCTCTGCTTTACACATGATGAGCCCATAATGAAGCATTGGTTACCCTTTACTTCCAACAGAAATGCTACCTAACCTGCTTAGTTTCCCCAAGGTGATCAAACAATCTAGCCATCTAGGAATTCCCAAAGATAACTTCTTCAAATAGGTTACATTTATAAATGATCTCCCATTCTCCATTTTAATTATTACTCTAACCAATCACAGCCTTGGCAAATTGTCCTATGTGAACTACACCTTGCACTTTTGTTTCATTGTGACACTGTTTTTATTCTCCCTCTGGCCCCCTGTACTATATGGAGGATCATCTGCCTGGAGAGCACACAAAACAATGTTTTTCAACAGGTTTATTTGTCATCATGTGACAATAAACAATTCAATTTCCAAGCATTGACTATTTAACTCTGAACTTCACCGTAGTTAGCTACATTAAGTAAATAACACAGCAATGACCGTATCAGATGGCTTTCAGATTGTTCCTTAATACAATAAACTCTTCCCCAACACCCCCCCCCACCACCTCACCATTTTTGGATTATTTTCAATGCTCACAGTTCAGCTTTAACATCAGTAAATCCAGGCCTGGTGTAACACTGCTGAGTGGATCCCTCATGGCATCCAGCTCATTTTGACTTTGATTGAACCCATTCAGTGACTTCTTAAATGGCAGTAGCTCTGTGGACACCGAACGCTTATAAAGGCCTGTGTACACGCACATGCATGCACACAGACAGCAGCATTTTAAACAAAGTGACCAAGGAGCTTTAGAATGTTCTACAAATAATCGAGTTCACTAACATTCTCACAAAGGAAATCTACCATTCTTCCCTGGCTTGGTATTTACATACCTCCAAATCTAACACTCAGAATTTCACTGAAGTGGCAGACCAAAGCCAACCTAACCACAGCACAAATATGTTCCATGAATTTTTAAAACGTACGTTTCCATTATACAGTGATATCTGTTAAGCAGAGAAATATCTTATCTCTTGTACAGAATTCTTTCCTGCTCCATTGTCTCGGTCACATTTGCAAGGTCATCAAGAGCTTTCATGAGTTGCTCATGAGGCACCATTTTCTGAATAAGAACCCGGCTTCGCCTTTTTAGTTTTTTTTATTCAAGAAGCATCTGAAATGAAGACAAATTAATTTAAACTGCAAGCATTTGGAGCTTTGACCAAATTCATTACCTACTTTAGTTTTCTTCAGGTCTAAGCTGCTAGTGGCCCTTTCCCAATATTTTCCATCTTTGAAAATCTGTCCCAGTCTGCTCATCAGACATGCAAAATGATCCAGAAGGGTTGATTTGATATTAATGAAATAATTTGCCTACGTACATAGTTACCTTGCCACTGCATAATGCATTAATGATTAGGCTTATAGCTGTCATCACTTCTAGGGTTGTGCTTTTTATTTGCAGACTTGAATGTCTGCAAGGTCACACACTCTGTGATTAATAACTCCAATTAATGTCCATACCTCATGGGCAAAGGACTCTGCCTCCTTTCGGAGATCTTCCTCCATTTCCAGACTATGTTCCAAGCCTTCGTATTCTTCCAAGGCCAAAATGGAAACTTAAAGAAACACAAATATTTAAGATTTAGCAATAAATTGCATTTTAAAATTACTTCAGTCCATAGTGAAACCGAATAGGTTTCTAATACAGTCACAAAATTAACATATAATTTTTTTTTAAATTAAATTTTAATTTTAAATTCTGTCACTTAAACCCAAGTTCATAAATATTCAATGCCTTTTGGTATTGTTTATCTGGTTATCACTGCTTGATAATTCAAACTTGCTTGTAAAGATTTATTCAAATCAGTTTCAATAACTAGTACCCGATACTTTTTTTTAAAAATGTCAAGCGTTTACCATTTGAAGCAAACATCGACAAAAAAAATGCATCATTGTTAAAAATATTTCAGCATTTGGACTCTGGAGAACATTTTGAGTTTGACTCCCTAACATTGAATCCATACAGGAAATCGAGCCATCGAGCCGGTGACTTCTGCACAAGTGACTGATTATTTGCTTTATTTGAGCAAATGCTCAGTCACATCCACTAGATGGAGCACCAGATTTTTTTTGGTGGAGGAATTGGATGGACACCGTCCAGGTCCCAACTTCAACTAAATGCTACAAAAGAAACTTGCTTATCTAACTGTTACATTCTCTGCAGAAAGGAAACATTGTAAGTGAAAGATAAACTAGGAAGTTGCCCTTCTGTATTCCAGATCCAAAGTTTCACTGCACACATATGATGAAATTAATCACATGCACTTTTCATTATAAATGTGCTTTCTTTTCAAAAGATGGGCAAAAAAAAGTTTGATCAAGTTCAGTAGTTCTCAACCTTTTTCTTTCCACTTTAAGTTATCCCTAGGCCATTGGGTGCTCTGTGATTAGTAAGGGATTGCTTAAGGTGGGATGTGAGTGGGAAGGGAAGGTTGACAATCTCTGCTACAGACCCAATTGCAACTGAAATATTTTGCTTGAGAAAAATTGTCATTGGCCCATTTCCTTTGGCATTATGAAACCGTGCACGTAACGAGTCAATTAGGTACGATTAAAACAGTGGTTTTTCTTTCCACCCACATACCACCTTAAGCAATCCCTTACTAATCACAGAGCACCTATGGCATAGGGAATACTTAAAGTGGAATGTGGGTGGAAAGAAAAAGGTTCAGAACCATTGATTCTACTTTGAAGGAAAGCCACCGACCTTTTTAAATCTTGTTAGCAGCATTATTGGGGAGAGAAAGAAACAGAATCAGGAAGTGAAAGAAAAAGCTAGATCCTAGGCCAATTTCTCCACCATGTTTTCATTTCTTGCACACTTATTATTATTATATTTTCACTTTTACTAAGATAATATCGATCTATTGTTTTGACAAAATCCAGGTGAGTGTAGAACCATAGAACATTATAGCATAGAAACAGGTCCCTTCTAGTCTGTGCTGAAGTACAAGAGTTTTGATTATTTACAAAAATAACCAGAATATCAAGGAAAAAAAAACATAATGAAGTCAATCTGTGCATTATGAATGAAAGTAACATAGATACAAGGCAGAGTTCAGTCGACTGGTTGCATCTGTGCTGTTGCAGCCATGTTCCTCCTATTGAATGAGGCAGACACTAATAACCAATGTAGACATCAACTATGAAAGATCATCACACAAGTTATAGTCGTACCAAGTTTAGCCACTAATAAGCCAGGGCCATAGAGATGTATAATGAACCTTTCAGCCCACAACTTTCACGCTGACTTTTTTGCCCACCTAATCTATATGCATTCAAGAAGCTGTCCAAATGGCTCCTAAACACAGTAATTATCCTGATCCCACAACCTCCTATTGCAGCCTATTCTGTTCATCAACCAGACTGGAGTTGAAGGGAAAGATTAAACAGGTTAGGACTTTATTCCTTGGAGCAAAGAAGAACGAGAGGAGATTTGATAGAGGTTTATAAGATTATAAAAGATATAGACTGAGTGGATGTGAGAGGCTTTTTTCCACTTAGATTGGGGAGGTCAATACGAGAGGACATAGTTTTAAGCTAAAAGAGGAAAGGTATAGGAGAACTTTAGGGGAAAATCCTTCACAGAGAGTGGTGGGAGTGTGGAATAAGTTGCCATCTGATGTGGTGAATGCAGGTTAGATACATGGATGGGAGAGGTCTGGAGGGTTATGGATTAGGATGAGGTCAATGGGACTAGCAAAATAATGGTTTGCACAGACTAGAAGAATCGAATGGCCTGTTTTCTCTGCTGTAGTGTTCTATGGATTTATGTCCTATCCAGTTTTACAAATCCATTGATTTACGCCAATGATCAGAACATAAAATCTGAAAAATCTTTATTGTACTTGGTAAGAATTTGCTTTTGATTTTCAACTTTTTCCATTCAGAAAAATATTCATTTCTTCTTCCTTCTGTAACTGAAAAAATACAGAAATTAATTTGTATAACAATAAAGACAATCTCTAAAATAACATTATGCAGTAAAGGCTATTCAAAACATTTATGCCTTTTGTTTTACATTAATATGTTTGCAACGAGGGCATCACCAGCAAGGCCAACAATCATTGCTCACACCCCGGCCCCCCAACCAATTGTCTTTGAGAAGGAAGTGATCCTTGAATTGCTGGTCTTCTATTGAAAGCATTCGTATAGTCTCACTGATAGTGAATTTTAGGAGATTAGTCAAGTACCAATGAAGAAACAGTGAAACATTTCCAAATCTGGATGATGTGCAGTTTAGAAAATAACCTACAGTAGGTGCTTCCATTCACCTGTTGCACTCAACTTTCTTGGTGATAGAGGTCAAGGGTTTGGGCAGTGCTGTCAGAGTGACCTTGCTAAGCAGCTGCAATGCACTTTGTACAGGGCATGTTCTTCAGCATGTTCCTATAATAGTGTAGAGAGTGCATGGATAGGAAGCAGCAATTGGTGCCAAGGAAGCAACTCAATTGTCCTGGAGGTCATCAAATTTCTTGAGTATTGTTGGAGTTGAATTCTTTCTTACTTTTTGGTCCTGCCTTGTACAAGTAGAAAGGTTTAGAAAGGTCAGAAGTGGAGTCAATGTCTGGCCTGCTCTTGCAAGCTTAGTATTTATGTGCCCAGATCTAACAAAGTTTCCTTAGGTTGCTGAAACAAGACTGGCAACAGAATGCCACTGAACATCAAAGATAGATGGCTCGACTCTCCTTCATTGGACCTGACACTGTGGTACAAATGTTGCATGCCACTTTTGCCTGGATGATTTCTTGTTCTTCCGGCATGCAGGCGCACTCAACTTCATTCTCTGAGGAGTTGGAAATGGAACTAACGATTTGCAGTCAACATTAAACATGAACAGTTGATGGTCATCATGCCTCAGACACCACTTTGAGAATTTTCTGCAATGATATTGTCAAGCTGGATGATTGACCTCCAACAACCACAACCATTTTTCTTTATGTGAGAAATAATGCCACAGTTGGTCAAAAGCTGTCTTTATATGTTGAAAGTAAGGACATTAAAATATAAAACAAGCCTTGTTCAGTGAGAGTTCAGTAAGGAACATTACCGATCGACACATATGGCATAGTAATTAGCTCAGTGCCAGCGATCAGGGTTAGAGTCCTGTGCTGTCTACAAGCAGTTTCTATGTTCTCCCCATGTCTGCGTGGGTTTTCACCAGTGGCTCTGGTTTCCTCCCACTATTTGAAACATACCGGGGTGTAGGTTAATAGTGTGTAAATTGGGCGGCACGGACTTTTGGGCCGAGTTGGCCTGTTACAGTGCTGCATGTCAAAATATTTTTTAAAAATTAAAAATATATGTGCCATGTTGATATTTAAGAGATAATATCACTTAGCCATTTTATATTCAGCCCTTGAGCAAGTTTTTGTTATTTAATGAACTGTACTCGGTGTGAATAATACACCATGATATCCCTCAATACATTCACCAACCACAAATCTTGCTTCTTCAGTAACCACACTTTTTAATGAACGAGAATCCTATATTTCAACTATTCCATGAAAAAAAACTCAAGTTACACCCCCAAATGATCTAAGATAATTTAAAACTTGTTTTTCTTTGTCCTAAATGACCAACTTGTCTCATCGTTCAAAGTTTAGCTTTATTGTCAGAGTACGTATATAAATCACATACCACCCTGAGATTCCTTTAATTGAGTAGTCATTGTCAACGAAAGCCATACAACCCCCTTGGGGTCCACAAACTGAAATCATATATTTTTTAAAAATGTAATCAATAGCAGAGAACTACAGAAGAAACCAACTAAACCTGATTGCTTCACAGGGAAGGGGGCCCATAAACTTTGAGCAGAGTTGGTCCTAAGGGGGCCAAAACCTAAATAAGACTGAGAATGGCTGATCTAGCTACTCTATTAAAGCTGCTCATCATTTTGAACTGTCAAGGCAAAACCATTTTTATGCAATCTACCCTTTCAATTTAATCCTTTAGACCTCAGTATCATTCTAAAGAATCAGTACCTTCTCCATTTTAATGTATTGAGCTAAAAGGTAGCAGAGTGCCCTCTATGGGGCTCAACTAAGGCATGAAGTACCACTTCACACCCAACTCCAGCTCCTTTCAAATAGACCCAGCAGGCTCAACTTCCCTATCAGGTACTGAGGTCTGATTGTGTTGAATGCTGAACTGAATTTAATAAACAGCATTTGAACATACATGTCCTTATTTTCCAGGTGGGTGAGGGCTAGATGGAGGGTGGAGGTGATGGCATCATCCACAGAGCAGTTAGATCTGTATCCAAACATCAGGGGTCCAGTGAAGGAGGCAGCAAGACCTTGATGTGCCCCATGACAAGACTCTCAAACTTAATTACGATAGACATGAGTGGAACAGGATGGTAGTCATTGAGGCAGGGCACTGACGACTTCGGCACGGGGACGATGGTGGTGGCTTTGAAGCACGGGAGATGTTAAAGATATCAGTGAGAATATCTGGCAGCGGAGGCACACGTCCCCTAAGCACTCTGTCAGGAATGTTATCTGGACCTGCAGCTTTCAGTGGGTTGATCCTGCCTAACATTCTCCTCACATTGGCAATTGTAAGAGACAGCACCTGATCATTTGGAGGCGAGGTGGTCTTCTTTTCCGCCACATAATTTTTCGCCTCAAAACGCACCTGCGGATCAGTTTTTATTGAATATTGTTGATGGAAATCTCTTTCCCCTCCACAGTCATACGTACTCTCATCTTCCTCATTTCCACAATGGAACAAAGACACAACTTTATAATAACAGATCTTTTACAAAATGAACTGCCTTCACAGATCAGATTCTCCAATTATTGGTTTTCAAATCAAAACTCAGTATTTATTGGCCAACTAAAACAACAAACTTTTCAGAGGTTTACTGATCTGCCTCTTTAATTTGACTCTGCACCATGTTGACTTTGATTCAGGTACCAATTCTTGCATTTTTCATGGCTGCATTTTACCAATGTCCCTCCTTCCTACTTTTAACCATCAAATTAAAGGTGGGCTTATCATCTCATCAATAACGTTACCAATCTATTTCGTTTAATTGGGCTGCCGTGAACTAACATTCAACATCCACTTAGCTCCTGTTCAACTTCTTCTTGTTCACCACCATGATTCCAAGAACTCAATAAGGTCAATATTTTCACCGGCTACATGCATCTCAAACTCAATGTAAAGATGCAATCTGAAATTATGGTGGGACTGAAACATTAACAGAAGCATTCAGAAATAAAATCATGACCTGGAATTATATAAAAGACTTGAGGCAACTGAACCCTGCTTGGACAAATGGGCAGATAAGATATTACTACACACCTCAGAATTCATTTTTCTACTGCCATCAGCTGTTACCTCATCAATGAAGATATGATGGCAGCTCCTCTGGCAGCCATAAATGCTCAGGCCATAACACCACCACAACCCTGCTTCACTGATGAGGTGGTAATGTTTTGGATCTTGGGCAGTTCTGTTACGTTTCCTCACTTTGTTCTTGCCATCACTCTGAAGCACGTAAATCTTGGGCTCATCTGTCCACAAGACCTCTTTCCAGAATTCTACAGGCTCTTTTAAATACTTCTTGGCAAACTATAATCTGACCATCCAGTTTCTCTGGCTAACTAGTGATTTGCATCTTGCAGTGCAGCTCATCAAGTCTTCCACAGACAGTAGCCGTTGACGGATTCACGGCAGCCTTCTGAAGGGCTTTTCTTATCTGTCAGGCAGGTGCTTGGGGATTTTTCTTCATTATGAAGATAATTCTTCTGTCGTCAGCAATGGAGATCTTCCTTGGCCTATCAGTACCTTCACAATTACTGAGTTCACCAGTACACTTTCTTCTTAATGATGTTACAAACTATTGATTTTGGTTTGGATGATGTCTCTTACTGTTTTATTCTTGTTTTTTTTAAAGCCTCATTATTGCTTTTTTTTAACCTTCTTTGACACAATTCTGGTCCTCGTGTAAAAATTGGCAACTACAGACTCCAAAGATGATCAGAAGCTTAGAAGCAAACCTAGCTCTCTTATAACTGCACCAATGAAGCAAATAAACATATCCAAGTACTGTACTCACAAATACTTGTGAAGCCAAATGTCCCAAAGATCATGGTGCCTGAAATGAGGGGACCATGTATCAAAAGTGTTTTAATTGCTACATGGTCAAATGAAAATTTATACAAATAACCTTGAATAAAATCTGGACTGTGCATTTTATTCACATTTAAAACAGTGTAGCACAGGGGCAAAGAAAGGAAAACAGTGTCTGTCCCAAACATTATGGAGGGTGCTGCAACTATGTTTGCCATGCAGGTGACAGGTCGAATCAGATCGCCTGCATTTCGGTTTTGCATTGGGTGCATTTCTCTTTCTGTAGCCATGCAGGTGACAGGTCGAATCAGATCGCCTGCATTTCGGTTTTGCATTGGGTGCATTTCTCTTTCTGTAGATGCCCAACTGCTGAGTTTCTCCATCTTTTTCTGTTTGTATTTATTGGAGGTTAAGGGGTCCGTGCTGAAAACCCAGCTACTCACAATATGTATCAATGTATTTTTGATAAGATGTACAAAATTCCTGCACAAGTTGACCAGCAGGGAGAGATGAGAGAACGCAGAGAGATTTGGGGAGGGGGTGTTGGTGGTAAGGGTGGGGGAAACATGACCAGGCTAGGCAAATTAACAAGGACAAATTATGGAAACTAGAGTAGAAAAATGTGAGATTGTCACTTTGTTAGAGAAAATAAGAAGATGAGATTTTTTTTTAATTGTTAAGGGTTGAAAGGTGTTAATGTACAAGGGTAGCTGTCTTCTTCTCTTTCTTTGGCTTGGCTTCGCGAACGAAGATTTATGGAGGGGTATGTCCACGTCTGCTGCAGGCTCGTTGGTGACTGACAAGTCCGATGCAGGACAGGCAGGCACGGTTGCAGCGGTTGCAAGGGAAAATTGGTGGGTTGGGGTTGGGTGTTGGGTTTTTCCTCCTTTGTCTTTTGTCAGTGAGGTGGGCTCTGCGGTCTTCTTCAAAGGAGGTTGCTGCCCGCCAAACATCCTTGAAATATAATATGTAGATTCAGCAAACAATTATGAAGGTAAATTAAATCCTGGCCTCACAAAATCTTGCAGTAATTATAGAGGATCCCACTGAGATCACATCTTGAATACTGTGCACAGGTCCAATCCCCCTACCTAAAGTAATACTTAAAACAGATAGAATGCAGGGAAGGCTCATGATAATGACGGGATTGGGGGAAATAATGTTGCACAAGGAAACATAAAACACACTTAGGCACTAGTGTTTTCAGGTACCAAACTGTATGGACAAACATGGCATTTGAATTATGCAGGTTGACAGATAAATATTGCTCAGGATACAAGTACAAAGGGAACTTTCATATCAACTCTAGAAAGCACTCAATTGGCAGCTCCATTTTCTGGAGCAGGGTTTGAATACTTGAGCTCCTGGCTGACACAGAGTTTAACTTAATAACATCCAGCTGAAACCGTCATCACAATTGTTTCAAATAGCATTCATTATTTCGGCAAGACTCTTCTTTTGCATTAGATATTTACTTTATTGATGAGGTCCTCTCGAAGATTTTTCAGATTCTCCAGCTGAAAGATCAGCTTCTCCTTTTCTTCCAGCGTTGATGTCAGTTGTTCTCAAAGATCTGAGTCATGGAAATATTTTCATTTACATATTTAACAGTTTTATTTTGTCTTTTTTTTCCTCCAGTGAACCTTTACAAATGCATGAAATACAGAGTAGAGGAGTGGAATAATGTTAAGCATTCTCCATGTCCAGGTAAGCTTCAGGATACTTTGAACACTATGAACATTTAGAGTGCTTTGGTCTTCGAATGGGCTGTTACTCATTACCTTACTTTGGCTACTTCTTCACCAGCCATTCTTACAGGCAAAGAATGTTGAATGTTGCACATTTGGAATACATCACTGAAAAAAAACAAGTTCAACTATCTGTAGACTAGCCATAGCAAATGGTCTTTGATACTCTGGAGTATTGAGCATCCAGATTCTCCATCAAATTTGGTAATATTTATCAACAATTAAAATTACTCAAAGTAGACATTATTAGATCTCTTGAAAACTACATGATTTGCCATTTTATAACAAAATACAAAAAGCCAAAGCTTAAATAAAACCAAACTCCAAATTCAGCCCAACATACAATTTATGCCCATGATTCAAAAATAATCTCCATTATAATATGACCAATAATTCACAAAACTACAAAAATTCAAATAATGTTACACTATCTTTTTATTTCAAGAGAAGTTATTGGTGAGGTTAGGATTCCCTTTGGTTTAAAAAAAATTACTCTTCACCCTAACTCACCTTGAATTTGATGTTGGCATTCAATGGAAGAGCACACATCATTGTCTAATTGTACATTTGTTGGATCAATTGCTGAATCTTCTCCCAAAGTAAGCTCGGCAGGGAGAGTATCTATTCCCATTTTTTTCCTTGCAGAATAGGCTGATTCTTTTAAGGTTCTTATCGTCTTTGTTCAGCTGAAAATGAAAAGTTTTGATACGGTGAACAAGTTCTCACGCGGATCTTCAAGGCATTTCCCCCCACCCCCATCCCCAGAAAAGTTTTCCAAGCAAAGAAAGAACCCACAATTCAATGGATGAACATTCAGACCATATACTTCGATCAAGTTTCAATTGCTGTGGCACAGGAAGTAGTAAAATGACAGACTTATGGTGTGGCTTCAGTTGCTAATGAACTTACAAAAAAATGGAGTAAATGGACTTCATTCCAAAAGTACAGTTAACCAACATTGCAAAACTCTTTCTGTTAAAGTCAAGAACAGGTGAAAGAACTGAGGTGCTTAACGGAGTCTGATCTTATTTTAATATCGTCAGTTTCTCAGAGTACTGATCTCCAGTGAAGAGAATCCCTCGGAGCTTGGGTCAGTGATGGCTGTTAGAGATGAAGAGGTGAAATGCACAAGGTGTGGTGTCAAGGGGACAACGCATGTCATTGTCCAGAATTCTGAAGCAAAGGCCATTTGTTTCATTGGGAAGTTTGAACCAGACAATTCCTAGCTTTCAATCGGGTCTGTAACATTCATGTGTTGCTTTATTATCCATTTGGAGTCCAGCGTTGTACTCTACAAAACACAATCTGAATGGTATCAAAAAACATGATGGTAGTTCACCTTAAAACAATGAAAATCAGAGACTGTTGAACAATAAAACCTGATAAAGCAAAATTGAGGCACTACAGTAAGTAAAATGATGTTTGATGCTATGAAATACTAACAGTGAACCTGGCCAACGATACCAACACGTGCATTCATCATTGTTCATTCAGAACAGAGGAAGCTGGGAAGACCAGGGCTCTGATTTAGGGTGGAACACAGTTTTCTAAACATAGAAGAGGCCGAGAGCTTCCCTAGTGATTTTTAACACACATACAAAACCTTGGATTTAGTTTTAAAAACACATAAGAAAAGGGGAGATGTCATCTAAAACTAAGAAAAAAGAATAAAGTAGCATTAGATAGAAAAGTTCAAGTTTATTATCATCCTCTTGTACAATACAACCCAATGGAACAGAGTTCTCCGGCTCTCGGTCCAAAAACAAGCAAACATATCTAAACAAAACACACATACTGGCAAACTATGAATATGCAACACATATAGTGCCCTCCATATTGTTTGGGACAATATAATGATAAATGAAAATAGAGGGATTTCTATTTTCCCCTGTCCTCCACAATTTAAAATTTGTAATCAAACAATTCATATGTGATTAAAGTCCACATTCCAGATTTTATTCAAGGTTATTTCTACACATTTTGGTTTGTCCATGTAGAAATTAAAGCACTTTTTATACATAGTCCCTTTTTTTTTTCACACCATAAATCACATTAGCCATGATATACACTATTTCTTTTTCACACATATACAGTGACTTTTTCTCCCCCCCCCTCCTCCCAAGCCACCCCCCCACCCCCCCCCCCCCCTCTCATCCATTTTAGGTATACAATCTAGGTTGCATTAAGCCAGTCAGACAATGTTGTCATTCAACAAAAATACACCAGAAATTCTACTGAGTCCATTCTTTTCTTTCCTTCTCCTTCCATCAACTTAGGTAATGTTTGTCCCCGGTAGGTTTTCGCTATTGTATTTAATGTAAGGCTCCCATACTTGTTCGAATATTTCAATATTATTTCTTAACCAATATGTTATTTTTTCTAATGGAATACATTTATTCATTTAAATTTAGTAGTTTCTTCCTTTTAATTTGGTTATGTATTCCATTAATTTTTAAAGTCATATAGTTCAGCGTAGCCCTTTTATATTTTGTTTATCTTCTCTTTCTGTTTTTCCATCATTACCTTTCCTCCTTTTCCATTTCTGTTTTCTTATTTTCAACTCTTTATAAGACAACATTCCTACAACATCCAACATTTTCCTTATTCTCCTATTTCTATCTTATTTATCCCCAATCTCCCCTTCCCCTCCTGAGTTGTCCTTTATCCCTTGTCGGACAACCACATCTCCCCTCTCCATTTGGATTTGCGAATCCACTCGCAAGCGTCAACTGATTTTGCAGTGACCGCTATTTCCCCCCACCCCGCCCCCCCCAGAAAAGATTTCACTTTTCATATGTCACAAAGGTCACTCTTTTAATTCCCTCCTTATTCTCTCTATTCCATTACCTTCCCTTATTAATTCTTGTCTATATTATCTATATTTTCCTCTAAGTACAGATACATTCACGTATGCTCATTGTCTCTATTCACTCTTATACCTCTTTACCCGCATACATATCAATCGTGATCATTTTTACTCTCATTACCCGTCTTCCTCCCTCAGTCTATTTTTGTAATTGTTCTGCAAATTTTCGTGCTTCTTCTGGATCCGAGAATAGTCTGCTTTGTTGTCCTGGAATAAATATTTTCAATACCGCTGGATGCTTTAGTATAAATTTATACCCTTTCTTCCATAAAATCGCCTTTGCTGTATTGAACTCTTTTCTTTTCTCTTCTTTAGGAGTTCAAAACTTATATCTGGATAAATGAAGATTTTTTGCCCTTTATATTCCAGTGGTTTGTTGCCCTCTCTTACTTTTTCCATTGTCTTCTCCAGTACCTTTTCTCTTGTAGTATATCTTAGGAATTTTACTACAATAGATCTTGGTTTTTGTTGTGGTTGTGGTTTAGAGGCCAATACTCTATGTGCCCTTTCTATTTCCATTTCTTGCTGTAGTTCTGGACATCCTAGGGTCTTAGGGATCCACTCTTTTATAAACTCCCTCATATTCTTGCCTTCTTCATCTTCCTTAAGGCCCACTATCTTTATGTTATTTCTTCTGTTATAATTTTCCATTGTATCTATTTTTTGAGCTAGTAGTTCTTGTGTCTCTTTAGTTTTTTTATTAGATTCCTCCAATTTCTTTTTTAAGTCTTCTACCTCCATTTCTGCTGCTACTGCCCGCTCTTCCATCTTGTCCATTTTCTTTCCCATTTCTGTTAAGGTCATCTCTATTTTATTTATTTTCTCTTCTGTGTTGTTTATTCTTTTTCTTAAATCATTAAATTCCTGTGTTTGCCATTCTTTAAATGACTCCATGTATCCTTTAATAAGAGAAAGTATATCCTTTATCTTGCCTTTCTTTTCTTCTTCTATTTCACTATACTCTTCCTCTTCTTCTTCCTCTGGGTTGACCATCTGTTGTTTCTTTGTTGCCCTTTCCTCCTCTTCTATCTTGTTTCTATTGTCTTCTGTGGTCTCTTCTTGCTGCAGGTGTTCTGCAGCTGTCGTTGCCGGCTGTGGAGATCGACTCCCCAGCTGGTCCCCCCCCCCCGTCGGTGTGTTTTTTTTCATGCGCGGTTGCGCACTTTTACTCGGCTCTGCGAGCCATTTTTGTAGTCCATTATTTACCGACCTGAGGGAGCGGGTTTCTCTCTCTGCAGCGGGCCTCTTCGGACAGGTAAGGCCTTCACCTTTTTCCTCCTTTGTCTTCTCTTCCTCTCTTCTTACCGTTGCTTTCGATTTTTCTTTTTTTGTCGCCATCTTCTTTCCACCTTTATACTCACTTTTCTGTAACTTTTATTTCTGTGCCTTTGTGTTTTCCTTTGTTTTTCCCGACTTTTCTGGAGAGGGCCGGAGTTCACCGTCCGGCCACTACTCCATCACGTGACTCCTCCCCATAGTCCCTTTTTTCAATGCACCATAATGTTTGGGACATTTGGTTTCACAAGTGTTTCTGATTACTCAGGTATGTTTAATTGCTTCATTGGTGCAGAAAAAAGAGCGATAGGCTTGCTTCAAAGCTTTTGATCATCTTTGGAGTCTGTACTTGCCACTTTTCCACATGAGGACCAGAGATGTCCCAATGAAAGTCAAAGAAGCCGTTATGAGTTTGAAAAATGATAATAAAGCAGTAAGGGACATCACCCAAATCTTAGCATTATGAAAATCATCTGTTTGGAACATCATTAAGAAGAAAGAGTGTACTGGTGAGCTCAGTAATCGCAAAGGCACTGGAAAGCCAAGAAAGACACCCTCTGGTGATGACAGAGGAATTCTTATCATAATGAAGAAAAATCCCCAAACGCCTGTCCGACAGATCAGAAACACTCTTTAGCAGGCAGGTGTGGATGTGTCAGTGACTACTGTCCACAGAAGAATTCATGAACAGAAATATAGAGGCTACTCAGCAAGATGCAAACAACTAGTTCACCACAAAAACAGGATGGCCAGATCACAGTTTGCCAAGAAGTATTTAAAAGAGCCTGCAGAATTCTTGTGGACAGATGAGACCAAGATTAACCTGAATCAGAGTGATGGCAAGAGCAAAGTGTGGCGGAGTAACAGATCTGCCCAAGATCTAAACTTGGTGGCCATGTACAACTGCCACAGGCTGCGGGGCACATCTTCATCGATGATGTAACTGGTGATGGCAGTAGCAAAATGAATTATGAGGTGTATAGAAACATCTTATCTGCTGAAATTCAAGAAAATGCCTCTAAATTCGTTGGACAGTGCTTCATCCTACAGTAAGACTATGCTGTTTTTCAAAGCCAAAAACTGTAACATTCTTGGATGGTCAAGTGGGTCACCTGATCTAAATCCAATTGAGCATGGCTTCCATATGCTGAAGAGAAAATTTAAGGGAACAAGACTCCGAAACAAGCAGAAGCTGAAGATGGTTGCAGTCGAGGCCTGGCAGAGCATCACCAGAGAAGATACCCAGCACCTGGTGATATCTATGCATCACAGACTTCAAGTGGTCATATTCAAGTCATGCTGCATATTCAAAGTAAATGCAACAAAGTACCAAAAATGACTACTTTAATATACAAAAGATATGAGGTTGCTTTGGCAGACAATGTGAAGGAAAATCCTGAGGATTTCTAAGTGATTATTAAGAGCAAAAGAATAATAAGAGATGAAATTGTTCCCTTTGAAGATTAGAGTGGTTAGCTTTGTATGGAGCCAGAAGAGATGGGGGCAGATATTAAATGTTTTTCTCCCCCCCCCCCCCCCCAATCAGTGTTCATTCAGGAAACTGGCACAGAGTCGTGGGAAGTAAGGAAAACAAGCAGTGAGCAGGTCATGGAACCTAGACAAATATAATATAAAGAAAAATATTTGAAGCCAATTATCTCAGCCACTGAATATTGCCCCAAGAGTTTCTCAAGACAATGCCTTGGGTCCAACCATCTGTAACTGCATCAACAATGGCCTTCATCATAAAGTCAGAAGTGGAATTACTTACTTGCCTAAGTTTCAATTCAATCTGCAATTCCTCAACTAATAAAGAAGTCTGTAAGTGCATGCAGATCTAACAACAATATGGGCTGCTAAGTGAAAAATAATATTTGCACACACAAGGGTCAGGCAGTGCTAACTCAGGCATGAGATTCTAATCTTCTCACCTTGACATTCAATGGTGGTATTGTCATCAAATGGTGGAGAGGTCATGATTGAACAGAAACTTATGAACGGTAAGTGGCTCATTTCCCAATTTCCCAGTGAATTACTACTTGCCAAGAATCATGTGCACAATCGTCTGCTTATCTGGATGACCACAGCTCAGAACAGTACAAAGGTACCCAGCAACAAAATAAATGTACATGAAATTTGGGTACCATTTTCCTTATTTCTATCACTGTAGCTTGTGTACAATCCATTGTACAATCTAAAACTAGGGCTGCAGCAATTTTCCTCCCAAACACATAGTTGCCAGGACATAGAAAGCCAAGTGCAAAAGACAATTGGAAAACCAACCTCTTGCAAGCTCACTGGAAGTTTATTATCATTCCTCTACTATTCCTGAGTCTAAGTCCCAAAATCTTTACCATGCAGGGTCATAGGAGTTCTCCCCACCCAACAAGTGATGCAATTCTCAAAGAAAGCTGTTCATCACCTTCCTCCACCCCCCTCCTCCAAGAGCAAGGGGAAAGTCATTAAATATTGACCATGACATTGAATTCCATATCCTTTGTGTGAACTTTAAAATACACTAAAAAACTGTAACAGCTCCAGTTATTCAATGTAAAAATGGGAATGAAAGTTGAGCTTCAGAGGTTCCAGTGATATTTAGATGGTGTGCTTAAATGTCAATCAAACATTGCATATTAATTTGAGAAACCATTGAAAAGCAATAAAATTGGGTGCTATCAACAAACAGCTCAGCTTTTAAAAAGACCCATGTTATTGAAATTTACATTTAATATTCAATAATACAATCTTCCGCATATTTTTAAACCAGAATCAATCTTTCAAAATTGAACTATATATTTTTGACACTAAGAAAATTCATGAAATAATTTCTCATTGTTAGTAGGCCTTGACAAAGTTTTATTGAGTTCCATTCATGAATCCCTGGAAGTCAGTGTGGTAAAAACAGGTGGCCTGTTATGAGATTTTAGTCTCATGGAAACAATTTGGTTTATAATGATGGTTTACAATTTACCAAAGAAGCTGAAGAGGGTGTTATTTAGACATTTGTGCAATTATTTTCCTCTAAAGATTATGTTAAAAAGTTCTTGTGGAGTTGCTGGAATGTCTTTTGTAGATGATCCACACTACAAATCAAACATGGATTTTGTCCAGGTCGATTTGTAGACACATTTTTTTGTAAATTTCATTCAATTGTAAATAGACTACTTTAAAATTCAGATGTGCAAAAGTAACAATCTTCAGGTCTTGAATTTATTTACAATGACATTTGTTTGATTGCATCAGCAGAAATATTGAGGCTTAAAGTCTATATGCTGACATATTTTCTAAATTAATAAACCTATTCAGAGAATATAATAACCCTATGGCTTCTGTAATTTTACTTGATAACATCAGAATTAATTCCAAATAATTATATTGTGAAGACAAGTTAACAAGTTGAGATATGTTATTACAATCAAAGAACTGAGCGAGTTTGTTGGGAAAATATGCAGCCAACACCGTCAGAGATGCCCCCTGGAAGGTATGATTTCTGCAACAGCTGAGAGAAAAGAACTCTGAAATGGCATATATTATAAATAAAATGCGCCCTTGATACTGTTCCAATCCATTTTCTGAAGAGAAAGCCAGAGTGCATCCACGTGCAATCAACAGCTTTTCTAAATCACTCAGAAATGGATGCATCTCTGATGAACCAACGACATAAATTACAGACTGCTATAAAATTAATCAGAAACTGGGAGTAGTGGTCCTAATTAGAAGTCATAGTTAGAAACTCCTGTTTACAATCTGTGGTGAAAATCAATATTCCGAAGGCCGCAATTTATATTCAATATTTTGTCACATTTGGTTTACTAATCAAAATTCTGGGAATTGCATTTGTACAGTGAAGATGATGCAACATGCCAGAATCAATCATCTTTTAATGAATACAACTTATGGAATCATCTCCATTGAATAAAATGAATCAAGATAGCCAACCTCCATCAGGCCGATCTTATATTTTAAAAAATGTTTTAAATTTAGATATACAGCACAGTAACAGACCCACGAGTCCGTGCCATCCAATTTATTCCCAATTAACCGGCACCCCAGTACATTTTGAAAGGTGGGAGGAAACTGGAGCACCCAGGGAAAACCCATGCAGACCTGGGGAGAATGTACAAACTCCTTACAAACAGCATGGATTCGAACTCCGGTCCCAATCGCTGGCGCTGTAAAGATGCTGTGCTAAGAGAATATTCTGCATTCATTAAAGGAGGGGTTACATGAGAAAAACATTCTGTTTGGTACATCTGTAGGGAAACAACATAGCGTTTAAAAATGTGTTCTGGGTTCTCAGTGTTTTAATGCAAAATGCTTACAAAAACGTGCTTCCGACATGTTATAACATTTTCAAGTTATGGGGAGTACTCACAGGACAATTTATTGCATTAGCCTATTATCTCAGGGTCTAAATTTGTGAAAGGCCAAGACAATTGAAGCAAGTTAGCATTGATTGCATCCAAAAGAAGGGTGTATTTATTGTAATCAGTGGTGCAGTCATTGCAAGTGTTTGGATAAAAAAATAGAACATGAACAACAGCACAGACCTGCTGGTTTTCACCCAGCTATCTGTGTGTCTTGGTGCTGAATGGAGTGAACAAAAAGAGAGCCCTTTACTCAAAAAGTTGAAAGAACCTACCCAAGGTCAGGTGGCAGGAGACATTGCAGTGGAGGTCAAAAAGAGGATGGAAATTCAAAGCCCCACAAGTTTTTTTTTGGAAAAAAGTTAATGATCTAATAGTTGGTGTCATGGTCAGAGGGCAGAACATTCCCAATCCCATGGAGTCAAAGTGTTATTCAGCATGGAACAAGCCCTTTGACCCAACTCTTCCATGCTGACCAAGTTGGCATTCTGGGCATCACCAAGCTATTTTGCCTTCATTTGTTCCATATCCTTCCAAGACCTTCCTATCGATTCACATTTCAAATTTTTTTTTGAATGTTAAAATTATGCTGCTTCTACAGTTTCCTCTGGAGGCTTGCTCCAAATACAGAGAAGAAATTTTTCCCCTCAAGTCCCTCTTAGATCTCTTCCCCCTCACCTTAAACCTATACCCTCTCAATTTTAGAACCATCTACCCTGGACAAAAAAAAGACCCATTATCCATGCCTCTCATCATTTTATGAATATTCATAAGACCACCCCTCAGCGTCCTTTGCTCAAGGGAATAAAGACCCAGCCTATCCAAACCTCCTTCAATTTTTTGTTCTTCAATTTAAACGTTTCTCCAATTTAAAAGTAGAACAACGTGGAAGAGAACAACAGGGCCCCATGCTCTGGGAAAACATAGAATGTAAATTTGATGAGGAGTAATGGCAGGCAGATTTTAAAATGTCTAAGAGCACCTACAACTTTTTTTGCGAGTGTTGCAAAACAAACCTTATTAGTACTAACAAAGGAACAGCAATGGAAAATTCATCAAACAATGGTCATTTCAAAATAATACTTTTTATTAAACTATCAATAACATAATATTTCTTACTCATATTTAAACTTAACTCTATCTTAAACCCCACTATCCGCAAACATATATATGCATGTGTGTGATTAAATCCCAAACTATTACAGTTTAAGCTTGATTCTGAAAAAGTCTATTTTAAAGTCCAGTTTCAAACATCTTGTTGAACCTGAGGATCTATTTAAATTACAGTTTAGAAGTAATTGTGAGACACTTTTAAACATTATAGATTAAGATATCTTTGAACTCACAAGTCTCTTGATGAGTTGTCTTTCAGAGAAATACTTTTCACACGAGTGCTCTCTCTTGCTTGGAGATTTTGGAATCTGTGTTCCACATGATGAATCCGCCCTCTATCTTAAAGAGACAGTCAGAAGTGGTCTTATTTATTTTAAAGTCACTTGCGTTGCATATCTCCTATAATAAGGATGATACAATAAAGAAAAGCATCTTCCTCTCTTTCCAGAGACTACTGTTTGAAACCTGTATTTTCACAGGAAGGTCAATTTTCTTCAGTGGTCTCCAAAATGTCTCTCTGCCTTCATTTTATGATTCTCTGACATCAGGTATCATGACATCACCATTGTTTCAGTTTCATTTCTGAAGAACCTTTTTTTCTTCAAAACCACTCCATATCCATAAAAAACCTCTGACCTAATCTCTGTTCCAAGAGGCTTAAGTGATTTATGATTCTGGAAAGTCTAGCACATGTCACTCAAATGACACGAGTTTTGAAACAGCTCCTATCATAATGCTGATTTTACACAAAGAAAATGCTTTTAAGAACCACACATAGTACTTGAATGTCAATTAAGAACATTTCCTCAGCTTCATGGCTGTTTTCCTTATGCTGCAGATCCAAACTGACTTCTGTGTGTAAAGGTCTGTGCTATCACTGTGTAACCCAGAAATCATCCCACAATTCCCTCACTAGAAATAAATTCAACTTTATAACTTACTAAGAAATATATATTTTATAACTAAATATTTTAACTTTAAAGATTATCAGAAATCAGTTACAGTGGGATCCTCAAGCCAGAATTGAAGCGCAAGGTTACAAACTTCATAAGGCTTCTGGAAGCTTGAGTCCAACATCGCTTTATGGTGGTACGCCACCCCATGTGAATATCAATCCATCAGTGTTCTCTTTGGTGTGGATATTTCCACTGTGTTTGGTGGTATCCCAAGTTACTGTCACGTTAAGGTCAACCCTTATGAAATGTTACATCAACCTGCCAATTGGAGCATGCCTCCAGGAGACAATCAATGGGTTTGCCGAGAAATATCATCCAATGTGTGCTGGTGCCATCGATGGCACACATATTCCCAACATTGCCCCACAGGAGTACACGACATCCTACTACAACCGTAAAAGGTGGCACTCAGTTATTCTTCAAGCTGTTGTTGGCCATGAGTGCTGGTAAGGAACATCTTGACTTGGTTAAAATTGTTGGTCTGTGCCAATGAGTGTCTTCCAAATGACAATCAATGTATTTTGCTTTTGTGGTTTCAGATTCACAGATGTGTATGTGGGTTGGCCTGGTTGCACCCATGATGCTTAAGTTTTAGTCAACTTGCCCATTTACACGAAGGCTGAGAATGCAGGTGGGTATCTGTTCCCACATGAAGTAAATATGCCCAGATGGACAGTGATGTGTGTGTAGCTCAAATGTACCATGTCCCCTTGCGACATGTGCATTGAATGGTCACAAATGTGTGTATGTATTGATCTACCAAGGGGCTGTATAAGATACCCTCTGCTTTGCTCTGGGTACAGGTATCCATGAACATTGTTGGACTGGAGATCCCTGCACAGCTGGTTGCGGAGTCTGCCTACCCCCTCAGGAATTGGCTGATGAAGGGGTTCACACACCACCATGATATCAATCAACAGAAGCACAAATTCGACAAGGATTGTGGTCGAGAATGCCTTTGGAGGTCTCAAAGGTCGCTGGGCAAATGACTGGACATCTGTACCACTTTCGTGTCTGATTTTGTTATTGCCTGTTGTATCCTGCATAATATATATGAGATTAACAAGGATCAGTTCTTGGCAGAGTGGATTATTAATGGGGAAGAGGTTCTCCCTCAGCCAAAGAGAGATCCTGCTTGGGGTTCAACAGTGCATTCTGCCCGGGCTATCCGCGAGGCTATTATGTCCACTCTATAAACATCAGGTAAACAATACAGATTTTCAGTTCCACTTTATTGCAAATTGTAATAGGACAAGTAGTGCAAATCACTAATGTAAAAGAGGGCACTTCTGCCAAGACAAAGGTGTGCAACTTCAGTGCAAAATGTAAAAAGACTACTGCACATGATAGACATACAAGAGGTACTTCTGCTGGCAGTTAAAGGGAGTGGGTGACAAAAAAAAGTCATGTCAAGGTTTAACACTTACAATAATAAACATTGCTAGCCAGTACCTTTGAAAGCCTTATGTCACAGCGCAGCGATAATAAATGTTCACCGTACAAAACCATGTTCAAAAGGTTAAACACATAATAATAAACATTTGTAACTGTCACCTTGGAAAAAATTGTTTAGCACTGCAGCAATAAAAAGAACTTTCACAGTACAAGAACATCTAGTGACCTCAGTGGCAGATTAACCACTAGGCTGAAGCCTAGGGGTCCAGAGGGTGGGGTGGGGGCGGGGGTGGCTGTCAAACAACAATAGAAATAAGAGATAAAACAATAGAAATGTTACTTTAATGATGCCAAAGGGAACTAGGCCACAATATTAAAAGCATTTTAAAATCTCAATAACTTGCAGTTTTCACCTAATCACTGAAATCAAAAAAACCAACGGGCCCACTCAGGGCAACGATGGCGGCTCAATGCAGGATCAATGGCCGTCTTTGTTACCCACAATCCCCCATGAAACTGGAACTGTGCCAGCACTAGGAAAACGTGCCTGCCTGTCGTTACCTGCTTTCTATCTGTAATTATGTACCCAATTATCATTATCGCATTAATTCCAACAATTGTAATCATTACGCAGCTAAGTATAAATAACCCATACACTTCAGGAAATTTTACAGTTACACTGGGGTGGGAGTACTAGAAAACTAATGCTTGATCTGATTTGGCCTTCATTTATCGAGCTTCTTTGATAAAATCCACCTTAATACACGGGCCAAGAACTCAAACGTATCCTGGCTCCTCTCTGCATATGCAAATGAAAGCACCATGCTAATGTGTTCTCTGAAATGGGCAGTGGATTATCGATGTGGCATTCCCTGTCGGCCCCTCCCCTTCGTGCTTCCCATTGGCCGCGCTGATGCCGACCTCACTCTCCATTGGCTTGCTGGCCGGTCGATTGTCAGGCGGCCTGTGATGTGCATTCACTGTCATGCTACGTTGCGTGCAGCCTGGATAGAGCAGCGGGTGGAGGAGGTGGGGTGGGGGGCGGGAGGGAGGGGAAACAAAGAAGCAGCAGCAGCATGTGCCATTGCAACGCCTACAGTACTGTCACGGCTCGGCATGGGGCCACCACTTGGCACCGCAAAATGGCAGCCTGGCCTTGAAGTGTGTTTGTGCTGCCAAGGAGGGAGGGAGCAAAGGAGCCAGTCATGGGTCGGAAGCAGTGAAGATGAAGGAGGGCCATGAGGTCGGGGGCACTGCTGGGCCCTCAAGGCGATGGAGCCATCGTGGCTGTGGAGTTTCACCATTCAGCATTGATTGGTCCAGAAGCAGTGGCATTCAAGAGGCATCAGCAGGTACAGCCTGGGGAAGGGAGTCAGCAGGGATAAGGTGTGAGTGGGTTGGGGGTGGGGAGGGGTGGAGAGAGAGAGGAGTCCAGTAGATGGGCTGGGGTGGAGAGGGAATTGGTGCACTGGGAGATCCCTGCAGCATTGAGAGCTTGATTGTATTTTTGAATTGGTAAAGTTAGCTAAAAGATGGGTGTCAGATGTTTGGACAGGGGTGCAATCTCAGTGCTTACCACAGGTGTTATTTTCTGGAGATACACCACTGGGTGTATCAGAAGGTCCCCCCATGATGCCAACCCTGGAGGGCCTTACTAAAGCTCAGCCTAGGGGCCTGGGTGGTATTTAATATGCCACTGAGTGACCTAACTTAATCTTCATGGATATATTACATATAGGATGAGGAAGTGGAAGAAGTGAAAAATTTGCTCCCTTCCCCAGATTGAGGCCCGCTGCCCTCCCCACTCTCTGGATAGGAGTACTGTGGTGCTGGGGTTTGTGACAGAATATACAGATGTTTTTGGGAGATAAATTGGGACAGGTGTTAGTGTAGGTCACATACAAACACTTTAATAACAGATCTGATTTAAAATACTTGAGCTCTGCTAATGCTAGACATATCAGTCCCAGAACCTCTGCAGAAGCTTTAGAGAGTGCCCAAGAGACTTCACTAATTGATTGATGTTTACAAAATGCAAACAGATGAAAGAACTTGTTGGAGCCGCATTCTGACTGGAGTGGAACTTCCTGTTCTAGTAAGATCATGTGGTTTTGTAAGCAGAGAGAGTCAAACAGACTTTCTCTCTGAGACAGAGACACACACACACACACACAGATCAGTTCTACAGTCAGCAGCAGCAACTGGGACTGGAACAGGACAAGCTGGCAAGTTGGCGGAAAACCCCATTTGGAAGACGGCTTGTGAGTGCTTAGTTCAGCCTGGTCAAAGCCTTGTGGTTCATGCAAGAGGAGAGAACTGGATGTCTAATGTTTCACTTCAGATAAGGGAAACAGAAAGGAACTCTGTGGTGACCTGAAAGAAAGAGGTTATCATCTGGAGAACCCTGAGGGGGCAAATTTTGCCAACAAGACACTGAAGTGGCTGATTAAAAAGGATTGAAAACCGACAAGAACCTTCCTGAGTGGTAACCATTTACCTTTCAAGCACCAAAGCCTGGTGAACTTTATAAATGTTAAATTCTGTGCCCAGTATAAGAATTGCCTGCAACTAGTGAACTTGGAAGAATGAGAAGTGAGATTGGACTGTGAATCAAATAACTTTTCTGAACTTACACACACATTACATACACCTGTGCTTGGAATTAGAAGGGGGTTGTTAGGTTAGTTAAGTCAATAGTGATAAGTTAAAGTGTAATTCTGTTTCCATGTTTAAAGATAATTAAAAGCAACTTTTGTTTAAGTGACCATTTGTCTTAGTGAATATCTATTGCTGCTGGGTTTTGGGGTCTTCTGGGCCCATAACAGGTTGCAAGCAAGTACTGGGGTGTTACTGGGTCTTGGGTTTGATGGCGTGGATGGATGTTGGTGGGAAGGAGACAGAGGAAGAATGGGGAAAGACAGGGGGTGGAAGGCGGATTGAGGAGTGCAGAGGTGTGATGGAACAGAATAACTCATCATGTGCATCATGCCAGTCTGTTCTTTCAAGTTGTCCTGAAGGGTTGTCAGCATGCCAGCAAACCTGTCAATGCTACAATATGACGGCTCTGATCCCTGTCCATCCTCCTCTCAGTCTGGTCCGCATCCTCAATCTCCCTCAGGAACCTACAAATCTCAGAGGTACCTCCTGCTCTCAAGGTGGGTCTCCTCCTCTCTGATCCTGGAATGCGTGAAGTAAGCCACATGATGCCTCATTGAGCAAAACCACCGAGCAAACACTTAGGAAAAATTGTTTTCACGTGCAATTCAGTCTTTCCTTGATCCTAATGTGCCTCTAACCTGGACGAGCTGTGGACACTCGAGGAGTCAGTGGACACGTCCCTCCTCGCACTTGCTGATGGCACGGGTTCTGAGCTCCACGCATTGGCAGTGGGTGTTGCGCTGTGGGGGGGGGGGGTGGTGGGGCCTTCCATGGGGTTCTCTATCCCACTGGCCTGTGTTACAGCATTGGGCCTGCAGGGGGTGGATGATGCACTTCAGCTTTCTCGTGGGATTCCAGTGTCACGGGAGGTGGCTGTCGCTGTGGAGGTGCCTGCCTCACTGGGACAGGGGCTGTTGCTGGTCCCCGGCCAGAGGGGATGTGGATGGGCTGACATCCCAAACCTGATAGGCCAGGTTGAAGCGAGACCATTCCATTCTGCCTTTGTTGCTCCTGCTGTTGTGGTCATTGACCTACATGAACTTCTTTTGAAGGTTTTTCAGTTTGTTAATTATCTGCATTTTATTCTGAAAGCCTGTGTCCTGCAGCCTGACCGTTATCTGCTCAAACATCAGCCCATCTTTCATGCTCCGTGAAAAATGTTTGACCACATCAGGCTCCCTCTTTATTGCAAGCATCTCCCTGACCTCAGCATCCCCCCAGTTGCTAGCCATGATGTGATCTGAAAATGCTGAATTCACGTCTTTATTGTACTTTTTTAAAAAATACCCAAGACTTCTAGACTGTCAAACACACTGTGCTCTGATAGATGAACTAAAAGCCTTACTCTAGAAGTGAAATCTGCAGTAGAACTAGACTACACGTTTACAAGCAGGTTTCCAAACACAAGAGTTCATTGAGCTTTTCTTCCTCTCTGCACACTACACACATACGCAGGCTGGTTAGACTGGTGGTCCTTTTACACTGCCAGAAAGTGATTAGTGAGTTAACTCGGTTGGGCTCTGACTCTTGCCCCCACCAAGAGTCAACTCATCCTTCCCAGTTGGGACGTTTCACACCACATGATTACCGGCTACAGACCCGCTAAGTTAACTGGTTAACCTAGTGCAAAAGGAGCTAAGAAAATAAAGATCCAGATGAAGGAATTCTTGCTAAAATATGAAGTTTCTTTATGCAACTTGTTACTTGTAATATGTGCACTTTGAAATAGGAGACTTCAATTTTGACAACATGACATTGTTCATTTGAGTTAAAGGAAAGATTCTTTAAGCTACTTTTGGGATACGAGTGTTGAATCAACAGAGAAATTCCCGGCATCAGTAATGTGTATCATTAACTGTCAGTACAAGATTCCATTACTTCAATGTGTTTCTCAGAGCAAAGGAAAACTGGTGTTTTGGAAATATTACAATTTTTACTGCCCAAGTCTAAATGTAGGCCCAGATACATTTACACAGCACCGCATTCGGAGGCTTAGCAGATCGAGTCAATAAGATACGGTTAAATAACATCCAAATTGAAGATGATTTTGAGGGAAAGGGATATTTAAGGGGTATGACGTGGTTTTCTCCAAGATTCTGGAACAAAATCAGTTCAAAATATTAGATATGCTGTTTACATCTGAAGCAAATACTTCTGCAGTTACGCGGCAATCTTTTGTCAAATGTCAAGTTGGCTTTGAATTATATTGACTTTATCGATTACTATTTGAGAAACTGCAAACAAAAAAATTCACTTCCAGAAAACATTCAAATCATAGCAAGAAATTAACTTTTAAAATTAATCTCTACAAGGCTCAGTTCAAAGTACAAGGGGAAGAACTTTCCACAGCAAGAAGGAATCTGTAACCTCAACATGTTCGGAGGTAATCATAAACTATAGCAAGCACAGGCCTCCAAATCCACTTAACTAATTAACAGATGCTGTCACAGAGAAAACATGAATCAACACTGTTATTACAAGTGGCACATTTGAGTGGCATCTAATTATGTCTTGATGAGCTTGATACTTGCATTATAATTACTATCACAGCAACCCATCAGGGACTAAAAGCCTCTGATGGTACAACTCCCCCAGAAACCTTCACAGTTTCTGGCAGTCTTCTTGGCAGGGGCATCCTTCTCAGTTAATGGCACGTTAAGCATAATCACTGGTAGGCATTGTAAATAAACAGGATTGGAACTGAAATTGTACAAGTGCATAGGACAATCTGACACATTGAAAGTGGCAGGCTTAATTGAGAGTTTCTCTGACTGCTGGAGATCATTTATCAGCATCTCTCTTAGGACAGTGATTATAACATGGAGACGGGCTGTATAATGGTATCAGACAAATGTGAGAACTGCTGACAGTGTAGTGAATTAAATTGTATCTACTCTGTGAAACGCCTTGATGAAAAGTGCAAATGCCTTGGTGGTCTTATCATTATAACACAATCATCATGTTGTCATCAACCTTGCCACCGTCAATTGAAAAGAAATGATTGTGTTGAGGCTTTCTATCGCTGACTGTGAATAGAACCAATTTTCAGAGATCTATGAAGTCATGTAATTGGGTCTAGAATGCAGCTGCTTTCACATACAAACTGGCCTCAGTAAACAGGAGATGCACACAATATGTGTTCATGCTGAACTACAAATCATAACTGCACAGAACCCAAGATAATTTAGAGCTACAAAATAGCTGGAACTCAGATTGGAGTTGGAATTTGACCAATGTTGACTTGTTTTCTCCAATTCAAGCTTAATTATAGGCCAAGGTCATCTCTTAATAACACTGTTCTTCCAATTTCTCCTCACATCAACTTTAAGCCTTTCACCCGAGTAATCCCAAACCAAAGACGAAACAAAATACTTTCAAGATCACATTTTTTTCCTCTCTACTTAGCCGGGATTGTTATGGCTTCTCTGTAAACTGTCAAATGAATTTTAAAAGTAAGCAACTAGCTAGTGAATAGAGAAGTCATTTGATAACATTCTTGATAATATCACTGAATTAACCAATGCAGCCACACAATATATTTGCTATGCAAATTGTTTATGGGCTCCATGCTTGGTTCTTCCCAGACTATCTGCTGAATTGTATTACGCAGAGAACTAATAAGGTCAGCCCGCTTCATGCAGCCCAGCTAATTTCAGAAGTCTGTACTTTGCCACTGCTAATTCTAGGAGGGGTGAAGAGGGAGGAACCAAACCAAACATTGCAAGATCCATCAGGTTTTTGCAATCTTTTATGCTTATTAAAATGCAGACTAATTTAAAATCCTTGCCCTTGTGACAAACATCTCAAACCCTCCTCCAACTTTCTACCTTCCCCTATATCCTGAGTCTTATGGTTCTACTTGTTAGGAACTTCCTCTATACCAACCACAACTGCTTTCAAGCATCTCACCTTGCTCCTTCCTGACATCCCACACTCTTAACTGTCTCCCATTAAAAAAAAACACAAAAATTAACAATTCAGCTTTTGATCTTGGATCCTTTTTTTTTCTCTATTCACCTCTACCTTTCGATATTTGTGAAGCACCTTGAAATGCCATCCATTTCATGCCATATACCGGTTTTACATTCAGAGATGCAGAGCACAGAAACAGGTCCACCTGCTCAACTCATGCACGCCAACCTAGATGGTTTTGTACGACTGGCTCGAAACCATCTTGCAGAAACATTTCAAATTATGAAAGGCTCAGATAAGATAGAAGTAGGCAAGTTTTTTCCATTGGTTAGGGAGGCCAGATCTAGGGGAAGCAGACTCAAGATTCAGGGTAGTAGATTTGGGACAGGAGTGGGGAGGAACTGCTTTTCCAAGAGGGTGGCAAATCTGTGGAATTCCCTGCCAATTGAAGCAGTCCAGGCGACTCAATAAATATATTTAAGACAAGGCTAGAGTTTTTACATAGTAAGGGAATTAAGGGATATGGGGAAAAGGCAGGTTGGTGGAGGTGAGCCTATCATCAGATCATTCATGATCACATTGAATGGCAGAGCAGGCTTAATGGGTTGGATGGCCTACTCCTGCTCCCATTTCTTACGTTCTTATGTTTCCTGACCATGTACCTGTCCAAATGTCTTTTAAATATTGCAAGTGTACCCATTTCTGTCACCACTTTGGCACTCATTCCTTGTATCCACCACCCTCTGTGTGATAAACTTGGCTCTCTAATCCCCTTTAAATCTTCCCTTCTCACTTTAATCCTATACCATCTGAAATTGTGACTGCCTAACCACCTCATGATTTTATAAACCTCTATAAGGTTATCCGTCTGCTGCCTTTACTACAGGAAAACTAATCACTCCTTATAACGCCAGCTCTCCAATCCATTCAACATTCCTGTGAATATTTTCTGCACTTTCTCCAACGTAATCACATCCTTCCTGAACTGTGCATTTTATTTCAAGTGCAGCCTAATCAAAGATCTGTAACTCAATGTCCCAACTCTTGTACTCAGTTCCTTGGATGACAAAGGCACGTGCCTTCTTCACCACATGCCTTCTTACGTCACCGCTTTCAGAGAGTTGTAAACCAGGTGCTTGTATTCCAAGAACTGTTCATTAATATTCACTATGATCTGTTCTGATTTAACTTCCCAGAATGCAAAACTTCACACTCATTGGAGTTAAATTCCATTTGCCATTCCCTTTCCCTCTTTCCCAGCTGATGTGACTATAGAGAATTATCTTCACTCTCCATGATATCAGCAATTTTATAGTTGCTAACCAAGAGAACATGCTCCCCAGTCTGCATCTTACTTTATAATTAAAAATCATTCAGAAACATGAATTGAACATGGATCTAGAAATCTATCGACCCCAACTGACCGCTAAAGGGTTTATAATAACACAAAAGTGATTTTTCTATTTTCATTCTTATGTTAACTGGATATTAAGCAGCTTGTTTGCTTAAGTTGTACATTACAGCTTACAAAAGCAACGTTATATTCTATGTGATGTAATCATGTAAATCAATGATCTTAACTTTGCAGATGCTGGATATAGAACAGAGTAAAGAGTTGTCTACACTGTCTTTCAAAGACATTTGGACAGGTACATGGTAAGGAAACACAAGAACTCAAGAAATGGGAGCAGGAATAGGCCATCCAGCCCACATTGTCAATCCATCTGCTTGCAGGTGGACTATATCCATCAGTGCCTGTCTAAATGTCTCTTCAATGTCATTACAGTAAGTTTCCGATTAACCGAAAACCAATCAACCGCCGTTGTCATACCCACACTCCTGTTCGGCTCCGAATCATGGATCCTCTACCGGCATCACCTACGGCTCCTAGAACGCTTCCACCAGCGTTGTCTCCGCTCCATCCTCAACATTCATTGGAGCGACTTCATCCCTAACATCGAAGTACTCGAGATGGCAGAGGCCGACAGCATCGAATCCACGCTGTTGAAGATCCAACTCCGTTGGGTAGGTCACGTCTCCAGAATGGAGGACCATCACCTACCCAAGATCGTGTTATATGGCGAGCTCTCCACTGGCCATCGTGTCAGAGGTGCACCAAAGAAGAGGTACAAGGACTGCCTAAAGAAATCTCTTGGTGCCTGCCACATTGACCACCGCCAGTGGGCTGATATCGCCTCAAACCGTGCATCTTGGCGCCTCACAGTTCGGCGGGCAGCAGCCTCCTTTGAAGAAGACCGCAGAGCTCACCTCACTGACAAAAGACAAAGGAGGAAAAACCCAACACCCAACCCCAACCAACAAATTTTCCCCTGCAAGCATGTCTGCCTGTCCCGCATCGGACTTGTCAGCCACAAACGAGCCTGCAGCTGACGTGGACATTTACCCCCTCCATAAATCTTCGTCCACGAAGCCAAGCCAAAGAAGGCATACAAATTGAAGGAAAAGATAGCACTGATTATTTATAAATTGTAATTTTTTTGTCATGAGTTACTGCAAGTTCGTGATAAATTGTATTGCGGCATTCTCAGAATTTGAATTGAATACCATGCTCTCTCCCCGCTTGCCTGCCTGAGCTGCACTCTCTTCCCGCTTGCCCAAACTACTCCGTCTGTCAAATACCCCTTCAGCAGGGTCGCTGAAATTCTGCTGGAGGACAATCCCTATACAATCTCCTACCACTTATAAGTGAGGTGAGACCTCGGGCAGCCGGGCAGGAGCAGGGACTCAGACTCCTGGGGCAGGATTAGAGACAGCCAATACAAGTATTCTCCTGATACTAATAGCTGCTTTAGAGAAAATTCCTGAATATCCAACAAAAATCCACTTAACCGAGAGAGGTCCGGTCCCAAGCATTTCAGACAATCGGAAACATACTGTAGAGCTCGTTGAAAGAACCAAAGACTTGTTGATCCAAACCAAGGCTTTTATTAGTAAAAGACAGGAGCTCTTCACAGGTGGCCGACCAGTCCGGAATGATCCGACCTGGCTAGGGACACAACCCTTTAAGGCCCAAACAGTAGGCGTGGCTTAGCTCTCAGCCAATCGCTGTAAGCACAGTCTAGATACTGTAACTATATACACTATATACATTGGTGATAGATCTGTACTATCACACATACTGTATTTAAATTTAATTTTGAGATACAGCACAGTAACAGACCCTTCTGCCTCACAAGCCCTGCACTGTTCAATTTTACCCATGTGGCCAAATCAACCTTCAAACCCCATACATCTTTGAAATGGGAGGAAATCAGAGCACTTGGAAGATGCAACGCAGACACAGGGAGAATGTACAAATTCCTTACAGATGAATTATCTCGTCTGCTTCCATCATCTTCCAGGGCAGTATATTTCAGGTGCTGGCCTGTATGAAAAAAAACTTGCCTCACAAATTTCCTTAACATTTAAATGCATGCCCTCTAGTGTTTGCCTCTTAGGTCACCCTTCAGACTCCAGTGCTCCAGAGAAACCAATTCAAGTTTGTCCAATGTCTCCTTGTAATAAATACTCTTAATTCATGCCAACAAACTCTATTGCAACCACCATAAAGCCTCTATATCCTTCCTGAAATATGATGACCTGAACTGCACACATTGCCCCAAATACAGATGAACCAAAATTTTGCACAACACTTGTCAGATTTTATACTCAAAGTCCCAACTGATAAAAGGCCAACAACTGGGTCAAATTTAGGAAAATTGCACGATCAAACTTTGCACAACAGCACACGATGTTCTTCTGCAATGCTGGTAGGCTTCTTTGTTCAGTCCACACTTACTTTTAACAAGTTAGAACAGGGCCATTCAACCCATTAAGTCCATGGCAGCAACAGGCATTGGTCACAATCTCCAACTTTTATTTCTCTGTGGTTAATTTACAATAGCCAATTAAACAACTACATCTTTGTGAGCCGAGATGAGATCAGACGAGAGAAAATTAGATAGTCAAGGGAAACATAGAAACATAGAAAATAGGTGCAGGGGTAGGCCATTTGGCCCTTCAAGCCTACACTGCCATTCATTATGATCGTGGCTGATCAGTACCTGGTTCCTGCCTTCTCTCCATACCCCCCTAATCCCCTTCACCACAAGGGCCAAATCTAACCTACACTTAAATATTGACAGGGAACCAGCCTCAACTACTTCCTATGGCAAAGAATTCCACACATTTACCACTCTCTGAGAGAAGAAATTTTTACTCATCTCAGTCCTAAAAAAAATTTCCCCCTTATCCTTAAACTATAGCCCCTGGTTCTGGTTTTCCCAGCATTGGAATCAACCTTCCTGCGTCTAGTCTGTCTAAACCCTTAAGGATTATGTTTCTATAAGATCCCCCCTCAATCTTCTAAATTCCAGAGAATACAAGCCTAGTCTATCCAACCTTTCTTCATATGTGAGTCCCTCCATCCCCAGTATCAGCCCAGCGAACCTTCTCTGCATCCCCTCCAAGGCAAGGATATCCTTCCTCAGATAAGGCGACCAAAACTGCACTCAGTACTCCAGGTGTGGTCTCACCAAGGCCCTGTACAGCTGCAGCATGATCTCCCTACTCCTGTACTCAAATCCTCTCGCTATGAACGCCAACATACCATTCGCCCTCCTCACCGCCTGCTGTACCTGCCCGCCAACTTACAACGGCTGATGCACAGCAACACCCAAGTTTCTCTGCATCTCCCCTTTACCTAAACAGATACCGTTTAAATAATAATCCTCTTTCCTGTTCTTACCTCCAAAATGGATAACCTCACATTTATCCACATTATACTGCATCTGCTGCACCTTGGCCCACTCGCCTAACTTGTCCAAGTCACCCTGCACTCTCATAGTATCCTCCACACAGCTAACTAACCCTGCCACCCACTTCGTATCGTTTGCAAATTTCGAGATACTGCTATCTATTCCCACATCCAAGTCTAAGAAGAACATGCAAACTCAATACTGACAGTACCAGAGAACAGAATCACACCAGGTTCCAAAAGTGTAATCTTCTGTATTATGCTGAATTATTACTTTTTAATCTAATTTTAATTTCTATTTTAAAACTCTAATTCAGAAAGTATATTGTATTATCCTTCTTTCAACAAATTTTACAATTTTTTTATAATTGCATAAAATGAGCTTCTGTTTACTTTACAAAATACCTAAAAATGAATTATCGTCATGAAGACATCTTGACAACCATTATAAACCCAAGGAATACATGAAACAAGAATTGTATAGAAACCAATACATACTTATTACTTTGCTTGAATTACTGACCAGGAAAAATGGAGTGTGTTGGAGAGGCAGATTAAACTACTCATTCCTTTATCACTACTGGATCTTCTTAAGGCATTTAGAGAGAGACAAAAAAATGGCTTCACAAGCAATGCTTACAGCTAAATAAATAAATATAAAATTATACAGAGATTGCTAATAGCCTGTGAAAGCAGTTCATTAATCTATGCTCTTGAACTTTGACCATTGTTTCTGCATCACTCTTGTGTTAATTGTACAAGTCAGCTATGATGACAAAACCATTGATATTTCACCAGGAAGCCGATTCAGCCCTTACAAGCCAAATATATAATTCTCCCTCCTCAGATTCTGCAATTGCAAAGGCTGATGTACATTTCCTGCATTTTGTACTTCTTATTTCAGCGTCCCTGCACGATTGCTGCATACCACTGCACAGGTTCTTTCAAGGAAGGGAATGAAAACACTGTTGCACTCGAGGTTCACAACAGATCACATAACAACTCACCTCTTTGGAGTTCTGAATTGCACGATCCTTTTCTTCAATTAATCTTGCGTTCTGGTAATAAATGCAAGCAGAACTATATTAAGCACAAAAGTGATGCTGGTTCTTGCCATTGGCTCAAAATTCACCTCACCACCATTATTGGGCAATTTACTAATTCCGCTGAGACCCAGCTTCAGGAGTCCGCTTTGGAGATAGAGATTACTTTTGGAAATGAAGGTTGAACGCATATTATATGTTTATATACAGACGAAGCAATATAAAATTTGCCGAATCTTACCTCTGAGAAAGATAAAACGTTCTATTTTATGTAAGGCATCAGAAAAGCCTGTTACAAATTTGTGCAATCCCTGCCCAAGATTTTTTTTATACATTGATATGTCGCCTTCATTAATTACATCTTAGCCCAATTACAGAATATTTTTTCTTAAAATTACAAACCTTTCTTGCAGACATAATTCTATTGACTGAAAACACATTGAATCTTTAATTATTTTCAATTAAATAATTAAGCCATATTATGTATTCAAACATTAGTATATTAATGACAATATATAACCTCGGAATTCTGTGAATTGCTAATGGAAAAGATGTGATGCACATCTATTAGTGACAAGTCTGAATAATCATGGACAACTCGTTATATTAACTCTATTTCATTTTATTGATATTGAAACAATTTAACCTGATATTTATATTAAAATCAAGGCCACACAATTTTAATTTCTTCAGGGTTGGACTTGTGAAAACATCTTATTTGCTATTTGTAACAAAACTGAAAATGTTGGCAAGCAAAATATAATTACACCAGAATAATGTACACGTTTCTTTGCAGTAAACTTCTCTGCAGCATTTCTATAAATGCTACTAAATGTATAATTAAGGCACTGAAATTGCTCACCATAATTAGTCAGTCTCTATACTGTTTCACACAAGGAGCTGAGGACTCTTGAATTATTCAAGTGAAGCAGCTTTACAACGAAAATAACTCGATGCAGATAGAAAGGGAAGAAAGATGAAAAGGGCATGCTTTTAATGAGAAAGGAGAGAAGGAAAGAAAAGAAGATGATGAATGCATAAGGGCTGAGAGAAAATAGGATGGATTGAAGAGCAAATGAAGCACTGAGGAAAGAATAGAGCAGGATGAAGCAAGAAAAATCAACTTGAAGAGCAGCATTAATAAGGAGAAAATGGTTAGGGTGGAGTAGAGGAAGAGATGGATGAGAGAAGCACATGGAGAAAGGAAGTGAAAGTGAGAGTTTGGAGGCCAAAGGAAGATAAAAGATAGCAGGTATGAGAATAGATAGGTAATGAAAGCAAGTGGATGCTTTTATGAATTCATATTGATAGCAGATTAGATTCTTAGTCCGTTGTTATGACTTGAGAATGTTGATTGGGCCAAATAACTGGCAAAATATAGTCAGTGGAGAGAGGAAATTGTATTGATGCAGTCCTCTCTTGAATGATTAAGGGATGGGATGGGAGAACCCAGTTTTAAGATAGCTTGTTGTTGAGGCGACAGATGAGGGGAAAGGGGTATAGCTGGGTGGTAATGGAGCTTGCAAGAAAGGGTCAATCAGTTGGTCAACTCAGGATGCAAAATGCTAGAACTGGATAGTGATTACCTAAAGTGATCCAGCCGCGCAGAAGAAATTATTGGTGTCACATTAGATAAACCAGAAATCCCACGCTTATTTTATAAAAACTCTTATTTAGTGCATTATAGTAATTAAATATTTAAGTTGTATTATACATTTAAATCTTAATGTATTAATGACAATAAATAATAGTACTTCACAGAATTATAAAAAAATTAATGAAAAATGTTGCCAATAGTGTTACACTGAAGTGCATCACAAGTCTGAATGATCACGGGCAGCTCTTTATTCCAACTCATTTTATTGATATTGAAGTAATTTAACCTTATATTTATATTAAGGTCAGGGCGTCACAATTTTCATTGCTTTAGAGTCTTACTGGGACTGATGGAAAACTAGTCTCAATATTATCAGCCATTTAGCCATCATCCCTGTGCCTGCTTGATCTAAATTAATTCCCAATGAAGCCAAGCTTGCTTTTTAAACATTAACATTTCTATTTTTAAAATGTACACCTCACTAATATCTCCGTCTGTGGGCTTAGTGTCTTTTTTTAAAATTTAGAAACTATTCGTTTTTTTAAAGATGTTACATCAACAGAAGTCATTACTCGCCATTGAAAGCAACTCACCCCTTCCTTTAACTTTTCATTTTATTTCAGAAGTTCGTCATGTTCAGCAGTTGCTGTACAAAAAAAAGACATCCGATATGAAAGAGGTCAGTTCCATTTTTGAACATTACAAGAGTAGGTCATAATTTAGTCCCACTATTCCCACTCATAGGATCTTAAAATGTTGTGTGAAATAAAACATTAAAATAAGCACTCAGAGAATTAAAAGTTGGGTTGCAAAACTGTACATAGATTAAAAATGTCTAATTTGTTGCCACAACAGGTTTTATAATGGGAATTATGTATCTGTTTGAAAAAGAACTCTGCCAGCTTCAGCATTTGAAGTCTGGCATTTCATTCCAATAACCAGATCTGGGTATAAAAGGTGTGCATAGCTCCTTTTCCACTGGTACTCTGTCCCAGGAACTAACTGGGAATTTACTGGGACAGGGTCCAGTGGAAAAGAAACACTGTCCGAAGTCATTTCATGCTGGGTATTAACCACCTCTACCCCTATTCATATCCCTGGGATTTGCTGATGCCGGCGTGCTGATAAAACCAGTGGAAAAGGGACAGCAGAAAGTCACCCGTTTCCAGCTAAAGGTAGAACACTCTGCTCCCCGGGGATGAGTGTATTCAGTGAAAAATAAATGAGTGTCCCAGTTAAGGGTGGCTCAGTGGGAATGGCACATAGGGCTTCCCACACCAGGACACTGCACAGCCCCAAATAACTGGGACGCCCGTGGAAAAGGGGCTTATGATTCAAATTTTTTGTGGCATTTGGACATTCCTCTGAAACGCCTGTTAAACATATTGAAAATACTTTATACAAAAGTACTCCTGGAAATTCTTATCAATTAGTGAAATTATGAGGGTTACAGCATTCTATAAGTCTCTGAACTGTTAACGTACTCTTCCTCTTCTGAACAGATGGTCAAATTCCCTCTAAAGTCATGGCAATTCCAATGATGTTATGAAAGTACACAGTAATATTTTTAAAAAATGAGGGCACCAAAAATCTCGAGCTGTACAAGTTTTTCAGAGACAGAAATTTAGACATACAGCACAGTGACAGGTCCTTTCTGCCCACAAGCCCGTGCCACCCAATTGACCTAAACCCCAAGTACGTTTTGAAAGGTGAAAGGAAACCAAAGCACCCGGAGGAAACCCACAAAGACATAGGGAGAACATGCAAACTCCTCACAGACAGCGCAAGATTCTAATCATGGTCGCTGACGCTGTAACAGCATTACGCTAACTGCTACACTAACAGAGGAAAGTGGGGAAACAAAGTAAGTTCTTTAAATTGCGGATGAGCATTGTAAAACCAGGCTTGGTCAGGAAACAGAGGTGACAGGGGACTGAAACTTTGCTTAAACTTAGTGTTTTAAATATCCTCAGGTTAATGGAGGACATGAGGAAGACCAGTACTGCATGGAAATTCTATCATCTAGAGATAACAAGCATATGAATGTGGATTTCAGCACTGGTTGAACCAAAGCAGGTGCAAGGTCCCATAACATTACAGAGGTGTAAATGTGAGCCAAAGCTCAACTAAGAGACAAAAACAGAACCGAGTTTGGGCATCAACAGGTTTCAGATAGTTGTCAGGGAAACAGACTGGACCTGTCACTGTGCTGTATGCCTAAATTTCTGTCTCTGAAAAACTTGTCCAGCTCTAGATTTTTGGATGCCCTCATTTTTGTTTTAAGATTACTGTGTTCCTTCATGGCATCACTGGAATTGCCATGACTTTAGAGGGAATTTGACCATCTGTTCAGAAGAGTGCGTTAAGAGATTGTGGCAGTGACCAAAGTTCACAACCACAACCAAAGCTAATGGGTTTGGTCTTCCCAAAACCTATCTGGGGGAAACACCTGACAGGTAAGAAATAGAGGGCCCGATGGCAAGATGGAATGGTCTTTCCACAGTGACACTCAAAACCATGGCTTTATGCAGAGGTGGCAGGTGTTGGGAGTTGGCGGCACAGGATAAGGCTGGCTCCACCCAGTTGCAGGCACTGATAGCCTCTAACAGTCAGGATCAGGGGCAAAGAGATGTGAAAATGAGCAGACAGCTGAATATGGGAGAAAGAGCCTTAATAATAACATATCAACAGGTATCACATAAAATCTTGCAACTGGCTGGAGTAATGTGGAGCACAAGGAAGGTCATCGTGACTGTTGAAAGCCAGGATTTTGCTGCAGTTGAACCTCCTCCAGCCAATGTTGAAGGTTCTACCATCTTTCATACCTATCAGTAGCCTTCACTCCAATATCATTAGAACCCTATTTATAGCTCTGAAAGACCTGGCTGGCTACATCATAATGTGATATGGTTGCTGTAGGGCATTGGATCAGAGGGAAATCCACAGGACCAGAGAAGATCACTGGGGTCTCCCTCCTCCTCTCCCACCCTCGATATGATCTACCAGGATAGTTGTTTGAAGAGGGCTCGCAAAATTGTTGAGCATCTTTCAGCTTCTCCCATCGGGAAAAAGACACAGGAGCATCAGAGCCAGAACCACAAGGCTGAGAAACAGCTTCTTCCCACAGGCAATGAGACGCTGAACAACTGAATGAACTGCTCAAATGTATACAAATCACTTGTCTGTAGGTGTGCTTGCATGAATTTTGCACCAAGGACCAGAGAAGACTTCCATCGGGTTGTATTTTGTACAATTGGTTGATAATAAACAAACTTGAAATAATGAAGTGACACTATGCCTGCATATAACAAGGTTGATTAAATATTCAGCTGGAAAGTAAATGGGCTGTATGGTTATTGCAATGCTATTACAGCATCTGGACCCCAGTTTCAAAACCACTGCTATCTGTAAGGAGTGTGTCTCTTCTCGCCATGTCTTTATGGGTTTTCTCTGGATGCTCTTGTATCCTCCAACACGTACAGGGGTGGGGGTTGTACGTAAATTGGGTATTTAGGTGGCATGGGCTCTCGGAATGGCCTGTTACCATGCCATATGTATAAATTAACATTTACACTTCCTATGTGTCAGATTTATTGTGAGTACATACATGACATCAATTACAGCCCTGAGATTCTTTTCCCTGCGGGCAAGGCAGAATTACCATTTATTGGTAGTGTAAAAAAAACTATACACAATGTGCTCATGTAAACAGCCAACTCTGCAATACAGAAAGGAGGGAAAAAAATCAAGTGCAAAAGTAAGAGTCCTTAAACAAGTCCCTAATTGAGTTTGTCATTGAGGATTCTGATGGTGGAGGAGTAGCAGATGTTCCTGAGTCTTGTAGCACCGATACCTCTTTCCTGATGGCAGTAGTGAAAACAGAGCGTGTGCTGGATGGTGTGGATCCTTGATGATTGCTACTGCTCTCCGTCAGCAGCATTCCCTGTAGATGTTCTTGATGGTGGGAAGGAGTTTTCCTGTGATGTCCTGGGCTGAGTCCACTACCTTTTGCAAGGCTTTATGCTCAGGGATATTGGTATCCCCACACTAGACCTTGATGCAGGTGGTTAGCACAGTTTCCACCATACATCTGTTAAAATTTTCCAGTGTTTTCGATGTCATACTAAACCTCCACAAACTCCTGAGGAAGTAGAGGCACTGAGCTGCTTTCTTCACGATGCCATTAGTGTGCTGGTTCCGGGAAAAATCCTCCAAGATTGTGATTCCCAAGTAGTTGAATGTAAATTTGCTCATCCTCTCCATCTCTGATCGCCCATCAAAAACTGGATCGAACGCATCTGGTTCTTCTCTTTCCGAAGTCAACAATCAGCTCCTTGGTTTTGGTGACATTGAGAGTGAGGCTATTATTGGTGAATCATTCAGCCAAGTCAACCTGGTGGTTATTACTATTACCAAACTCTGTGGTTCAGCATTGGCGAGTGAACTAACCAGACCATTCATATAATATACTGCAGATGTAACTCACATTCAAATCATTTTTAATTTAAAATATATGGCACAATGGTATACACTCAAGCAAGGAATATTCTTGACAGAGAAAGCAGCTTATCCATTTGACATTCATCCAGCATCTCAAGCTTTCCTTCCAACCACTGTCAAGTGTATAATAAATGCAGTGAACACCAGCTATAAAATCCATTATAAAAACTCATCAAAACTACTTTTCACCTTCCTATGATTCCATCTCCTTTGTGTTGAATCTCCTGGTACTCTCTTAGGGTTGTTCATATTCCAATGTCCTTCACAATTTCCACTACCTTCCACACGATTCCATCACCAGAGACATTTTTCTGTCAGCTCACCCTCCCCTTTGGGTTTGGACCAAGGAATGGACTCATTTCAACTACCCGATCCAAACAACCTCATTTCGCCTAATGCTACTTTCTCACGCATTCACAGGATGTTCCTTTTACGTCTTCCTTTCCCAACCTTCCAGGAACCCAAACAATCTTCCAGACAAAACAATGATTCACTTGTATTTCTTTTAATCTGCATTTGGTCTTTACAACGCTATCTTCTCTATACTGGAGGAGCCCAACACACGTTGGGAGATCACCTAGCAGAGCGCCTGCATTCTGTATCCAGGGTCATCGCTATGCCTACTGCTGTCTGTCACTTGAATTCTCCATCCCTGGACTGTTTTAACGAGGCTGAAGGAAACATTGCCTCTTTTCCTTCCATCTGGACACATTGCAGCATTCAGGAATCAGTGTAAATTCTAGTTACTTGTTCCTTTGTATCAGAACTGACCCTCCTTAGCTGTAGTTTATCCCTCTGTAATGTTGCCTGATTTTTTTTAATCAGTTAGCATGGCCTAACCTGTGGGCATTTTCCACAAATGTGCATTTTGCCTGTGTCTTCATTCCCAAACTGCTCTTACTTTATAACTTTGTTCCTTTCTCTACCCTCTGTCCTTCCTGTTATCCCAGCAACCCATCTACCTTTTTCCCCTGGCCTCACCCAGAGATTATCCCTTTGTCTTATCCATTCCGAAGCACGCCATAACTTTATGCAGGTTTGCTTTCTCACTTGCTCAGTTCTGATGAAGGGACTTTGACCAGAAATCTTAATGCTGGTTCTCATTCCAAAAATGCTGCCTGACCCAACTATTTCTAGCATTTCAGTATTTATTTCAGTATTCTAGCATTTATATTCTTTTTTAAATTTTCATTATGTCAACAATTCCTTCTGTTAAATATAGAGTTAGTGTAGGTTTTAACTATGCAGCTGATAAATAGAGCTTTCAAAAAACAATAACCCAAAATATTCAGGCAGCTCTTTGACATAAATTTAAACTTCATCACTATAAATTGTCTATACTGGTGCTCGGTGACATTTTGCTCTTCTGCAAACTCTGGGCCTTTTGGAATCAGAATGACTTTTCCATTTCCCACACTCAGGTGATCTAATGGAATTTCAGTTCAATCTTATTTTTCCTAAGAATGAGATCAAGCATATAAACTCATTTCACTTGAGATCCCTTAAAGGCTGATCTGCAATCCAGGTAACCGACCTGAAATTTAACTCACTGCAACATTCATACATTCTCTCTAATGAACAAGTTTCTCTAAAGTGTTTTGGTTTCTTTCTACATCCTAAAAACATACCAGTAGTTAAATGGCTACTGCAAGTTACCCCTTCTATGTTCATAGCAAAAGGAAAAGAAGGGGAACTGATGGGCATGAGAGTGCTTAGCAGTAAGCCTGGTTTTTTTTGGCGGGGGGTGGAGTGGGGGGGTGGGGGGGGGAGAGAAGAGGGAAGAAGAGGGAAGGAATGAAGCTGATGGCATTGCTCTTCCAGGAGTTGGCATGAATCAAATGGGTTGATTAGACTTTGGCTGTTCCTTCCATAGTTCAATAACAAATTTATGCACTAATCTTGCTTGATCCTATCTTAGTTTATCTTTGATATATAATGTAACGTCCAATGAATTGGAGGAGCAAATCTGGAGAGATAGTAGACAGCTACAGGAAACACAAGGTTGTGATAGTAGGAGATATTAATTTCCCGCATGTTGACTAGGACTCCCATACTGCAAAAGGGCTGATGGCATCAAGTTCTTCAAATGTGTTCAGGAAAGTTTTCTAAATCATTATTTGGAGGTACCAACTAGAGAGAATGCAATACTAGATCTCCTATTAGGGAATGAGACAGGTCAGGTGACAGAAATGTGTGTTAGGCAACAAATGTTCATAATCCCATTAGTTTCAAGTTAATTATAGAAAAGGATAGGTTTGGGCCTTGGTGTTGAGATTCTAAATTGGAGAATGGAAAATTTTAAGGGTTTCTACAAGTGTAGGATAGTAAGGGACAAAATTGGTCCACTTGAAGATCAGAGTGGTTGGCTTTGTATGGAGCCAAAAGAGATGGGGGTGGGGTGGGAAGAGAAAGAGATTTTAAAAGGTTTTTTTTTCCAAATCAGTATTCACTCAGGAAAAGGGAACAAAGTCATGGGAAGTAAAGAAAACAAACAATGAGGTAATGGAACCTGCACAGATTAAAGAGGAGGAGGTGCTTGCTGTCTTAAAGCAATTATGGTTGGATAAATCCCCAGGGCCTAACAAGATATTCTCTTGGACCTTGAAGGAGGCTAGTGTGGAAATTGCAGAGGCTCTGGCAGAAATATTTAAAATGTCCGTAGGTGTGGTGCCAGAGGATTGGAGGTTAGCTCATATTGTTTTGTTGTTTTAAAGGCTCCAAAAGTAACCCTGATATTATAGGCCAGTGAGCCTGACATTAGTAGGATATAAATTATTGGAAGGTTTTCAAAGAGATCGGATAGACAATTATATGGATAGCCATGGACTGATTAGGGATAGTCAACATTTGGTTGATGCATGGTAGGTTGAGTTTAACCAATCTCAGTTTTTCTAGAAGGGTACCAGGAAAGTTGATGAAGGAAAAGTTGTGTTTGTTGTCTACATGGATTTTAGTAAGGCATTTGGCAATGTCCCACATGTGAGGTTAAAGGTAAAAGGTAGAAGTTCCATTACTGTTATGTAATACTACAGTTAGAATGTAACATACATGAAATTCTTTAACTTTGTCTACCATACGTAAGGCAGAGTCACCATTTTGCCAAGCACCCCTCACAGAAATAAACCCCAGCAAGGAACAAACTTGAAACCCTTGGTTTACAAGGCCAGTGCTGTAACCATTGAGCTATTAGTCAGGAAGGTTCAGATGTTAGGTATTGATGGTGAAGTAATGAACTGAATTTGACAAAGACTTGATGGAAGAAGCCAGAGAGTAGTGGTGGGTGATTGCTTCTCAGACTGGAGGCCTGTGATTAGTAGTGTGCCTCAGGGATCAGTGCTGGGACCATTGTTGTTGGTCATCTATATCAATGATCTGGATGATAATGTGATAAACTGAATCGGCAAGTTTGTAGATGACACTAAGATTGGAGGCATTGAGGACAGTGAAGAAGATTTTCAAAAGGATCTGGATCAATTGGAAAATGGCAGATGAAATTTAATGCAGACAAGTGTGAGGTATTGCATTTTGGAAATACAGATACACAATTCCCTGAAAGTGGCATCACAGGTGGATAGAGTTGTAAAGAGAGCTTTTGGCATATTAGTCTTCCTAAATGAAAGTATTGAGTATAGGAATTGGGATGTTATGGTAAAGTTATACAAGACATTGGTGAGGCCAAATTTGGAGCATTATGTGCAGTTTGTTCACCTAACTGCAGGAAAGCTATCAAGAAGATACAAAAAATGCAGAGAGGATTTACTAGGATGTTGCCTGGCCTCAGGAATGGAGTTGCAGGTAAAGGTTAAACAGATTAGGACTTTATTCCCTGGAGCATAGAAGAATTAGGGGAGATTTGAAGGAGGAATTAAAAATTATGAGGGGGATAGACAGAGTAAATGTAGATAGGCTTTTACCACTGAGAATAAGTGAGATACAAACTAGAGGACATGGGGTAATGTTTAGGTGAAACACAAGGGGGAACTTCTTCACACAAAGTGGTGGGAGTGTGGAACAAACTGCCAGCTGAGGTGGTTAATGTGGACTCAATTTTAACATCTAAGAAGAATTTGGACAGATACATGGGGGGGGGGGGGGGGAATTGGTTGGTGGGCTATGGATTGGGTGCAAAAAGAAATGGTTCAGCACAGACCAGAAGGGCCTAAGGAGCCCGTTTCTCTGCTGTAATGTTGTATGCTTCTATGCCAGATGTGTATCCTTACCAAACTAAAATAAGGTACAACTACACTATTTAATGGACAATATTTGTTGATCTTCTAAAGTTTAAAGAGATAGCTTTGGGAGGATTTTTTTTTTAAATTTAGATCTACCACACGGTAACAGGCCATTTCACCCAATGAGTCCTTGCCGCCCAATTAACCTCCAACACTGGTAGGTTTTGAACAGTCAGGGGAAACAGGAGTCCCACGCAGACATGGGGAGAATGTATAAACTCCTTACAGCGTGGGACGAGCCCCGGTTCCAATCGCTGGTGCTGTAAAGGCATTGCACTAACCGCTCTGCCATCCGCAGGCTCAGCAGGCCATTCTAGCCAAGTTGCTGAACTGTGTTTGTGTTATTGGCCAGTGTTGGGCCCATATCCTTCTCAATCTTTCCCATCCGGAAGTACAAAACACCTTTTAAACTGATCATTATACCCGCCACTTCCTCCTGCAGCTCGCCCCACATGTATCTTCTGTCTGGAGAAAGTTGCCTACTCAGGCCCCCTTTAATTCTTTCCCCTCTCCCCCCTACCTTCTAGAATCCCCTTAAGAATACTTCTGATATATCAGTGATATTTGGACCACTTCAGTTTCCCATCTGTATAAAGTTTTTCCCAAATCTGTTATTACCTATAATTAAAATGACACAACTTGGACCATGACACCCTCCCTGAGGGTGGCTGAGGCGGGGAGCTGAATCGCAGTTAAATGTCACCAATTCATCAACCAAACCAACCTTATGCAGTCAACTTTATTCAAAAATCCAACGAATCAAACCCCCCCCAACCACCCTATCCCACAAGGGCCGCACATTTTACTGTGAGACATTCACATTAATTCACGACATGGGTTCATGTGGATTCCGGCAGGTGAGCCCTTCCAGACTCGTGGAACCTCCACGGAAGTCACAAGCCACTTCTTGACGCGCAAACATTATTTTTCCATATTTCACTCAGTTCCTAACCCCTGCTTCTCCGTTTACTGTGATGACGCTAACTCTCCCCCCCCCTCCACCCCCCACCTTCCCCAATAAAACCCATTTGCCAAACTTTCAGAAGGTCTCAGTTGTGGTGCTTGAATATGGAAGAAGCCCCTTGCGGGTCCAAAGAGGCAACGGTGAAATAAGATGCACATTTTTTTTTCCCCAATAACCCAGCCACGCACCTTGCTTGGACAGGTCGCCGAGGGCTTGGATCCATCCATCCCCTTCTGAAGTGGCCATTGGCGCGAACCAACCTGTTCCACGAGCCACCCGTTGGCAGGAAGCGGGCAGATCACACGGACACGTTCCTGTCGCTCCAGGGGTCATTAAGTCTCAGTTTGCAGCACCGAATGTATCTTGAATTCAAAGCCAGGGGTGGGGAAATCAATTCTTTGAGGAGCAACTTAGCTTGGCTCAATAAGTTATTTATTACATTTAATTACATCTGCTCACAGGCATAATTGTGACACAATCAAACACCCATTCCATCCAAATTAACCAGAATCTCATTGTATTCCTCCAGATTCCCATTCCCCTGCACAAGATTCTGTCCCTCATTCCAAGTGCCTTTCACCCTTGCCCCATTAACACTTTCTTTGGGCCAGGCGAGGGAACCCACGTGATCACAAGGGCCAGCGCGTGCACTCCACACAAGTTCCCCCAAAGCTGGCCTTCAACCCAGGACACCGGAGCTCCGAGGGCGAGGGTACCTACCGGCCTCGTTCAAGTTTTGCAAAACACAAGCAAACTAGTAGCAAGCAGAGTGTGACCATTTTTTTTAATGGAGTACTTTGTAGACATTGGTCTCTCTATTTCATAAACGATATTAAAGAATTGGAAACAGTTCAGATACCAGATCAAGTTTATTATCATCCGATTGCTCAAGTATAACCAGAAACCGCGTCCTCTTGTCCTCTGTGCAAAACATGCAGACATAACACGCATACAGACAACAATCCATCTGCAGGACAACCTGGCATCTATACAGATAAATGTCATGTAAATATGAAAATCTTGGACAGTTAGTGTGAGCAGTTCCGCATTCTCACTACCTCTGAGAAGCTGTTTTTTTCAGCCTGGCGGTTCTGGCTCAGATACTCCCTATTTTTCCAGATGGGAGTACCTGAAAAATGCTGTGTGCAGGATGGAAGGGGTTCTCAATGATTTTGCATGCCCTCTCCAGACAACATCCTGTGGATTGGGAGGGGAGGGGGGGGTTCCCTCTGCAGCAGCCATACCACGCCGTGATGTAGCTGGCCAGGATGCTCTCTTTAGAATTCCTGAAGAAAATTAGCATGATGGTGTCAATAACCCTGCGTTAGAAACAGAAGGGCTGCAAGGCAGAGGCCTTAAAGGGCCAGGCCACCACTAAGGTCATGTTGGAAACATGGAATGCGGGCTGGGATCCAGAAAAGGATGAAGCCTTGGGGTCTGAGATCTCCCCTACTGGAAAACGTCCAGTCATTGGAGAATAAAATTGACAACCTGAGGGCAAGGCTACTTTATCAGAGACAAATAAGACAAGTCTCAGTTGTTTGCTGCACTGAGACCTGGCTAACAGAGAACACACCAGGCATCACTATCCAACCAGACTAGATCAGAATCCATAGACTAGATCAGAACTCAAATTCTGGAAAAGAGAGAGGAGGCGGTGTATACTTTTTTGTTTATACTTGGTGGTGCATGGCACTAGATGCTCTACTGGCTTAGAGCAAATCTCAATTAAAATCAGACCCTTCTATCTACCTTGAGAGTTCTCATTAGTGATTCTCACTGGAGTTTACATCCCTCCCGATGCCAGTTACAAACACTTGCAGAGCTGCATGATGCTGTCAGTAAACAAGAGTCGGCCCAGCCCGACACACTATAAATCTTAATCGCTGACTTTAACCAGGCCTGTGTCAAGAAAACCCTGCCTACCACCAGCATGTCACCTGCAGCACTAGAAGTCCAAGCACACTCAATCACTGCTACACCAAGATAAGCAAGGCCTACCGTTCTTTCCTGAGATCACACTTGGCAAGTCTGATATCCTGGCTGAGCTCCTTCTGCCTTCACAAAGACAGAGCCTAGGAAAAGAGGCTCTGGAGGTCAGGAAATTTAGAAGAGGGTCACAAGAGGCTGAAGAATGGTTACAGGATTTCGTAAGAAGTGGGGTTCAAGGGCTCTGCTGAGAATCTGAACACCGAGGCTGTCACCTACTTTATCAAAACAGCTGTGGATGAGTGTGTCCCCACCAGTTAATTCAGGGTTTCCCCCAACCAGAAGCCCCGGATCAATAATGCAATACGAAACCTGCAGAGAGACAGATCACAGGCATTTAAGTCCAGAGATTCAGATCAGTACAACAGGAGCAGGTATGACCCGCTGAAAGCTATCTCCCGGATGAAGTGGAGATTACGGATGAAAATGAAAACAAGAAGAGACACCCACAGTTGTGCAGGGCCTAAATGCCATGACCTGTTTGTTACAAAATCTTCATTGGGTGATGCATTGAAAATAAAAGTAAGAAAGACACATTGCGTCTATAGAAAACTTTGGTTAGGATGCAGTTGATTATTGTGTGCAATTCTGGTCATCCAATTAAAGGAATTTGGAAAGGGAATAGAAAAAAATACTAGCATGTGTCTGGATCAGAGGGCACAAGCTTCAAGGGGAGGTTGGCCAATTTTGGTTTTCTCTGCAATGTCAGAGACTTGGGGGTAACCTGGATAGTTTGTAAAATGTGATGCATTGATAGGGTAGATGGTCAGATTTTTATTTTCTTTGGGCAATAATGTCACATACTAGAGGACGTGCATTTAGGGAATCAGGGAAGTTGTACAGGACACTCTTATTTAAGCATAGGTTCCTGGAACAGGCTGTCAGGAACAGTGATGGAAGCGAATACGATACTGTAGTAGCATTTACGAGGCTCGCAATAAATAAACAAACACTCAGGGAATAGAGGGATATATATCATGTGCAGGCAGAAGAGTTTTCATTCAACTTGGGCATCATGTTTAATGCAAACATGTCGGCCAAAGAGCCTGCTCTTGTACTGTACTGTTAAGAGTCTTCGAGATAAACAGCATGGAAACAGGTTCTTCAGCTCATTCAGGTTCCTAAATAATGTCTTTTGAATGTTACAATTGTACCGGCCTCTACTTCCTCCATGGCAAGTTTGAATGAGAAATTTCTAGGTTCTTTAGTTCACAAAAAAAAGGTAATCTTATTCACATGTATAAAATATTGCAGGGTTTGGCAGGATAGACAAGCTGGTGTTTTCCCTGGCTGGGTTGTCTACCACATAGACAGTAGTCTCGATAAGAAATATCAATCAGAAGACAGAGAATCTTTAAATTCTTCAAAAAGAATGGAGGCTCAACTACTGTGTTCTGTATATCTATTGATGTTTGTAATAGATATTAAAGGAAACAAAGAGATGCGAAAATGATCCAGTAAAATGTTGCTGAGGTTTAAAAAGAAATCCTACATGTTCTTATCGAATGGTTGAGCAGGGACAAGGCCTCCTCATTCCTTTATCTTTATATGCAATTGTAATGACCTATTGGAGAGACCGTTTGAATGACTTCCAACCAAAATTAAAAACCCAAAGTTCAATGTCACTTGTTTATTAGAATTAGACATGCAAAAGTCAGCTAAACATTAGTGATCAAATTAAAAATAACTTGGAGGCAGATTACATTTATTCTTTGGAGACGTGCATAATTAATTTGACCAACAATGCAAAAGCAAAGTTAAATTTATCTTGGTTCTCCAAGATTGCTATGCACTGAAACATCAATCCATCAGCATCCTTTCTTTCATAATCTGTTCACTGCAAAAATAGCATTGTGGCAAATTTATTTTTCAGAATTATAAAGCAGAAAGAATACACTTTAATTTTAAATTGCATATAACAGTTATTAAGACACAAATTCATCTTCCCCAAAATCTAATTTTAGGATCAGTTGACATGGAAATACAAATAAATTTTGACAATGAATTCCAGTAGATAAAATTGATCTTGTAAAAATATAAGTCTAAAGTAATGCAAACCTGTTCTAATATTATTTTCTTACACAATATACACAGATCAATATTCACTCTTCTAACCTTTGCACAGAAAGATGAAAAGTTAATTAAAGCTCACGACATTGGTGCAGTTTCAAATCGATTTTTACTGAAATCAATTGGAATGCATTTCGGCCTAACTGAAGAGTCAGTAGTCATCAATCAATATGCTATTTCACCACAGACATAGCCATGTCTTTTTTTAAAAACTATTTTCAAGGATCAGCACATCGAAAGCAAGTGTACCACTTTTTAAAATCAGATTTGTCTCATTAATTAATTTAGGTGCCATTGACTAAAATATGTTAGGCAGTACTTTAAATGTCACAGAACACTTTACATTTTCAAAGAGATAAACAAATGCACTATAAACATAGGTGTTGATTTCTTTTTAACTGGAGTATCTTGATAACGACATTTAACATTTGGCCACTTCTCAATTGCAAAAATCTACAAATTGTCTATTTATGTCAGGCTTGATTGGCTCTGCAATTGATTGATTAAATCTTTCACCACCTAATTTGATGATTAAATCTTTTACCATTTTCATGCACTGGTTGACCTCCAATTGGTGTAAACAGATTTCTACAAGTATCAGTATGCTTCCAGGTGTTTTTTTCTCTTTTAAATAGCTGGAATTTGTGGATTCCAAGGTAATACTTTGATCATTTTAAATCCTTACAATGCAAACACATAGATAAGAACAAACAATGGAGTGTGGAAGTGTACAATGCTCCAATTCTCAATATGTTCTTTAAAATTGAAAGTGTTTATTCATATATTCGGAGATTTATTGATGCTTGGTAGAATCTCTTGGATAAAACTCTGCCAGTATATTTTGAGGAATACGTTTCAACATTTCCTTGGGGAAAATTCGGAGCAACTGCCACCCAATATCCAATGTTTCAAAAACGGTTCTGTTTTCATAAGCACCTAATCAAAACAAAAGAAAAGTCTCTTCGATGAATTCTAGTTGGTATAATTTCTTTTAACTCAAACAAGTATGACAAACTTAAATCCATTAACTGATATTAATGAAATGTGTTTGGAAATATTTTAACCTAGTAAAACCTTTCTACTGTCTATGATGGACAAGGCAGGAATTTGATGGAATATTCTACACTTGCCTGGATTAGTACAGCTCCAATAATTAAACTCAACATCATCTAGGTCAAAGCAGCCCACTTGATTAGGACCCAATCAATCATCCTAAACATTCAATTCCTATACAACTGGTGCACAGAGTGTGCCCACAAAAAAATCTCCTAGTGTCACTCACCTGAGCTTCTATGACAACTACTTTCAAACCTATCACCTCTACCACTAGAAATGACAAAAGTAGTCACATGGATTTGTCACCACATGTAGGTTCCATTCCAACTGGAATTGACTTGGAAATATACAACCGATCCTCGATTAGGCCCTTTCATTCAGTCAAAAAGTCTGAGTGTCTCCCTTACGTCGGGAGACTTGCCTCAACGAATGCGCCCTGGCCGGCTCCAAGGTGCTGAATGCAATCAGTCTCGGGAGGAGGGTCAGTGGCGGAGTGTAGCACTCCGCCATCTAGCGTGAATGTACTGCCACTCCAAGCAGTAGCTAGGAACAGGCTGATAACATTGCAATGACGCTGTCAGCCCGCGACCCATCTCCCCTCTCTCTTCTACTCACTCGCCCCCTCCCTTCATGACCCCCTCAGGGGATGGGGGGCCGGCAGGAGCCGTCAGGGCAGGGGCGGCTGGCGGGGGCAGTCAGTGAGCAGCCAGTGCTGGCTGTGGCAGCCCTGCCGGCCTCTCGTCAGCATCAGTGGCTCAGAATGCAACAGAGCAATGGCCAATTTCCCTTCCCATAATTCCCACACAGCTGGAACCATTCTGGGAAATGCAGAGCAGTTCCAGCTGCATGGGGAATTATGGGTAGGGAAAAAACGGCCATTGCTCTGCCACGTATTTTTGACGTCCAGCACCACGGCAGCCACTCTGGACGATGCACTGAGGTGCTATTCTAAATAAGAACAGCACTGGAGCAGCCTTTTAGGGCTGCTCCATGAACAGGTAAGTTTAAAATTTTAATACAACTCGAAGCTGAGGCCCAGCATGAAAACATCTATTGTCACTGAATCTGTTCTGAAACTAAATTCCTATGCAATTGTGGAAGTATCTCCATGAGAAGGACTGCAATGGTTAACCACCACCTTCTCAAGGGCAATTAGGGATAAGCAATAATGGTAGCCTTGCCATCAACACCCAGGTCCTGAAGAAATTAAAACAGAATTCTAAATACAGTAAAATCCAGTTGGTCAGAATTCATGCAAACGGCAAAAAAATAGGTAAAAAATACAAAAGTTTAAAATTAGCACCCCCTAGAGGCCAGTTCAACAATCATATAACATGCAATCTCAAACAATCGGAAAATTCATATCAGAGATGCCGGTTACAGGGTGTTTTACTATAATTCGTACTTTTGGGTTAAAAGAATTAATATTTTGAAGCTTGCACATTAGATGTGGCCATCAACACGTACCTTGTGCAATGAAATTTTTCTCAAATTTCTGCAGAAATTCTAAATACAGCATGTCATCAGGGGTGAGAGCTTCTTCTCCAACCACAGCCTTCATTGCTTGAACATCTTTGCCAATAGCATAGCAAGCATACTGCAGAGAGAGTACATTTCACAGCCTACTCAGTAACACTTAAAGATAGTCAAGGTAAAATAAAACAAAGAATATTGTTTTTTATGAAGAAATTGGAGGTTAAACGTTTCATTCCTGCAATATTTAGAAAGCTGACAGCACAAGTGATCAACTTCCTGCCCAGTGTTGATATAAGTAAAAGTGGGAAGTAATGGATGACTAAAATTACTTACATCCTGTGATTTACTGAATTCTGTACTCAATACAAAGGCTAGTACCAAATATGACACGCTGTGAGATAGACCCAGGGCAGGACTGGTTAAATTTAGCCGAATAAGTTTTACAGGAAGCATAATGGAGAGATTTCACTTTCCACCTCTAATTCCAAAAGTAATTTCTTAGTATTGCAACATGCCAGTGATCGGTGTTTTATGGAAAGTAAATCTATTTAAAATATTAAATGTTTCACTCTGCTAAAGGTCTGAATGAACTGCTCATACAAATCCTTTGAGACTTTATTTATTTTTATATATGCCTTTATGTACTGCAAGGCTATTGTTTGTCTGTATGTGTGTATGTCTGCATGCATACAGTACAACTCCGATTACCCAAAAATGGATTCTCCGAAGTCCTAATTTATCCAAATAAAATTTTAAATTTCAGATGAGAGCCAAACTGACCTCACAGGTTGAAAAAAAAAAATCACTCATGAAATTAGAGCAATTGTCCACGTTTCAGGTAACTCCCTCCCCTCCCTCTTTCCATTTCTTCTTTACCTTCCCTATGGACATTTCTCTCCAATTCTCCCTCTCAAAATGCATGCCTCAACCAGTCGGAAGAAACCCTTGTCCTGGCGTCATCAAGGAGAGTGGGCTGCCAGGTAGTAGCGGGGACGTTGGGGTCTTGGGCAGGAGCAGGGCCTCAGTGGGGAGGTGTCAGTGATTGGCAGCGGCCAGCATTTTTTTGGTGAGAATTAAATATTATTTTAATGCTTAAAAAGCCTTTCCCTTGTTGTTTGTTGTTGTTTAAACATTGATACAAGTGATTTGTTGTTTATAAAAAGTGACCAGTTATCCGAAAAAACGTTTATCCAACAAAGTGACCATTTTGAATAATCGGAGTGCTACTGTATTTGTAGGGTTTTTTGTACTGCGGACTGTAGAATGCTGTTTTGTCAGGTTGTACTTGTACAATTGGATAAACTTGCGATATTTAGCCATTTCTAACTCTTACCAGCTGATTAGACACATCAGGATGATCTTTGCGGGTCATAGCTTCCCCTATGGCTGACTTCATTAATCGAGATAATGATGGTAATACATTGATGGGAGGATAGATCTGTAAAATAGAAGTTTAAAGATGTAAAATCATGTCCTTCCCACTCTAGATGCACTAGTTGATTTTCTATGTTTTTAATTGTCATGAAAGGAACAAATATTTTGTATCAAACAAGGAGAGAATCATTGAACATTTCCCTTTTAAAGGAAAATGAAAAATAAAGGTACTCAGAGCCACAACTGTTTCCTTTTCCCCATCCCTCTCAACTACATCTCCACATTGGGGAGAAGATTTGAACAATTGTCTCCTTTAGCTAGGGGTGTCTAGGTGTTTGGATCACTATGGCCCAGAACATCTTATCTACAGCAAATGCTCTTGCAATAAAAAAATAATTTTTTTCTATCTTTTTTTTCTTTCGGTTTTCAAAGAGGAGAGGAAATGTATGGTTAATATATGTTTATTAAATACTAATATATTCTTTTTTCTTACATACTTAAATATATGTATGTAGTGTAATTCTCCTCTTGTGTACATGTTCAATATAACTCAATAAACAGACTGAAAAAGAAAGAATGCTGTGACCATCAATACCTACCTTTTCTTTTGGTCAGAAAGTGGCCAAACAAAGATTTTCTGAACAGAGAAACAGATAGTTCATTCCATATTCTAACCATGCTCTCAAGTAAGGAATTAGGGGATATGGGGAGAAGGCAGGTAGGTGGAGTTAGGTCATAAATTAGATCAGCCATGATCTTATTGAATGGCGGAGCAGGCTCGATGGGCCATTTTTTACCTACTCCTGTTCCTACTTCCTATGTTCCTAACTAAGCAAATTTCCTGCACTCTTTACACTCATTGTTAGTGATGACATTATGTATATGACCTCTAGTTCTAGCCTTGCTTACAAATGGAATAATCTCTACACTTGCCATCTCAAATCCTTTAACGATAGTAAACTTTTCCATTCGGATTCCCACCTTCTCTTCAAGAGAAGAGAGCACCAACTTGTTCAATTTTCTGATAATAAAGCCTCCATTTTTAGCATCATTCTACTCAACTGTTTTGAATTTGTTCTTTTTATAAATTAGAGAACACAAATGATTCACAGTATTCTCAAATCCTAACCCAAGTCCAATACGTTTAATATGGGTCTGCTTCTCAAATTGACCCCCCTCCAGAAATCAAACTCAGTGCCTTCATTATCTTGGATTTTGAAATTAAATTTGCCTGACTAACTACTATATCAAACTTCACTGATTTACCAGAAGATATTTTTAAAAGATACCTTTTATCTGATTACCTGTCTATTGTGCAACTGACGGTCAACATAGACTTGTCCTTCTGTGATGTATCCAGTTAAATCCGGAATGGGGTGAGTAATATCTACAATGAATAGAAACTGGGTTATAAATATATAATTTTTAACAGTAAACCAACATTGAATACATATCTCCACAACCTGAAAATATACATATTGAAATAAAAGATAGCAGGATTTTCTGTCAATTGCCCAGAAAGTACAAGCCACATCTTAGTAAGATTTACTCAGTCTTACTATCTTGAATTATTGAACAGCAGAATTATTTTATTCCAAGCACATATAGGACTCTCTTTTGAAAGTCTTAGTTCCTGCACATTATTTAAAATGGCCTCACTTTATTTTATCTGTCCACAATCCCCCATTCTCCACGCATCATCTCATATTACTGGGTATTAAACATAAACTAATTTTTAAAAGCTTACGCTTGTGATTATGGATTATATCAAAATACATCCCTTTACTCACCATCATTTGGCATGGTGAGGATAGGAATCTGTGTGATGGACCCATTTCTGCCCTCAACGCGTCCTGCTCGTTCATAAATAGTAGCTAGATCTGTATACATATAACCAGGAAAACCTCGACGACCAGGTACTTCTTCTCGAGCTGCTGAAACCTTAAAGATAAAGAATGTGTGCATTTTAAAGATTTACAAACCACTCAAGTTTCTGCAAGATTGCTTAAAAACAAAAGACATGGTTCATCCCATAAACATCTATGAAGAGAATTCAATTATAGTAAAAAAGATTATTCTTCTATAAATACTTCAAAAAAATCATTATTTGGCAGAGTATAAACATCTTATCGCTAATTTAGATAAAATTCATTCTAGTATTTTAAATTTTTAAACTTTAAAATTGCCCTGACACTTCATATATTACAATGGAATGGGGGAAAAGTACCCACTATCCGAAATTCAAGCAACTGGCAAAAAAGGAAATAAATATTTTTTTTAAAATAAATTTAAAAATTAAAGTTTAAAAATAGTAAAATTAAATATTCTCTGAAGCAACACACAACCACTTGGTGAGGATGGGATCAACTATTCAGCCAGTCGTGCCCAGTATTGCCCTGCCCGCAGTAGCTGTTTGAATAAAGTTATGTTTGAATAAAATGGCGCAGCTCGCGCCCACCCACAGCCGCTTTGAATAAAGTTTCAATTAAGTTGGGTTTGAATAAAATGGCGCTGCCCAGGCCTATGCTGCTCGCTACTGGGATGATTCTTCCCCTGTCCCCCCCCCCCAAATGTTTCCCGATCCCTGCCTAGTAATTGCCTTTATCTTTATTAGTATTAAGTATACGATTAAGACTTTATCTGTAAAATTGAGGGAGGGGGAGCGAATTATGATATAATTAAGATAATGCTGTTACAGTGCCAGCAACCAGGGATCGAATTTAAATTTAATTTACACGAATTATCTGATAAAAGTGAAGTTTACATAACTAAGGGCAGCAATACTGATTTTTTTTAAAAAAACATTTTGCACTGTCTTTCAAACTGTTTATTCTTAATGCAGCTGTATTAGTCAGGTATTGTAAGAGTGCGTCTCAGGCAAATGGAAAATTTGCATATTTGGCATCCACAATCCCCATAGGTGCGGGATAATGGGGAGGTGCGGGATAATGGGGATTTGAGCGTACATCCTCACTTCAAAAGTCATAATCTAGATACCTCGAGCATTATATCTATCATTAAGTTGGAACACGAATGCTGCCAGGTATGATTATAAAATATTAATTCTGTTTACCTAATTACTTGAAAGCAAACATTTAGAATACATTGAATGATTCATTAAAATATTTTCATTTCAAACAATTAAGACTTCTTTAATTGGCAAAGATGGGTCTATACAATTCATGTAAAGTGATTCAATTAAACCAATATATTGTAATATTACAACTGTAACCTGACTTTACAAGACATCCAAAAAAAATTTAGCCTCTTTGAAGCTTTACAGGTTAGGCAATGACAGGGAAACCCATGCCAATTCTAGAATATTAACAGGATGACTTTTCTGCGTCTCATTATTTTTAATATTCCAAGTTATATTTATTTTGTTTCATGATAAGCATTTCTTAACAACTTAATTCAATAAGACTTTAAACAAGATTAATCTTTACATTGCTTTTTCCCCCAGCAATGAACATCTTGAAAACAATCTATTGCAAGATAAGCAAAAACACATACTTCTCTCAGAGCCTCAGCATAAGAACTCATGTCTGTTAAAATAACCAACACATGCTTTTCACATTGGTAGGCAAGGTATTCGGCAGTAGTCAATGCAAGTCGAGGAGTAATAATGCGTTCGATGCTGTTGAACAAAACAACTGCCCATCAATATTCACATTTGTACCAACTCCAGGAGGTTTTAAAAAAAAACAGAACTTTTCTTTTGGCACATATTGCAGCTATGATACTTGAGAGCAAGCCCAATATGTGGATAATTCACTGATTTAAAATATTTTTCATCATACTGGAAAATTGACAATCAAAAAATTGCCGGAGTTGGCAAAAGGCAGATGTAAAATTTTATTGTCAGACTTTAAAAACTGTGTCAACAGCACATTTTTGATTGTAATAGTCCATGTAGTTTCAAGGAAGAATTATAAATAACTCCAGAGATCAAAAAATCAGACAATGCATAAAGGCCTGAGCTTGCTATTTAAAATTGACCAAATTCATTAACTTTCCAGATCATTGAAATCAAGTCTAATTTTATAATTTTCCATCTTTTCAAATCCTTCCAGCTCTACAAGCACACTCAATTCAGGGAGACACTAATAATTTCCCACTTTAGACCTATGGACCCTGGATTTAAATTGCCATACGTGGTTTTTAAGTTGCCCAGGTGCTAAATTGTAATTTCCCTCCTAAATCTCAACTTCTACTCAAGTAAACCATTCAGCCCATTGTGCATACTCCTCATTTAATAAAGCCACTGGTGATCTTCTATCTCAGGAACAGTTTCCTAAACTGAACCTTGTATCCCTTGATACCTCTGCCATAGCTCAACCCTATCTATGCCCCTCATAATTGTGTATACCCTGTGTCAAGTTCCCCTCCGCTGGGAACTGGGAAAACAGCTCAGTTTATCCAGTCTGAATGGTTGGACTGCTTCATTGCAGGCAACATTCTTGTAAATCTCTTCTGTATCCTGTCTAATGTAACCACATCCTTCCAAGAGTGTGATGATCAGCACTGCAGCTGTGGGCTAAACTGTGGCCTCCATGTTCCTATTCTCTATGCACTAACTAATGAAGCAAGTATCCCACATCACTTCACCACCTTATCTGGATAAGCTGCCTGCTTCAGGATCCTTGGACCTACACAAGATCCTCTACTCACACTCCCCAAGGCTCTTCCAGGCTGTTTGTAGTGAAACACGAAAGTCTACTGATACTGTGATGGTAGTAAAAACATGGAAATGCTGGAGGAACTTGGCAGGTTTCACAGCATCCATAGGAGGCAGATATATAGCTGATGTTTCGGGCTGAGTTTCTCCAGCACTTCTATGTTTTTACTCCAGGCTGTTTGCATCTTTTTTTTGCTAGCCTGCTTCCCTCATCTCTGCCTTGGCCCTCCTTTGATGAATTCTGAAGTTTTTCTGTTCCCACTTCCTGTTTTTATGGCATTATAACCTCTTTCGCTTAATTTAATATTAATCTCAAGACTGAGCTACTTGATTGTTATTACTTTAAATATGTATTTATTACTTGTAAACCATGTCGAGAGATTTATAATGTAATCAGTTGATCGGTGAGGCACGATTATAAACAAACAATGCTCATCCCCAGTCTACCCCATCTACCTTGTTTTTCCTTGGTGCTAATTTGAAGCATTTCTCTTTCATCCCCAATATGTCATGCACCTGTTTTCCAAAATTTGTAAATCTTAGTCCTATTGTTTCTTTAACCAATTTAACACAGAAGGATCAGAGCAGAAATATTGCAGTGTAACTTTCAGTCTCGCTGAACTGTAAAACAGCAATGAATGGATGAATGATCTATTCATGTCACACATGTTCTTAAGAGAGTCCTATCTAAATGCAACTATTGCATCTGAATAGTCGAAGTAAATCATTCCTTCCCAATTTTAATTTTTTTTTAAAACCACAACTCTTCAACAGCTTGAATGATTTGGTCAGCATATTAATTTGGAAACAAAAATCAATTATTTTCCAAATGTGGTCACATTAATGAGTTATACAAAGCTAATATTTCTGAGAAAAAGCAGAGCAAAATAAAAGGCCGAGATATGGATAACAAGTGAAGCGTAGATATGCGTTAATTTAGTTATTAATGCTTTTGATCCTTTCTTCGACGAAGAGAAGCATCTATCGCCCTATAAAAATGTACTATGCCCATCGTCTGCAGAGCTTGTCCAATTCCTAAAATATATCCTTTTATATCTGCTGCAAGCAGAGAATACAGAAAAGCTAACCTACTTACGTTGGGTCATTTGCAAGGTTCAAAAACAGACAGACGTTGTCCATTGATCCATTTTCTTCGAAATCAGACTTGAAGAATCTTGCAGTTTCCATATTAACCTGTTATAAAGGATACAAACGCTGACAATGGGGTGAGTGAATTTGCAGATGGCACCAAAATTAGTGGTATAGAAGAGTGATGATTATTTGAGATTACTACAACAGGATCTAGATAACTTGGGGAAGTGGGCCAAGGGTCAGTGGATGGAATTTAGCTCAAACAAGTATGGTGTTGTACCTTGATAAGTCAATCCAGACCAGAACTTCCAGACTGAAGGGTATTCAAAGACTCATCCCACACTAAGCACATTCTCTTCTCCCTCCTCCCATAAGGTTGAAGATTTAAGAGCGTGAGAACATCGAATTCATGGAGTTCTTTTCCAATCATCAGAATCCTGAACAAATCTCGCGCTAGTAAAGATGCTGCCTCTGCTCTGCTAACTGATTTGTGTTTTTGCTAGTGTACAGATAGACCCCAACTTACAATGTTCCGACTTACAATGTCCCAAAGTTTCAATGATCGGAATCCATTTTGAATAAAGGTAAGTTGGGGTCTACCTGCATCAACATAGTTGCTTTTCCTTCTTTGAAGGAAATGCTTCCGTCCAATCAACGCAGGCAGATCATTTCCCACTGCCACCACCCCCCTCATAAATGTCATCATTTTGGTGCTCCTCTTGTCAAGGAAACATGTTTTGTCGGATCCAATGCCATTTTTTTTTTAAAGTTGATTTGGAACACATGCGCAGATTGCCATTGCTAAGGTCATATCCATTTTATTTATTTTCTTTTCTGTGTTGTTTATTCTTTTTCTTAAATCATTGAATTCCTGTGTTTGCCATTCTTTAAATGACTCCATGTATCCTCTAACAAGAGCAAGTATATCCTTTACCTTGCCTTTCCCTTTATCTATTTCACTGTATTCTTCCTCTTCTTCTTTCTCTGGGTTGGCCATCTGTTGTTTCTTTGTTGCCCTTTCCTCCTCTTCTTTCTTGTTTCCATTGTCTTCTGTGGTCTCTTCTTGCTGCAGGTGTTCTGCAGCTGTCGTTGCCGGCTGTGGAGATCGACTCCCCAGCTGGTCCCCCCTCCCGTCGGTGTGTTTTTTTTCATGCGCGGTTGCGCACTTTTACTCGGCTCTGTGAGCCATTGTTGTAGTTCTTTTTCTACCGACCTGAGGTAGTGGGGTCCTCTCTCCACAGCGGGCCTCTTCGAACAGGTAAGGCCTTCACCTTTTTCCTCCGTTGTCTTCTCTTCCTCTCTTCTTTCCGTTGATTTTGATTTTTCTCCTTTTGTCTCCATCTTCTTTCCACCTTTATACTCACTTTTCTTTAACTTGTATTTCTGTGCCTTTGTGTTTTTCTTTGTTTTTCCCGACTTTTCTGGAGAGGGCTGGAGTTCACCGTCCGGCCACTACTCCATCACGTGACTCCTCGGACTACCAGATTGCCATTGCTGAGGAAGGAGATTGTTAAGTGACACCACTGCCGCTCATTACCAGGCGCCATCACAGGAGGCCGAAGCCCCTGCTCCTGCTGGGAGGCTCCCAGCAGGAGTGGGGACGTCGGGTCGGCCACCCGGCAGAAGCAGCTCAGAGAACTACAATAATTTCACCTTACAATGCAAGTTGCGGAACCAAACCCCATCGTAAGTATGGGTTGACTAGCTGGATTGATCACTGTACCATGATACACATGTCAAAATTGAACTATCTTAGAAACAGCAAAGAGAAACCTATTCTTCATCGGGCAAGGTTTACATCATGAATGAACCAAACTGGTGTTTCTTTGATATTTCTTGTGAAAAAGTTGTATTTTAGTTCACTCCAACATGGAACTAGCACAATCTAGTCATCATAATATATGCAACAATCTGGAAGTTACGCATGTAGCCAGGGATGACTGCTATTTTGTTCTCAAAAAGGGAGAGATAACCTGATCTCATGACTTCAGTGGGAGAAACATCAGATCAATAAAAGCTCATATGTTAATGATCTCTCTGTTCCAGTTTAAAATCCATGCTGGTTACTTTTCCAGCAATCACAGCAATGCAAACTAAATCTCTTTCCTCACATGCCAACCTGGCGACATATAATATAGAATACTACAGCAGAGAACAGACATTTCGGCCCTCAATGTTGTGCCGATCCATATATTCCTTAAAAAAGTTCTAAATCTTCCCTACCCATAACCCTCTATTTTTCTTCCCGCCATGTGCGTAAGAATCTCTGACCCTCATGATTCAGCCTCCACCACCATCCCTGGAAAAGCATTCTAGATACTCACAGGTCTCTAGGTAAAAAGAAAATAACAATTTCCCCCAAACTTTCCTTCCTGCACTTTGTACATACATTCTTTTGTGCTATTCCCTCCCTGGTTAAAGGCGCTGGCTGTCCACCCTATTTATGCCTCTTAATCTTGTTGACCTCTGTTAAGTCTCCTTTCATTCTCCTACGCTACAAAGAGAAAAGTCCCAACTCTGTTAACCTTGCCTCATAAAATGCATTTTCTAATCCAGGCAACATCCTGGTAAATCTCTTCTGCACCTTCTCCATAGTTACCACATCCTTCCTATAATGAGGTAACTTGAACTAAAATACTCTAAATGTGGTCTCACCAGAGATTTATAGAATGACAACATGACCTCTCGACTCTTGAACTCAATCCCCCTATTAATAAAGCTCAACAGCCTATAGGCCTTTTTACCTGTCCTATCAACCTGCGTGGTGATCTTGAGGGATTTATGGATCTGGACCTCAAGGTTCCTCTATTCATCCACACTCTTAAGTAACCAACCATTAACCCTGTACTCTACCTTTTAGTTTATCTTTCTAAAATGCATCATCTCACACTGATCTGGATTGAACTCCATTTGCTACTTTTCCGTCCAACTCTGCATCCTGTCTATACCCTATAGTAACCTACAACAACCTTCAGCACCATTCACAACTCCTCCAAACTTCGCATCATCCACAAACTTACTGACCCATCCTTCAGCCTCTTCATCTAGGTCATTTATAAAGACCACAAGGAGCAGGAGTCCCAGAAGATGCTTGTGGAACTCCACTAGCCACTTACTTCCAGGTAGAATGCTTTTCTTCCACTACTACCCTCTGTTTTCTATATGCAAGCCAATTTCTTTTATCCACACAGCCAAGGTTATGCCTCATGACTTTCTGAACTCTCATGGGTGACCTTCAACTCACAACTGTAGACCAACGGCTGCAGCCTGGGAGCCACTGAGCTCTTTCATCATTAATACCAAGGGTTAATTGACACATTAACAGCTATTTTAATTTCACTTACACCCATAGCTGCAAACACAATGGCAAAATTCACTGAACTGTAGTCCAGAACATCTTTGGATTTTTGAACCAGACCAGCTTGACGGCAAATCTGGGCAGCAATCTGAAAAATAATTCAGATGTGTTGGTAAATGTCTATCGTATAGATAGTGTACATGGCCAGGAAAAAAAAAAATGACTTTTTTACTTCATTAATTAGTTTCCAACTGTTTTCTTTTGTCATATTTAAACAAAACAACCTCCCCTCCTTAAACATTTATGCAAATAATGTGGAGCACACACTAAAAAACATGCTTTAGTCATGTATAATACGGTTTTAGGAAAGAAGGCAACTTCATTTTACGTACCCTTCACAATTCAACTCGTGGACAAGACCGACATCAAAAGGGGTGTGCACATACTTTTTCTTACAACACACCAGTGGATCACCAATCAGCCTATTAGTTCTGTGCTAATTCTCAAAGTAATTCCTTTTCCCCACCATTCTCTGTAATCTACCTTCTCTCGGATGCTCATCATTCTAGCCAGATTCCATTACCTACTTATACAGTCACAACCACATATAGGCCAGAATGGGGGGGGGGGGGGGGGGGCAAGGATGACAGATTTCACCCTCTGCTGCACTTTAGTGAACCTGATGATTTGCCAACTGAAATTTTAAAAATTCATTAATTTTCGCAAAGCTACTAGCAATTTTCATGCAAATACAAAAAAAATCCAGAATAAATAACAAAGCTACTAATATAATCATTTTTGTTTTAAACAAACCTCATTGTGTGGTAAACCTGCTGCTGAAAATATAGGTATTTTTTGACCTCTGGCAATACTGTTCATTCCATCAATTGCAGAAATTCCTGTCTGGATCATTTCTTCTGGGTATATACGACATTGTGGATTTATAGGCTGACCTAAAAAAAATTAGTAAAAATAATCATGGAGTGATGTCAAAAATAATAACTTTCCTTTAAAACAAAATTTTTACTTGTGTAGTCTTCTTCTTTGGCTTGGCTTCGCGGACGAAGATTTATGGAGGGGGTAAAAAGTCCACGTCAGCTGGAGGCTCGTTTGTGGCTGACAAGTCCGATGCGGGACAGGCAGACACGGTTGCAGCGGTTGCAGGGGAAAATTGGTTGGTTGGGTGTTGGGTTTTTCCTCCTTTGCCTTTTGTCAGTGAGGTGGGCTCTGCGGTCTTCTTCAAAGGAGGTTGCTGCCCGCCGAACTGTGAGGCGCCAAGATGCACGGTTTGAGGCGTTATCAGCCCACTGGCGGTGGTCAACTTGTGTAGTATTTATATGGTAAAAACACTTCAAAGCAATTTGACGTGCTTACCTTCAGAGGCCAAGGGATTGTGTACAAGGATTGGAACACCATGTTGCAGTGGTACAAATCAATGGTTCATCTAACAAGAAAATGTGCAGAAAAGAGCTCTGTAGATACGAGAAATTGGATATGCTGGGTTCTCATTGGAATGCAAGAAGCAAAGGATAGACCACAGAGGTTTTCAAAATCATAAGGAAGTATATAAGACAGAATCAGATGGCAAATAGGATTTGTGAAAATAGGCATCATGGATGAGGTGAGTCATAAGGGGCTGTTTGAGCTGTATTTCTATGAATCCCAAAGTAAATACCACAAGCACAAAAAGCTCAGGAGGTAGGTTTTAAAGATTGCCTTGAAGATGAGAAAGGCTGAGTTTTTTTTTTGAGGAAATTCCAGGGTAAAGGGACGAGGCAAATGAAAGGATAAGGATTTAAAACTATCTGAGCAGTTAAAACAGAGGAAGAGCTTAAAAAAAAGTAGAGCAAGAAGAGCGCAGCCACTGAGAGAGTTGTGCAGTACTTTAGTGCAGTAATGACAGGGTGCTGGATGGCTCCAAGTGACATCATTCAATGTGGCATCAAACCAAGGCTTGATTAAAAAGTAACCCACGACGCTCATTTGAGAAATTATGTGCTCAGTCTATGTGGAGTAGTATAGGAAAGTGTCAAAGGATGTTGTGCTAAAACCAGGCATTTATCTAAATACCCTGACAAAGCTTTTTCTAATTGAAACCAAAAATCTCAAAAATATGGTCAGTTTCACAGACAATGCAGAAGAAACATTGTAATATGGTACAAATTTGGGAAAATCTCAGTGAAAATATTTGGAACTGCTCGGCAAAATGATCAATTCATTCAAACTAATTAAAGGAATGTATGTAATACCTGTTTTTCCAGAACTAGGAACTAAAACATTAATAGTTATCAACAACATTTGCCGATGACACGATCAGCAGAATCACAGATGGCAACGAGGAAGCATACAGGAGTGAGATAGATCAGCTGTGCCACATCAAAAACCTTGCACTCAATGTTAGCAAAGCTAAGCAATTGATTGTGGACTTCAGGAAGGGGAAATCAGGAGAACACAAACCAGTCCTCATTGAGGGTCAGCAGTTGAATGGATTAAGAATTTCAGTGTCATCACCTCTGAAGATCCATCCTGGGGCCTCCACGTCGACGTAATCATGAAGAAAGCTTTACCACCAGCTATACTTCAAGAGAAACTTGAGGAGATTTGGCATGTCTCCAAAGACTGACAAATTTCTACAGGTGTACTGTGGAGAGCATTCTGACTGGTTCCATTACTGTCTGGCACGGAGGTGCCAATGCACAGGACAGGAAAAGATTACCAGCCTTCACTCCATTAAAGAACTCTACGATAGGTGGTGTCTCAAGAAGGCAGCCTCCATCTTCAAGGACCCCCACCATGCAGGCCATGCCCTCACTGCTACCATCAGGAAGAAGACACAGGTACCTGAAGATGAACACCCAATATGATAGAAACAACATCTTCCCCTCTGCCATCAGATTTCTGAATGGACTACGAACCATAGACACACCTCGTTTTCTCTTCTTTTGCACTATTTTTTTTAATGTAATTTAGAGTAATATTTTCACCTCTGACGCTGCTACAAAGCAATGAATTTCATGACACATGTTCATGACAATAAATTCTGATTCAAAGTCTAATTTAAAAACAAACATTTTGCTGAGATCAGTATCCTAAAAACTACATTCAAAATATCAATTTTATTTGAAAGAACTGGTTTCTAACAAAAATATGGCTGCAGCTATTCACTTCTTATGTCATTCGTGTCACAAAAGTAGTTAAAATCATAAATATAGCACTTATGAAAACTTATCAGATCATTCAACAAAATTAGTGATAAAATACACAAAATACTTGAATTAACAGGCTGCCTGAACTAGCAACAGTGAACGGAATCTGTACTCACATATTAACTAAAATTTTCAGAATGCAAGGGATAAAAACTAAATTTTAATTTATATACATTATTTTCTTTACAATATTATTTTCACAACTTACAGTGGCCGGAAATGATCTCTCCAGAAAATCAAAGAACATCTGTGACTGAGTGTACAGTCCAAAAGACAATGCTTGACTTCCTCTCATTGCCTCTAACTTGATCACTGCTGTGTTAAATTTCATCTTTACATCTATTCTGGACATTGCCACCCTAATTCAGTACATTTGGCCACATATTTGTCAAAGATCAGAATATAAAATAAAAAGTATTTTCTCTTGAATGAGCAATATATTTTTCTTTAATACTTCTAAACTTACCCATAATATCCAGATATTCTTCAGCCAATACTGTAGGTCCTCTGTCAATAGGTTTACCTGATCCATTGAATACTCTGCCTGCAATGGAACACAAGTATGTAAGAAATGCCCTACATCTGTTTTATTTGGCCTTTTTTGCCTGCTCCACCATTTAATAGTTCATGGCTAACCTTTTATGTTAGTGCCATTTTATATTCTATATCCATTATCCTTAATGTGCAAAAGATTGCAGACACTCAGTGATCAAGACAAAAGACCTTGAGTTTCAAGCATTTGTTACTCCGTGTAAAGAAATCTCTTCTTCGTGAATGGATAACTTGTTTTGACATGGTCACTCCAGTTCTAGATAATCCACCTTCAGGCCATAAATAAAAGGAACAGGAATAGTCCATTCAGACACTCAAGCCTGCTGTCGCCCAATAAGATCAGGGTAGATCCAACATTCCTTAAGACCATTTCCCTGCTCTTTCCCAAATCCATATCCTTTGATTCTATTATTGAGCAGAAATCTGGTTATATTAGCTCTAAATACACCATAGGAACTTCCCCCACCGTTACAGCTTCTTGTCACAAGGAGATTCAGAGACAGGGAAGAAACGTTTCATCGTCTCAGTGTTAAATGAATACCTCCTTATCCAATAACATAGCCCCTCCTTCTGGACTCTCCCATCAAAGGAAACATCCTCTCATCCTGTCTAGTCCATGTGAATCTTGTATCTAGGATAACCATCAACCCATATCCTCCTTATCAAGAGGTTGTACTTAATTTCTCCCCATAAAATACTCCTGCCATTCCAGGAATCAATTTGGTGAACTACTGCCCATATTATCTCTTGGGAACGTAATAGCTTTCAGACTCAATAACTTCTCCAACAATATAGGAATTTATTTCTCATGCTAATTTATTTGAGCTGCAATCATTCTAAACCGTAGTTTCAATTATTTCAAGAAGCTTTTTCTGCCACTTCCTTATTTCCCAAAAGAATTGATCGTTTTTGTTTGGAAAACACTGACATGAATTTTTTATAGACCTACAGAACTTTATTTAGGTTGTTGCTTTCTGACTAGTCTACTGTCATATTTTAAATGTTCCTTTCTTATAGACCTATAGAACTTTATTTAGGTTGTTGCTTTCTGACTAGTCTACTGTCATATTTTAAATGTTCCTTTCTTATAGATCTACAGAACTTTATTTAGGTTGTTGCTTTCTGACTAGTCTACTGTCATATTTTAAATGTTCCTTTCTTATAGACCTACAGAACTTTATTTAGGTTGTTGCTTTCTGACTAGTCTACTGTCATATTTTAAATGTTCCTTTCTTATAGACCTACAGAACTTTATTTAGGTTGTTGCTTTCTGACTAGTCTACTGTCATATTTTAAATGTTCCTTTCTTATAGACCTACAGAACTTTATTTAGGTTGTTGCTTTCTGACTAGTCTACTGTCATATTTTAAATGTTCCTTTCTTATAGACCTACAGAACTTTATTTAGGTTGTTGCTTTCTGACTAGTCTACTGTCATATTTTAAATGTTCCTTTCTTATAGAGCTACAGAACTTTATTTAGGTTGTTGCTTTCTGACTAGTCTACTGTCATATTTTAAATGTTCCTTTCTTATAGAGCTACAGAACTTTATTTAGGTTGTTGCTTTCTGACTAGTCTACTGTCATATTTTAAATGTTCCTTTCTTATAGAGCTACAGAACTTTATTTAGGTTGTTGCTTTCTGACTAGTCTACTGTCATATTTTAAATGTTCCTTTCTTATAGACCTACAGAACTTTATTTAGGTTGTTGCTTTCTGACTAGTCTACTGTCATATTTTAAGTGTTCCTTTCTTATAGACCTACAGAACTTTATTTAGGTTGTTGCTTTCTGACTAGTCTACTGTCATATTTTAAATGTTCCTTTCTTATAGAGCTACAGAACTTTATTTAGGTTGTTGCTTTCTGACTAGTCTACTGTCATATTTTAAATGTTCCTTTCTTATAGAGCTACAGAACTTTATTTAGGTTGTTGCTTTCTGACTAGTCTACTGTCATATTTTAAATGTTCCTTTCTTATAGACTCCGCCCTTGCATCGCAGAACTTACCATCATAAATGCTCCATAAGCAGCTCCAAGGCGTTGACTCCAATCCCTCTTCGACCTACTGTCAGCAATAGAGCAGAGCACTCTGCCATGCATCATAAATGTACTGCCACTGAAGGCAGTTGCCTAGGGGCAGGCTGATGATGTCAGCCCACGACCCAGGAGCCTCCACCAGGTGATCGGTGGTGTGGTAAGGGTTCCCTCCTGCCACCAGAACTCTCCTTGTTCCCCCTCCACCCCTCGCTCCTTCACCAGCACCGGAGAGACTGAGGAGCAGGAGGGCAGCAAGCAGCTGGAGGCCCAGCATGGGCAAGGAAAGTCGGAGCCCACCGAGGTGCTGGGGCCAGAGGGCAAAGGGACGCGAGTGCTGAGCTCCAAGGCCCGGGAGGAAGGAGGACAGATGATGAAGAGTGGAGACAAAGAAGAAGAATCAGGGAGTCCGATGGATGCACTTCCAGAAGAGCTGGTAGAATGGTCAATGGTTGTCTTCCATTACCCATAATCCCCCATGCAGTTGGAACTGCTCTGCATTTCCCAGAGCAGTTCCAGCTGCGTGAAGGATTATGGGTAACAAAGAGGGCCATTGCTTGGTGCATTTGTTAGACCTCATGACGATGGGAGATGCTATGGCACCACTCGCCTCGCCTCCATAAGCTCTGGAGGACACTACGAGGCGCCGCTCTTCATAAAAGAGGGGCAGGTTCAAGCTTTTAATGCTAGTCATTAATATTAGCTCATTAGCTTCAAATTTTTCTCCACAGATGGAGCCAGTTTTGAGGCAGAGGCCCAGCATAAAAATCCCTTACCATAGCCAACTCACATTCATCTATTTTCACGCTCAATACACATCGATTTCTGATTAACCTAATTCTATTGCATTATTACTTTTAACCACCAAATGAATCATCAAATAGCCAGCTCATCCATTGATTTCTCAACATATTAATCGAGAAACCATCATTCAGACACTCCATAAATTCACCCTCCACATCACTACTACTAATTTAGTTTGCTGTTCAGACAAAATGTGAATTGAAGTTCCCCTTGATCATTGTATTACCTTTGTTACAGACAGCTCTAACTTTCTTTTGTAAATTATGCCTCCATTGATACCACTGTTATTTATAAAAAAAACAATGTTTTTCACCCTTTTTCTAGTCTTTAACCAAATTAATCTACTACTTGATTTTTTTTTTTAAGCAAGATCTTTTCCCTCGATCACATTCCATCTTCTTTGCCATTTTGCCCATATTCTCTAAAAGGTTAGTAAGCTGAAATATTTTGTTCCCAACTTTGGTCACATTAAAATGGAACAAGGGAAGATCAATCCTTCAAGCCTGCTTCATTATTCCAATAATCCAATCTGAATCTCATTCCAATTCTCTCCATATGTCTAAAATCCTTTGTCCATGACAAAGAATTTTTATTCTGGTTTTACACTGGACAATTCCTTGATGAAAGTGTGAAGAAATAATAAAATGTTTTCAGTCCTAAGAAAATTATCGGTACTTTAAAGTGAAAGTCATGGCTCCTTTCCATCCAAGAGGAAACAAGAGATCTTTTAATCAATGCAGTCCAAATCTCTACTTTTCCCCCCCAAACAAGTTATTTATTTTAATCCTGGTTACCAATTTTATTTGATTTAGTTTAGCATTGTTCTTTAAGTTTGCAATACTGCATGTTTCTAATTTCAATCAATCTCCGTGGAGAAATTCAAACATGAGTATGTATGATTTCACATTTTAAAGTCCATCTTACAGAAACTTCATATTATTATGAAATGAAATAGATATTTGAAAAATTAAAAGACAGCTACATTAAATTGTGTCAGGAGACAGACTGTTCACTACAAGAATCATTATATTGCAAAAATATACCAGAATAGATTTAGATTTGAGAAATACGAGTATAACGACCTTTGAAATTCAACGAGGCAGGCTGATTATAGAGTATAAAATATACCTACCAAGCATATCTTCAGACACAGGTGTGCGAAGTATGTCACCTGTAAACTCACATGCAGTTTTCTTTGCATCAATGCCCGATGTTCCCTCAAAAACCTGCAGCGAGATGTAAAAGACACAAAAGTACATTTAAAACATCAAGTTAAAGAAATGCAATGAAAGATTAAAGGACAAATTACATCAAGTAGGCTTCCATTTATTTAATGTTATTTATTCTATTTGTCATATAATTTATTGTTATTTGAACTTGAAACAAATTTTTAACAGGATAAGAATGTCTAGAAATAAAATTATCTCAAAGACAATGAACCCTATTCAAGAGAAAGAGAGATTCATGCAAAACTGAAAGGTATGGAACTCCCTTTAACACAAAACCAATATTATCTCAATTAATATATTTGATATCCAAGAACAACTACTACCTCAAATCACAGAGGGAGGAAAAAGCCCCGAAGCAGATAAATTAAGGCTTTTTCTTCCCATGGGTAAGCAAAATAAGTTGGCTAAATTTTAGCATGCAATTATAATATGGTTCAAGGTTGCAACTTAAAACTGTAAAATTTGCCAGTATTCAGAATGAATATTTAGAAAATCGTTGTGCTGCAGCAAAGAAATTTAGTTGGTAAAGAGTCAGAGCAACTCTCGACTTCATGGATTGAATCTGAACGACATTTGTAAAACACTCCCCAGAATAGTCTCATGATCTTTAGAAGGAGTGATCTCTTCCTCAGTATTATCATTCCATAAAAGACAAGAACACACAAAATGTTTAAGACCAGTTCAGACATTCTTTTTTAAATGAAATATTCCTGGGATGAATTATCAAAAGGAGTTTTCAAAATTGTTTTTGGAATTCAAAACTAATTTAAAAACTCCATTTCTACTTTAATAGCAACACAATCTTTACAGAACAACTTACTATTAGGCTCAACCCAGATTTTCCCAGTAAATGCTCAATGGACTGAATTGTATGTTTAGCATTTAGCTCATTAAAAATATTCAAACGTGGACACAAGAGCTGCTGTAACAGCAGCTCTGTCACTGGTGCGGACCTGCGAAGAGCAGAGACACAGCGCTGCCCCAGGGTGGTCCCAACGCTAAGTCTGATTGCCGTCGGCTCCATTCAAGCTTTAAACAGCCAATTAAAGAAGCTGACGGCGATTGATTTTAAAATCCTGCGACCGCGGGATCTAGGCCCTGGCCCAAGATGGCGGTGTCTATGTATGGCAGCGGTCACAGGGGGCTGCAAACACTTGGGAAGCAGAAGGCTGGTGCAGGACACTAGAAAACATGGAGACTATCCCCATTTGAGAAGGAAAAGCAAAGGAGACGACACTTGGGACAGTGACCATAGCAGCAGACCAGCAAAGGGCTCTGCGGCTGAAGAACACACAGGCAGCAGGCTGTTAGTGACTGGAGGCGAAGAACTTATGCAGGCTGCGGGCGACTGTAGTCAAGGGATTCACATCAGGCTGTGAATTGCTGGAGTATGGCTTGACTGACTGAAGGGGTACCACATATCGGAACCAAGATGCAAGAGGGTGCAGAGGGTGCAGGAGGCTTCCTGATCGTGTCAGAGGTGTGCAACTGGAGCTTGGGTTGCTAATTGTTTGGACTGAAGGCTGTGTGGCTGCAGGAGTGTTAGAGGCAAATTCATGGACTCTGGAGGTCTCTCTTTTGCTTCTCTTTCTTATTGTAAGAGGAGCTGCGCAATTTCTGCTGACAGCGAATCTTTGTCTGCCTTATGGTAAACCAAAGGAAATTTCATGTTATATCATATTTCCTGTTTTATTGCATGACAATAAAATAATCTTAAATCTTGAGCTAGAAGACAAAAATTTTGCAACAAATGTTTTATAGTGTTGTACATACTGTACAATATTCAGCATTCTATAGCATGAAGGGAATTAAAGTTTGAATTAATTTCAAATTATACTGAATTATGCCAGGTATAGCCAGAGGATCCAGAAGGAAAATAATGGCATTCAGTAACTTCAGGCTGTTATTCCTGTACTTAAATGAACCCATTATAATTCCAAGACACTGAGTGACAGGTCACTCTTCTCCATTGCTCAACTCCTGATGGAGTCTAACAACATTTTGCAGGGAAAACATTTCAAACATTGGCATGTGCTTAATTGGCAATTCCAATCGAGTTGGGGGAGTTATTTACTTTTAAAAATTTTAATGTTGAACATTTTAACATGCGTTTTTATAAAATATAAAGGTTTCAAGCATCTTAAATTTAAAAATTGAAAAAAAATCCCACTTTGACAAACCTCCAGCTTTACCTCTCAAAGATCACAAGGCCCTCCTAATGGTGAGCCTTCAGGAGTACTAACTGGGGCCTGATCATCACCAAGGAGTCATTGCACCTTGCCACATTTCTTCAATGCATAGAGTAGCTAAAGGCAGCTATCTGCATCCTGTTCAGGCAGAGACCATGGTTCATGGGACAAATCCTGCTTAATTTGCTACAATGCTATTTAAAAAGAAATCTTTATTGTGTTTCAAGCAGCCTGGAATACATTGGACTGGAGTGGTGGAGGAAGAATTTACTTAATCCTTGAAAGGAAAATTTCAAAACAAATTTAAAACAATAACAAGTCATAGAAAAGAGAGTGAGAACGTTAAATCAGTTTGAATTCATACAATACTATCAATGTTTATGCATCTAGATTTAGACTTCAAGGAAGGACAAACTTGAAGGCAGAGTAAATGGTAAATACTTAACAGTATGGAAGAACAGAGGGGCTATGGGGATCAAATCCATAGATCTCTCAGGGTTACCATGTAGGCTAATAGGATGGTTATGAAGGCCTACTGTATGCTGGTCTTCATTAGTCAGTGGATTAAATACAGGATCTGTGTGGTAATGTTGCATCTCTATCAATCTCTGGTGAGACCATACTTTGTATTGTGTTCAGTTTTCTTCACCTCACGACAGGAAGGATGTGGAATCCATGGAGGAGGTACAGAGAGATTTACCAGGATGATGCCTGGATTGGAAAATAAGTCTTATGAGGCAAGGTTAACAGAGCTGGGACTTTTTTCTTTGGAGGTCTACAAGATTCTGAGAGGCATAGATAAGGCACTTTATACAGAGGACATCTGTATAAAGTGAAAGGAAGGTTTAGGGGTACACATCAGAGATAATTTAAAAAAAAAACTACAGAGGTATGGGTGCCTGGAATACCTTGCTATGGATGGTGGTGAAGACTGGAATAGAGGATTATGAGGTTTGGTGGGGGGGGGGTTAGTTTTTTTGATAGGTATACTGTATAGTATGTAGGTCAGCACAACATCATGAGCTGAAGGGCCTGTATAGTGCTGTAATGTTCTACGTCAGAGGTGACTAGTTGCAGAGCCAAATGAGCAAGTCAAAGACTTTTGAAATAGAGAGGAAATTAAAACTTTTGGAAAAAAGATTTCCTTGTGATAATTTAAAATCAAGGTCAACAATCAGATGTATATTGTAACATGGTTCAATAGCCCCAAAATATGAGTCTATAGGCCACATGTATGGCAGGCATTTCCCTCCAATATTCATCATGACTATGTTGGATATTGCCTGACAGCAAGTCATGACAAAAAGGATATTTTTTGTTTGCATGGTTTTGGCAAGACCAAATTGTCTCTCGTTGTTCCTTGCTGGAATCTCCAAATCAGAATTTAATGATTTCAAACCACCCACACCACAGATTGGCTCATGGAGCCAATCAATGCAATGTGTTTTAAATCTAGTTCATTCAGGGCAGGAGGATTTCAAGTTTAATCCTTCGTTTCTCGTGGAGCACTAGCTAGTCTCAGCAAAAATAATAAATATTCAAAACCTTTGGATTTCACCCCCACCCCTCCACAAATTGGCAGAAAACCCACTGAAATTAGTTATTCTAATTGAAAAGATGTGTAAAATATTAGTGTTTCAATAGTTTCCAACCACATTTGAACAAGTAGCTTACATGATGATCCACATTCATGATGTGTAGCCCAGTCAGAGCCATAATAATTAAATTCCAGCATAATTTTCTGCTGGATAATGAAAGAAAAATAAAATGGCAGTAAATAAGATGTGCAGTTCTGCAAGCATTGCAGTTACATTTGTTAAACAGTAAAGAACCAGGTATTACATTTAAAATTACCTAACACGTATTAAATATATAATCTTTCCTGCTTGCTATTTCTGCATATTTGCTTTCAGTGACTTGTTTACAAGGTTAGTGAGATCCCTTTGTCGACCAACATTTGCCAATTTATAACTATTTAACTACCAAAGTAGTTAGCTTCATGTTTACCACATTTTATTTTATTTGCCATTCATCGAAATTTTCAGAGGTATTTAATGAACATAAACCATATTCATTCCAATAACATAAAAGATAAATACTGGTAAAAGGTAAAGGTCCATTATTGTCACATAATACTACATTTAGAATGCAACATACACGAAATTCTTTAATTTGGTCTTCCGCAAGGAAGACAGAGTCACCACTTTATCCAGCACCCCTCACAGAAACGAGGCCCCAGTGAGGAACGAACTTGTGATCCCTAGTTTACACGACCAGTGCTCTAACCACTGAGCTATTGGAGCCCTACCTGTACTACAGCCTTACTGCCACTGACTTCCAGAACTTGTCCACTTCTGATGGACCCATCGGGAAGAGTCAGATGCACAATCTCTGCATATCTTGGAAACTGTCAAAGCATAAATAAACAAGAGCCATCAATTTTAATCCAATTTTAGCTAAAAATTACAGCACAAGCAAACTATACTTCTAAGTAAATCAACATTTTCTTGGAAAACCTGTTCAAGATATTTACCTTGATGTTTTGATATGTGTTAATTTTATTACTTCTTTCTTTCTTTTTACTTTTCTTTTCATCAGGGATGTTTAAGAAGAGTTAATTTTACTGGATTAAAGAAGTTGGGGAGAAGAGATGTCATAAGATTTTGGAAAAATGGTTAGGGTTAACAAGTTTTAAAAATAATTTGTAAGAGTTATTTTAACAATATCGCGCAAAAGAAATTTGATAATTATATAGGTTCAGAAATGGAAGATGATGAAGCTGTACATTATTGAGATGATAATATTTGGGGTAAGAAATAGATAACATATTTTTTTTGAAATTATATAGCCTATATTTGTGAAATGATGTTTTTGAATGTTTAATATAATGATGATGAGATATAATGATTAATAGGAGATCCATTACTGTAAAATCAAGTACAATAATGTTAAGGGATATAATGTAATCTGACAACATAATGTTGTAGTTTTTAATTTTCTTCTAGTTTGGATAATAGTTCTAAGGCATCTTTCTATTTTTTTTGGGTTCTTTTTTGATTTATTTTTGGGGATTTTTTCAATCATTTTTTATTTGGGGAGGGGAGATTAGATTTGGTTTGAAAGTCCATGAATTTTGAATGTGAATACATGTATGACTGAAAAATTTAAAGTCAAATTTTAAAAAAGACATTTACCTTGTTTTGTTTGATGTTGTTTTATTCTTGCAAATTTCGGTACTCATTACACCAATCCCACAGATTTTCCCACAAAACAATGACTTGCATGCTAATTCAAATGTTTAGCTATTAGCATTTTTATTGCACAACACTATATAACCCCAGAAGAAAAAGCACATTTTATTAAGCAGCTAAATTTACATTTTGGGAGCAAGTGATTGAATGGATAGAGATGCTAATGAGAAGTTATTTGATAAGCATAATATCAACACAATCATTCATGCCAAAACATTTTAGTTATTTGGTTGGGGATCAAAATTATGCATCTAGTCAACATTCCAAATTAACCACAGCAAGTTATTTTGTGGTGATGAATACCTTCACTGCATCCAAAACCACCAATGGTCCATTTACAGCAGACACGGTCTTGTAGGCTATTAAAAATAAAATTCACAGAAATTAGATTTCTTTAGTAATTTGCCATCAAATTCAATACATAATGTACTCTTAAATCCTTGCAAGTGTTAGGCTGCCATTTATAAGTATCCTTTATGCTAATATGCACAATTCATGGATTAGACTTTTACATGGTCACTGACTTTAATGCAAGAAAAATAACTTCTGTACAAATCTAGCTTTCTCCAAACCATGCTGTGGTGTTGCAGTTGTTTAGTAAAAGGATTTACTTCTACATCAGCATGGTTACAAAGATCATTTTTCATCAAGCCTCAATATATTAACAGATCACCATTTGATGAACTACACACAATGGCATTACTGTTGCACGTACGGGTGGTCAACTATCAGTGAGCTGTAAGAAAAGCGCATATTTTGGAGCATGATTTTGATACATTACTAAGTGTTCAAAATTGCCTTGTTATTTAACTGCAACCTTAGATGCTACTGTCAGGTGATGAAGCAACACAGGAGACACAGGCCATTACCTTGGCCTTTTTATTTTACATGGGAAAATATTACCCATGTAGACAGTGGAGACAATTTGACAATGTTTGACATTTATTTCTGATCAGCCTTCTCTCACATCTGTGGTGGCTGAAGTAAGGACTGCATTGTTTCGATTGGCTTCTATCACGCTTCGCTTTTTGTGTAATCCGTCAATCTCTTCACCGATATCAAAGCTGCAAGGAAATTAGAACAGACCAGCTCTACTGCAGTGCACTAAAGCTTAGCGGGGTGCATCCACTATGCAACTAATTAGGCTGCAGCCAACAGAATAAACCTGTCAATGTTCGCTTGCTGTTTCCCACACACCTGCATTTCATTCACTAATAAGCAAACATCAGGAGAAGGCAAATTGCTCAAGCATGAAAACCATACAACAGTGTTGCAATCTACTACAGTATTTTTAATTTGTTTGAAAGTTGCAAAATGCTTATCTAAGATTGAAAATAATCCATTTGCTGGAAAAGTATAATTCTATTAAAAACATTTCTCAAAAGTTTCAGGTTAGTTATTTTAAGTGGGTCCTTCAGCCTCTTTTAAGGAATTTTTTTTTAAATCTGCTCATACAGAGATTGTCTGAATAACTACTCAACAATAGACGATTAAACCCAAACAATGACTAATAGTGAAAAAAGCTAACCAGGTATTGGAGTAAATAGAAAAAAAGATACCATTTCTAACATGTATTTGATACATCCAACTTGACAAACGCAGGAGCTATTTTTTGTTATTGAATGGTACTATTTATTGCAGCCATTAAATCAACCATTAATTTTTTTTTAAACTTCAATTTCATTGTTATGTATCAATTAATATGAGATTCAATATATTCCAAAATGTTCAATGCAAATAATCTACTTGGAATTAGGTTTGTTACTTTGAAGAATCTATTTTAATGCAGTTTCAGGCAGTGTCCATAGCAGTTCAATTCTGTGTAAGGTTTTTTGCTATAATCCATCTCAGGAAGCACCATTTCAATTATAAATAAAAACTCTCCCCACTTGAGCTCAAGTACACAGCCCCCTGTTTAATATGCAGCTCCTGAGCAGGTCACAAGGCCGTCTGTTCAGCTGCCAGCAGCTTTTGTGTACAAAGATGTTAATTGGTTCTAATCCCTTCATAGAAGCTGTTTTGGTAGCCTGACCCAGCACCCTGAAGGACACCTTGGTGTGAAATACTAAGGGCCCATTCAAGGAGGAGTGAAAGAAAGCAGTGTGCATTCCAACACATTTGATTTAAAAGGCTGGAGGGTACAGCATCATTCTAAACTGAATAAATCTTACAAGTTGTGGTAACAGTGAAGCATGCTCTCTTCAGCGATGTAATCTACTAAAAGAGTACTAAACTACAACTCATTTTCAAAATAATACAACCACATTAAAAGAACATTACATGGTATTGCTGTTCAGTTTTGAATTAGATAACAAGTCAGTTCCGTTTGTATACATAATAGCAAGATTACCATGATTAAGACAGGGTAAAGAGTAGCTATGAATACAATTTATTAAAATGGTCCTGTGTGAGGGCTGTTTTACTTTCCTTACACCACCCCCCCCCCCCCCCCCGCCTCCCTCCACACCACTCCTTCCCCATTATTTTCTTCTCTAACCCTGGCACATTAAAAACATATGGTTGGTTTGAATAGATGGAAACATACTATCCTCCTCTCTTTTCATACTCGTCTCACCACCTCAAAGCATCATGAGTGGGGTCCTTTAATATTACAGAGAATTTGCCAAGTGTAGAATTTCATGGCCAGCTACCTGCCCTGAAAACATTCGGCGTTTGGGCAACTTGGCAGGAATCTAAATTGAGGACAAGGTTTTATTTCTCAGGTCTTTCATATTTTGATCAGAAGCACAGCCGTTAGTTTTGTCCTTCATTAAATTATAAATTATAGAAATAAAAATTATATCCCCACTAATGTCAAATTTCTTAAGCTAAAATTAACAACTGATTTTCAGATAAAACAGAGAAAACAATACGAGGGCTGTCAGCAAAACACCAGCTTCTTAGGCCTTGATAGTTCTAATGTAGTGGTTACGTCTTTTAAAGAATGCAAAGATGAGAACTTATGAATTTGCATGAGTTTTTGCATTTATTTTGATAATTTATGCATAAATTTGTATAATATTATGTCATTGTGTCAAAGTTCAGGATAGTATTAGTAATAGTCAAAAGATATGGCTTCAAACCCTACGCCAAAGATTACCTCAGCATCTCAGATACTATTGCAATGATAGGTGTCAAAAGAATTGTGTTTCAGATGAAACTTTGTGTCGTATGGTCAGCCTTCCAGGGTCCATCCAAAAGAGCCAATTGCACTACCTAAATAGCATGAAAATTAACCAATTTTATTCATCAATCTATGTCCCTCAAATAGATGATGTTTAATTTCAGCATCTATTTTTGTTACATTTTTCTGTTGCACAACAGTAAACCGTACTCAACCGTACTCAACCGTACTCAACCGTACTCAACCGTACTCAACCGTACTCAACCGTACTCAACCGTACTCAACCGTACTCAACCGTACTCAACCGTACTCAACCGTACTCAACCGTACTCAACCGTACTCAACCGTACTCAACCGTACTCAACCGTACTCAACCGTACTCAACCGTACTCAACCGTACTCAACCGTACTCAACCGTACTCAACCGTACTCAACCGTACTCAACCGTACTCAACCGTACTCAACCGTACTCAACCGTACTCAACCGTACTCAACCGTACTCAACCGTACTCAACCGTACTCAACCGTACTCAACCGTACTCAACCGTACTCAACCGTACTCAACCGTACTCAACCGTACTCAACCGTACTCAACCGTACTCAACCGTACTCAACCGTACTCAACCGTACTCAACCGTACTCAACCGTACTCAACCGTACTCAACCGTACTCAACCGTACTCAACCGTACTCAACCGTACTCAACCGTACTCAACCGTACTCAACCGTACTCAACCGTACTCAACCGTACTCAACCGTACTCAACCGTACTCAACCGTACTCAACTGGCTGTGATATGTACAGGGACACTGAATCTATAAAAATATTTCTTATAAATGTATGATCTTCTCTGCACAAGATTATTTGGTTTCCATTGCCTTGATCTTCACAAATGCTCTGACATGCAGAATAATTAATTAAAATTACGCCACAGGACCTGAAGAATTTACAATTACCTTTATATCTGGAAGACCAAAAAATGCTAATCTCAATCTCAATACATTATTTAAAATGCATCTGGTTTACCAATCAGATTCCATCCTAACATTATCTGGGATATGTGTGATTCAAAATCTACCAAACGACTGATACTCAAATGCCTTATCAATTTAAAGGAATGGACAATAAATGCAAGCCATGCCAATGACTTTCATTTCTTCAGAACAGATTCATATAGTTATATTGGAATAGAATGAAAACTTCAGCCCAACTTGCCCATGCCAATCAAGTTGTCCATCTAAGCTAGTCACATTTCCCCATATCCCTCTAAACCTGGATATCCCTATGTACCTGGATAATGTCTTTTAAATATCATAATAATTTCTGCCTTTACCGCATCCTGCCAGTGTCCATAACAGAAGAATACAAATAGGACCATCTGTCCCATTGAGCCTGCTCCCCATTTAGTATCAGGGCTGATCAGGTCCTTTTCAGATCTTTCCTCCAACCTTAAACTCATGCCCTCTAGTTTTAGACTCTGCTACTCGAGGGAACTATTGACTATTCACCTTCTCTATGCCCCTCATGATTTTGTGCCCCTCGATAAGGTTACCCCCTCAGCATCCTAAGCTCCAGGGATAAAAAGTTCTAGCCTATACAGCCCCTCCTTCTACCTCAAGCCTTCCAACTCCAGTGACCTCCTTTTGAATCTTTTTTACACTTTTGTCAGTTCACTGACATGCAAGGCAACCAGAACTGCACACAGTATCATAAATGTTGCCTACCAAACTCTTGTATAGCTGTAGTATGGGGCTCCAAAGCCTGTACTCAATGCCATTCTGAAGGCAAATGTGCCAAACACCATCTTCACTACCCTGCTACCCGAGTAGACTTTCAGAAAACCATGTCCTTGTACACATCAGTCTGCGTTCCACAACACACACTCAGTGCCCTCCCAATTACTGTGAAGGTCCTCTCCACATTTGACTTGCTAAAATGCTACCCCTCACACTTATCCAGATTAAACAGAATAATTTTTTTTCGCCAAAAACAATCGATCTTGGAAAACAAAAGGCAAAAGAGCTCACATTTCAATCATCTGATTAAAAATGAAATCATAAGCTGATGGAAGATTAATTTTTCATAAATCTTTGGTAATTTTAATCTTACCTTTTTTAACTTAAATACATTAAAGAGAGAACAATGAATCTGGCAAGATTGCTCAGGAACAAGACAGCCATTCAACTTCTTGATCCGTTTTGTCATTCAAAAGCTGAATTATAGATCATGGAAATAATATTGTTTATCAATTCTGCATGAGCCTTTTACTTTTACCAATGTTACTAAAATGTTTAGCATTTAAAGACTTCAATAAACTCATCACATTTGCTGTACTGTGAAACTTTATGTAATCATCATGAAACAACCATTATGCTCATTATATCTTGGATGGATATAACTGGAGTCAATTATGCTTTTTACACAACCACTTCATTCCGGGATACATGAAGCCTTTTTTACATGCCTGCTGTGTAAAAAGCACCAACATGGAATGGGAAGGTGGGGTCATTCCAATCCAGGCTTTTTTTCCAGCAGCAAAGGAAGTAACAATGCCGGAACGCTGTTTATGTAAAAGGGCATTTGGCATTCCAGGACCAATTCAAAGGATGTGTGTGTGTACTGTGACAGAGTATACAGACATGTTATTGGGAGATAAATTGAAAAAGGTTTGTTAGAGTAGGTTACATACAAACCCTTTAAAACGGATCTTATTTAAAATAATGGAGCTCTGTCCCATGCTAGATATATTGGCTCCACTGCTTTTGCAAGAGCTTTGAAGAGCGCTCAAGAGACTTCACTAATGGATTGTTGCTTGCAAAAGGCAACAAATGAAAGATCTTGTTGGAGCTGCAGACTATCTGGAAGAAAACTTGTTGTTCTAAGAGGGCCATGTGGTTTTGCAAGCAGAGTGTCAAACAGGCTTTCTCTCAAAGAGAGACAGAGACATACAGAGATCACTTCTACAGTGTTACAGCCAGCAAAAGTAGCTGGGACTAGAACAGGACAAGCTGGCAAGCTTGTGGAAAGGCCCAATTTGGAAGACGGCCTGGTCAAAGTCCTTGTGGTTCATGCAAGAGGAGAGGACTGGCTGTCTAATGTTTCACTTAGAATAAGAAAAACAAAAAGGAACTCTGTGATGACCTGAAAGAAAGAATTTATCATCTGGAGACCCTGATCAGCAAGACACTGAAGTGGCTGATTAAAAAGTAACAACAAATCTCTCTGAAAACTGACAAGAACCTTCTTAAGCGGAAACTATTTATCTTTCAAGCACCAAATCCTGGTGAACTTTATAAATGTTAAATTCTGTGAACAGTATAAGAATTGCCTGCAACCAGTGAACTTGGAGAAGTGAGATTGGACTGTGAACCAAAGAACTTTCCTGAATTTACACACACACATTACATACACGTCCGCTTAGAATTAGAAGGGAGTTAAGTTAAAGTGTGATTCTGTTTTCATATTTAAAGATAATTAAAAGCAACTTTTGTTTAAGTAACCATTGTCTTGGTGAATATCTATTGCTGCTGGGTTTACCATATTTTTTTTTAGTGTATTTATGGACAAAACACACAAATAGGACAACAGGAAAAATCTTTTTTAATAATACCATTGTTCTGCTCTCTCCTGGCAAAGGTAAAAGGCAGAGTTCATCCAGCTGACAGCAAGTAGTTCACCAGGGAATACCTGAACCAGCAGGCCCTTGGGGTTTAGCCCATCTTGGATGTCTACACATGCTCCCATAAATGCAGGAGTCTGAAATGAGCACTGGATGGAATGGCTGGAGCTGGAGGTGAAATGAGCTGGTGGTGAAACAGTGATGCTTCCTCTCCTAGACTCATTGCTGGGTTAGGTGGCTGAAGCACTGATGTGTTGCTGGGAGGAGAATGAGAGGTGATTTAATTCATAATTCATGGTTTTGACAGGACAGATGTGGAGCGACTGTTGTCTTTCAAAATAGGGCTTGATCATTCATGAATAAGATAAAAAGCATGAAAGGGTACTGAATCTGGAACTCTACAGAAGGGTGTGAATGCTCAATTACTGAATGTATTCAAGACAGACACTGAAAGACCTTCAGATATTAAGGGAGAGGAGATAAGTGTTAAGGAGTGGCATTGTGATAAATGACCACCCCCCACACTGATCCCTCCATCCTGCTCTCAGCTGCCCCCAGGTGTCTGTAGTCACCTTGTGCTGTGAGCAAGCTGGTCTGTGGGTTTGTCCTCAGTTTGAACAGTCTGAAGCCCACCGCCCCAGTAACCCCCCTCCCTCAACCTCTCTTCATCTTCCCACCAGTCCTCATTGATAGATGCCAGTGATTAGTAAGGGATTACTTAAGGTGGTCCACGTCAGCTGACGTGGATTTTTTACCCCCTCCATAAATCTTCGTCCGCGAAGCCAAGCCAAAGACTTAAGGTGGTATGTGAATGGAAAAAAAATCTTTGAAAACCACTATTTTGATCATATTCATTATGTAGACAGTTTCATAACTCCAAAGGAAATGGGCCACTAACAATTTTCTCAAGCAAAATATTTCAGTAACATTTGGGTCTAGAAAAATGGTTCTCAACCTTTTTCCCCCATTCACATACCACCTTAAGTAATCCCTTACTAATGACCACTGTCTATCTTTGAGGGAGGTGGCAGGCTGTCGGCATTACTTACCATTATCACCCGAATTTCAACTTCGCATACAAGACCAGGGAAATATTTTTGAGCCACTTTCTGGGAAAAAAAGTGGGTCTAACATGCTGTCAAATACAGTATGATATAGGTGACACAAGACGCTGTCGTGCTACACATCCCACCTCTTTTGCTCCTGGTATGCTGGCTTGCTGTGCAAAGACACACTGACTCTATCCTCAAAGACCCAGGCCATTCAGCTACCATCGGGAATAAGGTACAGGAGCCTAAAGATGAGCACTCAGTGGCACAAGGACAGCATATTACCTGCTGCCATCAGATTTCTGAATAAAAATCAATGAACCAAGACACTGACTTACTTTCGGTGCACTATTATTTTCTTTTTTTTTTAATTATTGTTGTAATGTGGTTTATATGAATGCTTGCACTACAATGCTACCGCCAAACACCGAATTTCGTGATTTGCTCGTGACAATAAATTCTGATTCTGACCCGGCATTATGCCAGCTTTGTTCGGTTCAGTGTAAACAACCAAAGCCAGCTTAATGCCTGGTGTTCCTTATAGCAATATCATGGGATTTCTGTGTAAACAACATAACTGAGTCAGTAACTGTTAAACATCTGTTTCTGCAACAATTTTGAAAGCACATTGAAAAGTCAAAATCTTAGTCACATCAACAACTTTTTCTGCATTTCCTTGAAATAGACCGTTACAAATTGCAGCCAATCCTCATTTTAGCACTTGCATGAATATTTTTGATGGAAACAATTATACAATTTCCAAAGCTGCTTTTAGAAACTCCAAACAGTACGATTAGGGAAAAAATTGAACATACGTTACGTATTTGCTTTTAACCTCCAGCCACATGGCTTCAATTCAAAGAGCTATATAAATGTTACTATTACATGATCAAACTCTCAGTCATGCCAAGAAATAGTGTTCGAATTAGTGGCTTTCAAACTGTTTCTCAGATTTGCATTAATTTACTTAATTATATGTTATATATTTTGCTAATTTGAGCAAATTTTAATTTCATTAGTGAGGGATAATTTTCTTGATTCAAGGTATGATGCGAATGCATTGAGTTTGAAGTAAAAAATAAGTACAGTAATTACTAAATCTTTATTTCTACATTTGGAACAGTTAAATGCATAAATATTTTAAGTATTACTCTGCAATGAAACTAATAACAATTTGCAGTTTACGCAGATCCACAGTCAAATACAGAAATTGCTGTCAGTGATTTCCCACAGCACTCAAGGTTGCACACTTACCCAGCCTTCTCCAGTGCAATCTTCAAAAATGAGTGATATAATGAAATTCATTTTTGCGGAAATGTTGTTTTGATGGATGAGTTGCAAGAGGGCATATAATGGTGCACTGACAATAATCTGGCCATTTCATTTAACTTCACATTCATTCCCAATTTTTTTAACATTCCACACCTAACAAAAAATAACTTCTCTTTTTGAAAGTGTTTGATAGTTAAGCTTTTATCATAATTCAAAATGTCATTATTTTGTGTTCTACAAATAGTTAATAGTTTTAACTCCTTGGTTTGCCAAAATAATTCTTCATTGATTTCAGAATCAGAATTTATTGTCATGAACAAGTCACAAAATTCATTGATTTTTGGCAGCATCACACAGTGTGAACATTTTTATAAACCACCTTACAAGAACAAAAAATAATGCACAAAAAGTCAAAATAACGCAGTGTCATCAGGAATCTGATGACAGCAGGGAAGACGCTGTCCTTGTGCCAGTGCGAGCTTGTCTTTAGGCTCCTGTACCTTCACCCCCATCCCCCTCAGTGAAGAGTGCATGACCTAGGTGGTAGGGGTCCTTGAAGATTGAGGCAGCTTTCTTAAGACACCTCCACTTGTAGATGTCCTCAATGGAGTGAAGTCTGGTGCCCATGATGTTGCAAGTGGAGTTAATAACCCTCTGGAGTTTTTTCTTGTCCTGAGTGTTGGCACCTCCATACTAGACATTGATGCAACCAGCCAGAATGGTCTCCACAGTACACCTGTAGAAGTTTTCAAGAGTCTTTCAGTGACATACCAAATCACCTCAAACACGTCAAAAAGTATAGCCGCTGGCGAGCTTTCTTCGTAATTGTATCAATACAGATCCTCGGAGATATTCACACCCAGGAATTTGAAGTTCTTGACCTCTCTACTACTGAGCCCTCAGTGAGAACCGGATCATGTCCTCCTGAAGTCTGTAATCATCTCCTTGATTTTGCTAATGTTGAGTGGAAGGTTGTTGATGTGACACCACTCAACAACCTGATCTATCTCCCTCGTGTATGGTTCTTCATTGCTGTCTGTGATTCTGCCGACAACCGTGGTGTCATCTGCAAATTTGTAGATAGCATTAAAATTATGCCTGCCCACACGGCATGTCCAATTAACACCCACTTGTGAAGTCCTTATAGGCATTCTTCAAAGTTTCTGCAAAGGCACTCGGAGCCTGGACTGTCTGGCTTGAGCAGAGCTCTGGCATTTTAAATGAGACTGTTTTGAAGTGTTTGTTTGTGACCTACACTAAAAAACCTGCCACAATTTATCTCCTTTCAAACATTTCTATATACAATACAAAATAAAACATTATCTGTCACAATCTGTTAATTCTGTTGTCCGTTCAAATATCTTTGTTACATCTTACTGGATCCTAACATCCCTTAGAAATGGCATGTGCAATCCATTTGTTACTCTTTGAAAAGCTATGGAATAGAATCATAGAATGTTTGGTTACCATGTGGAAGGGGACTGTTTGGAACATGGAGTCTGTTCTAATGTTCTAAAAAGAATCTCAGGGTTCTACTTGATGTCATACTCTGGTAATAAATCTGAACTTTGAAGTTCTGCAGGGAGCAATCGCCTCAGTACAATTCCCCAGTTTTTTTACCCCTGAAGTCATGTGGAAAGAAAATTCTCTTGCATAATGTGCCCAATTTATTTTTAAAAACAAAGATTATATCAGCAGCCAACCACCCTTTCAAATCAATAAACTCCAAATGATTCCTTTTGCACAACACCTGTTCTTATAGTGATCCCTTCCAATTTATGTCCTCTCGTCCTCAACCCATTTCCCCTCCAAATGAGACAATCACCAAGAATGCATCTCTCAAACCACTTCTCAATCTTCTCTGCTTTAATTGAAATTTCTCAACCTTCAGACAACTTTTTTTAAATGTATTATGCACTCTCCTGCCTGTCCCGCATCGGACTTGTCAGCCACAAACGAGCCTGCAGCTGACGTGGACTTTTTACCCCCTCCATAAATCTTCGTCCGCGAAGCCAAGCCAAAGATGCACTCTCCTTCCTGTTATAACTAGAATTGGAAAATGTAGTATATACTTATAACATCCAAAATCGTATACGCCTTGATGAACTTTTATCTAAACTGGGAAGAAAAATTATTTTAAGTTGCCAAGGGGAAGGGTGATGAAAACAAAGAGAATGCCTGTGACAGGGTGGACACTAAAAGAATCGAGATAACAAGATACATTTAGTGCCATCTCAGAAAGGGTGGCGTTGGCTTGTTAGATTTAGCTGATCCATCTGGAGCAGGTATAAATGAAGGTAGTCAAATGAGAACAGAGCAGAGAAGACAATGCTGACACAATGGTAGGACAAAACCACAATTGTTGGAAGCCTAAAATAAATGAATGTTGTAAATAATTATTGAGTTGGCTAGTATCTGTAGAGGGATACAAGGTAAGTTAATACCAGAGGTCAATGGCTTTACATCAGAATTGGAAAGGGTGGTAATCTTAAATTGTTGAATTCAATATTGAGTTAAGAGGACCAGAAAGTGCTAAGATGGAGGATGAGTTGCTGCTTCTCAATATTACTTTTTTTTTTTAAAAAAGATATACAGCATAGTAACAGAACATTTCGACCCTCAAGTCCAGACCACCCAATTTACCCCCAATTAATTTTGAACGGTGGGAGGAAACATGGACCCCTGACGAAAACCCAAGCAGACATGGGGAGAATGTACAAACTCCAAGCTTAAATACAGCTCGGGATTCAAACTCCGGACAGAGCAAAAATTGTATGTAAGATTCAAATGACAGGCATGATCCGAGATGGATGGCATTACCAAAATACTATATAGGATGGTATTTGCCAAAGCCCTTTCCTGCTCACAGTGTCGAAGGCTTTGGTGAGGTCAACAAAGGTGATGTTTACCTATCTCGGCTGCACCATTTTATCGGATGCAAGGATCGACAACGAGATAGACAACAGACTCGCCAAGGCAAATAGCGCCTTTGGAAGACTACACAAAAGAGTCTGGAAAAACAACCAACTGAAAATACTCACAAAGATTAGTGTATACAGAGCCGTTGTCATACCCACACTCCTGTTCGGCTCTGAATCATGGGTCCTCTACCGGCATCACCTACGGCTCCTAGAACGCTTCCACCAGCGTTGTCTCCGCACCATCCTCAACATTCATTGGAGCGACTTCATCCCTAACATCGAAGTACTCGAGATGGCAGAGGCCGACAGCATCGAATCCAAACTGCTGAAGATCCAACTGCGCTGGGTTGGTCACGTCTCCAGAATGGAGGACCATCGCCTTCCCAAGATTGTGTTATATGGCGAGCTCTCCACTGGCCACCATGACAGAGGTGCACCAAAAAAGAGGTACAAGGTGTGCCTAAAGAAATCTCTTGGTGCCTGCCCCATTGACCACCACCAGTGGGCTGATCTCGCCTCAAACCGTGCATCTTGGCGCCTCACAGTTCGGCGGTCAGCAACCTCCTTTGAAGAAGACCGCAGAGCCCACCTCACTGACAAAATACAAAGGAGGAAAAACCCAACACCCAACCCCAACCCATCAATTTTCCCCTGCAACCGCTGCAATCGTATCTGCCTGTCCCGCATCGGACTTGTCAGCACAAACGAGCATGCAGCTGACGTGGACATTACCCTCCATAAATCTTGTTCCGCGAAGCCAAGCCAAAAAGAAAAGAAATATAGGATGGACGCAATAGTTGTAGCAGCTCAAATCAAGGCATTCACATGGTGCTAGGGTCCATCATCAACAAATGTAGATGCTATCATCTTGATCAAAGAAAAGCTGGAAAGACTGTGTCAGACAGCATTCATAAAAATAAATGTTTTGGGTCAAGACCCTGTCTCGAGCCCAGTAGCGATTTAAGGAAGAGAACAGCATAAAAATGACTTAAAATCTTTGAAACCCTCGTATAGCTGCAAAATATATAAATAGCAAAAGCAGTGCGACATTGACAGCCTAAGTAATCCAGCAACAGATCTACTGTTGTGCCAGGTCTTGGTTTTTCCACCACTTATTCGCAACACCTAACAAGATAAGGCAGCCTAAAGAACATTCTCATCATCAATGGAAACAGGACCCAGAACACAAATGCCAAAGCCTAAAAGCCCTTGCTTCTGTCAATCAGAAGTTTCTGTGGGGATGATCAGGTTCTAAGTGAGACCGGGAAAATTTATATCAAGTTATGGGGACGAGGGCCTTGACAAAATCCCAGCTGTCAACCTGTTGCAATACAATTGCAAAAAAAAAATCTTATGGAAAATTTCAAAGCAAATTGGGATCCTACTCAAGTAATCCAAACTCCAATAATTATAAACCTTGACCATTCTTCATTACTCAAAAGTAAACCCAGCCATTCCAGGTATCAGTCTGTCAACAAAAAAATGCAAGAAAAAATTGTGATCAGTTCAATTACATCAGTCTATTCTCACTTATATGTAATAAACCAAAATGAAGCAGAACTTGCTCACTAAAAAACTGCTTACTGATACTCCATCTTGATCTCGCCAGAATTACTCAAATCCAGATATTAAAACCTTGGTCTATAAATGAACAAAAAGACCAAATTCCAGAGGTTAAGCAAACTTGCGGCCAAAATATTTAAATTGCAGATCATGTTCAAATCAACCAATAAATGATGTCTTTTTAATCTGTAACTTACAGCCACGTTTCTTTCCCTTGCTCTCCGCCCATATTCCAAAGTAACAAAAGAGACATTGGTTCCATCAGGCAACAATCGCACCAGAACATCACAATTTTCAATTTGACCCAGTAGAGCAATGAAAACATAACAAAACAGGGCACTGAAAAATAACCAGGAGGGGAGAGTACCAATCAGACTAATTTTAAAATAAAAATTGTCAAGTCATGCAGTTTTGGCAGACGTTGAAAATGCAGCAGATAAAGAGCAGTGATATTTTCAACAAGACTACTACTGCTTCCAACCAAGAATCACAACTGATTTCATAAAAGAGGGCCATCTCGAGCAAGTTTTTAGCCCCTTTTCCATTGGCATCCCAGTTAATTGGCTGTGCAATGTCCCAAGATAGGAAGCACTTTGTGTCCTTTCCACCGGGCCACCCCAAACTGGGTCACTAATTGCCTTTCCACTGAACACAACTCATCCCCAGGGATCGGAGTGTTCTACCGTCAACTGGAAATGAATGACTTTCTGCTGTCCCTTTTCCACTGGTTTGATCTGCATACCAGCATCAGCAAACACTGGGGATATGAGTAGAGGTGATTAATCCCCAGTGTGAAATGAGGTCATTTGACACCGGCATTTGGAAAGCGTTCCTTTTCCACTGGACCCTAACCCAGTAAACTCCTAGTTAATTCCTGGGGCAGGTTGCCAGTGGAAAGAGGGCTTTTAGTTAGAAATTATGGCAGAGATAAAAGACCAAGTAGGAGTTAAGTCTGAAAGCACAAAATGCAATGTATTAACATAATGGATTACAATATCTGAATCCAACTACAAAGATAATGGAAATACTATCTAATCCTTAACGTCGAACTTTCCAGCTATGACTGTCTCTCGATTTGTAATCATATCGCACCTTTGGCACAGACACCTTTACACAAAAAAAACTATCATGGCCATCATTTTCTTTTATAGATGGAGAAATCGGGAATAGGAATAAAGCAAGGAAGCAGATACAGTGATTAAAATCCCTGGAGTTCATCTGTCTCCTCAACATGAACACAAAAGTAGTGAATACAGACTTACACCATTAGGTCCTTTTGGCCCACATGCCCGTGCCGCCCAATTACACCTAATAGATATACTTACATATACTTACACCAGTAGTAAGTTTTTGAACAGTGGGACGAAACCCACCCAGACACGGAGAGAATGTAGAAAACTCCTTAAAGACAATGTTGGATTCAAACCCCAGTAGCAGGCACTGTAACAGTGTTGTGCTAACCTCTTCACTCACCGTGCCAACCAATGGTTTTCCATTATGAATGGTTTTCAAAATGAGAAACAAGGTGAATTTAGTTGATCGAGATAAATCATAATCTAGCTGTTTCCAAGCTGTGCTCTACAGACCATAAATTGGGCATTCCAGAGACAATGATGACCGATGATATATTATGCTTAGATATGTTTTTGGAAGAGATAGATTGTGGGGGTTTTAGTATAGGAAACACTTTACAAAACAGATCTCATTTAAAATGCAAGAGCTCTGCTCAAACCAGACACTCTGGGCCCAGTGCCTTTGTAAAGACAATGTAAACTGCTTTGCTGAAGGTTTTCACAAGGAGGTTAAAAAAAAGAGCCCATCTCAGGGAACCGATAAGATCTTTCAGGAATTGATTTTGGAGCCAGCAATATGCTTGGTGGAAGTTTGCTGTTTTAAGAGAGGTTCTTGTTTTTACAAGCAGAGAAAGAGAACATGTGATTCTTTGGAGAGAGAGAGAGAGAGAGAGAGAGAGAGAGAGAGAGAGTTTTCTGCAGTGGCTTCTGGAGAATAAAGCCCAGCAAGCTGGTAGCTTGTTTAAACTTCATTTTGAAGACGGGTTGTGAGTTCTGAGTTCAGCCTATTGAAAACTCTTGTGGTCCTTACAAGAGGAAATGGGTGGCTAGAGTGTTTCGCCTGAAATAAGGGAAACTAAAGGAACTCTGTGGTGACCTGGAACAAGAGGTTATCATCTGGAAAATCCTGATGGGGCAAGTTTCTTCGGTAAGACACTGAGGAACTGATGGAAGTAAATCAGTTTGCATGTGCCCAATGAACATCTCTCTGAAAACTGACAAAAACCTTCCTGAGCAGTAACCTGGTGAAAATTAATAAATGTTACATTCTGTGCACAGCATAAGAATTGCCTGATACCGGTGAACTTGGAGGAGTGAGAAGGGAGATTGGACTGCGAATCTAAGAACTTTTCTGAAATTATACACGACATACACGTGCACTTAGAATTAGAAGGGGATTAAGTTAATGGCAATAAGTTAAAGTTTGATCCTTTTTTTTAAATGTTTAAAGAAAATTAAAAACTACTTTTATTTAAGTAACCATTTGTCTTGGCGAATTTCTATTGCTGTCGGATTTTGGGGTCCTCTGGGCCCATAACATCATGGTGAAAATGTTGAAAGAGGTGCTAAAGACATTGCTGAAGTAAAAAAAAAAGCTCATTTTTGGCGACTGCAGCACAAAATAATTAAGCGTACACAATATTTTAACAACTTCGGAGTACACTGCTACCCAGTCTCCCATCCAATGTCCCCATAAATGAAACTACAGTTGTGCATTATATATACATACATACACACACAAATACACAAACACACACACATACATATACACAAACACACACATATATATATAATCTATAATATGTCTTGATGGTCATAATAAACACCTGTAACTGGCTTATGTACTGTACTTTCTATTGTTATTTTAATTTGAACTTTATCTACTTAAAATTAAACAAGTTTACAGTGTATGCTTCACCTCAGAGGCAGCAGCATCCAATCTTGTATATTGCACATCTTCTTTCAGAAATATTACAAGTCAATAGAGGTGCACTACAGTATCTTCATATAGCTTTGCTGAGTATATAATATTGTGTTCGCACAACGTTCAAATTGAGTAACATCCTATTTCACAGAACATCATGGACGTTAAGCGACCCACAACTATACATAAAATCCATTCATGTAGGACAGGAAGTGCTCGGACACCACCTTGACTACAAACAAGACTAGAAGCAAAGAAACAGGCAAAGGTGATTAGTGAAATGGTTATGCAGTAAACTAGCATTTCTAAATAAAAATGAAATGTAAAGAAAGCACAGTAAATTCAAAGAGTATGGAGAGTGAAAGATGGAAGGAATGCATTTCTGGTATCTTACCATGCAACAGATTTGAATTTTAAGATTAAAAAGGCAAATATTCAAAAGTTGAAAAAAGTGCAGGTAAGGAATTGATATTAGCCAAACTGGTGCCATTTGGACAAGGAAGCCAAAGGCAAGGACTTTTACACTTGCAAGTGATCCCAGGAATGAACCACCAATCGGCTTTTAAAGTGTCTAGCGCGAAAGCAAAATCAGCCCAATGCGGGCGTCAGATGACGTCTCTCATGGCCTCGACCCCAGTACAATCCCTAGCGTCTGCAGACACTGGCACTGCAATCATGCAAGTGTGAAATGGGCAAACTGCATTGTGGGATTGAAATGACCCAAGTTTTGGTGTGAGTGCAGGAATGCGAAGGAAAAGATTAAAATGAAGGTATAAACGTTGCTGTGGGAAAGTCGCAGCAGAAGATCGAGAGAGGAAATAAATAGCAATAGCAGACAATTTTCAAACAGCGGGGGAAGTTGGCAGCGCTATAGCGCACAATTTATAAAGACTGTAGGGAAAAAGCAATGGCAGACCTGACTTTCCAGAAGGCTGTGCAGCAGAGAAACCCCTCTATGAATGCTCAGTGCATGCAGCCGTGCATACAGCCCTTTCTTGGCTGCACGGAATTCTGGGAGGGCGATAATACTACCTTCTTTTCCACACTGTATAAATTGTGCACTAAAGCGCTACAAACTTTCCCACGCTGTTTAAAAATTGTCTGCTATTGCTATTTATTGCCAGCACTTTCCCATGGTCCCTTATAAAGGTTTATATAGGTCAGCACAACAACAACTGAAGGGCTCGTACTGTACATAAAGCTTAATTATGTTATAATTAGGCATGATCAAAATACATTGATCAGGATTTAGGACACGTCCACCATTGCTCAATGTATCATAATGTCACTGGTAGAAGATAGAACAGTCCTAACCTTGCAAGTGTGAAAACATTCAAGTGTCCCAGTTAGAAGTGGTCAAGTGTGAAAAGCCAAATCCCCATTCCTATCCCAGGACACTGAACGGCCAATTTAGTCGGATGCAAGTGTGAAAGGGGCTATAGAAAGTTGGAGCTAAATGTTTTTAGAGAGCAAAATAGTGGCTAGAACAAGTGATGGTAGGAATGGAGAAGATTAAACATAACAGGTGCAAGAAGGGGCTGATGGACTGAAGCTCATTGAGAATCATTTCTCAGAATTATGAGAAAGTGCTACAAATGGCTCATAACTATGCCAAAGGAAGCCGAGAAGTCGTAAAAAATGTAATTAAATTTGAAAAAAGTGGTGGTCAAAACTGGAGCTATAGTAGAAGGGAAAACAAACAGTAGAGTAGCAAAGGACAAGGATTGGAATCACTAATTGATAAATTAAGGGTAAAATGCAAACATGATTATCTGAGAGAAAGAGGGAAGAGAATGAGATCAGACAATATTATTCATTAAAAAGTAGAATGTCCAATTGGGATAGGCAGATAAAATTCCTGGTTTGAACTTTTAACAAAAAACAAAAGCAGAATGGCAGTAAATCTGCACTTTCAAACATTTTGATAAACTTAGTGTTTGCATTTATTCCAGGATAAATAATAATGTGACAAATGCTAATGTATCAGCATTAAAGAAGCAGTATCTTGTTACAAGCATAAAATTACTATCACACCTGGTATTTATCTGCCTCCACATAATACAGAAAAGTTGCACTGGTACAAGCATTAACATTTTTCCTTTTTAAGGCATGGCAAATAATTCTTTTTTTTGGCTTACAGCAGTACAAAGCTACAAAAAAAGGAAGAGAAAGTAGATCTTCCCTTTGACCATCGATTTCTGTTCCTTTTTAGCTAATGTTGAAATACAAGCACAAGCTTGCACAATGTTATAGAAGTCTTCTCAGAAAGAAATTGTGTATTTTTTTAAAAAGTCAGATCATTTCTGAATCAGTATTACAAAAACAGGGCCATCAACCCGCAACAGCGACCTACAGTTAGACATGTTTTATACATTAGTATTTTTCAAAAGGGAATTTAAAAGTTACTTTAAAAAATGCATTTGCCCAAATCGAGGAAGTGGAAATAACTAGATTGCAGTGTATTCAATGGGTCCAATAGCTTCTTTCTGTGTTGCACCATTCCATGTCAAAATGAAGGGCTTTGGCGAGGCAGATTCCCTCATAAATTAAACTGGGAGCTCTGATCATCTTCCACTCCATTTTAGATAGAACAAATTGGCTTTGAAACGGAAAACATCTGTGGTCCACGATATATGAAGTAGTCAGTCCTTTTGAGGTTTGCTAAAACTGTTTTGTTCCATTTCCTTATGCTTCTTTTATCAAATATCCATCTCCCTATTAAAATATAAAATCATGCTGTTTGGTAACAACCTCATCAGAAAATTCACTGAGCTCTCTCTTCACCTGTGATAATCTTCAAAAGACACAGCAGCAGGAATAATATTTCCCAATTTAACATTTAACAATTTAACACATGGGTCAAGAGAATAAATATTCTCAACTCTGAAGCAAAATTTCAAGTGAATTTTATAAACATTACTGACTGAACTTCTCCCTTTCAGATGTAAAAAAATAATCCAACTTTAAAACTACAACTCGGTCCTGTTACTAATTAACAGAAACAGGAATTATATTATAAAATTTAGATATTTTCTGACCTGCAAAAGTAAATGTTTTTCAATCTTTTAATTGCCCAGAATTCCATTAAAATCTGTGCAAACACCAAATAAAACTTTACAAGATGTAGGTGTTATGTGATTTTATTTTATTTTTTAAAAAGGAGGCTTATTGGATAATTTCCAACATCTTCATGCCTTTCATGAGAATGGCATTTACCTGGGATGCCTACCATATATACTGCCATAAAAGATGACCCCTGAATTTCCACCTTAAATTATAGGCTTTGAGCTATATTTGCTGTACAGGCAGTCCCTGGGTTAAAAACGAGTTCCATTACCAAGGTCTGTATTTAACTCAAATTTGAATTTAAGTCAGATCAAGTACATACAATCCTTATTCAGTGTCAGTTAGTCAAATGTTTATCTTAGTATATAGCATATAGAGTATACATTTTACCTTTCTTTGCAGGTAAAGCACTTAAGAAACATTTTCAAATACACTACATCCTAAACAAGTCAGACTCCCGGCAGGAGTGGGGACGTCGGGCTCCCGGCTGAAGCTGATTCAACCATGCTCAAACTGGAAGTTGATAGCATTCTACTTCCGGCTGGCTTGTCGGTTCGCAAGTATGAGTTGTTGATAAATCAGACACTTTCAAATGACCCAGTAAAGGTTTCAATTTTATTAGCATATTTTAAAATAAACCACCGTCAGCTCCTTTAACAGGCCACTTAAAGCCCATACAGAGCCAACAGCAGTTGGACTGGGTGGATGGACCCCATGGGTGAGTGCTGAGACTTCAATTTTAAGGATCAGATTTTATATTTGGTGTACAAGAAAACCCCTAGTTTTGGAGTGACATTTTTAAAGTTTGAGTACTGTTTTATCTGCCAGCAAATACAGTAACCTATCCATACTGGGACATTAATAACTATGTTATTGTTGGCAAGCTGGACATTAGATGAAAACAAAAAAAAAAATTCCTCTTGCCATGCTAAACTGGCTGTATCTTCTTTATATGAATAAGATGAAACCTAATCCTGCAACCCAATTTAAATGATGTATCTTGTGTCACTGGTGCCCCACAGCTTTTACTGCTGAGTCATAATATTTGCAAAAGTTCACGTCAACATGTGAAACATTAGTCCAGATTTTGACAACCTAAATTCTATCCCTCATTATGTGTTGTTCCATTATTTGTTCTCGCTAAATTAAAATAAACATTACAAAGAAAATAATGCAAATCCTCATATCTTGAGTTTTAATGAAATTTGCAATTTAATCAACTGACTCAGTTTTGTTTTTCCAAGTATTCACAACATTACAGCACAGAAAAAAGGCCTTTCGGTTCTTCTAATCTGTGCAGAAAGATTTTAAAAATCTGAAATTGTTAAGTAAGAATGTCATTTGAAAGCTCCTTCCTTGATAGCCAGTTAAGCCAACCTAGAGAGTCACTAGAGACCACAAAAACAATGGATCATCCTGAAACGTTTCAACCACCGAGTTTCCTTTGACACAAAACTAGTCCAAAGTTAGTCTTACAAGAAAGTAATTCAAAAATAAAAATCAAACAGTCTCCAAATTTAAACGTTTCCTGTCTTTCAAGTCACATGATTGCATCACATGAAATCTTAGGATGATCTTGTAACATACTAAACTGTAGCGATTTTGGGGAGCGGGGGGAGAGCCTGCAACCACATTCGATTCGATCGGATTCCCCGCATGTTCTGAATCCAGATCAGGTCCTGTATCCAAACTCAAAGCAAGTGACCAAAGCGAATCTGGGTGAATCGGTGATGTGACCCTTCGAGGCTTTCAGAAGCCTGTGGATCAGCAACAACCTCCCGCCTGTCATCCAACAAACTCAATGTGGAAAGGAGGGAAACCACCCAAGAAGAATTGGACAACAGTTTTTTGGAGAAGCCATCGTCATGGATTTTTAAAATGTAACTTTGGTTTGGATGATTTAAACGAGGAAGCTGAATCCCCAGCAGCTCCAGGGCCCTGGAGATTTGCGACCCCCTTTGTTCCAACCAGGGGGTCGCGAGTCCACGTCCCGCGCACATACTTAGCCTGGGCTGCGAGCAATAGTTCCGGCTCGCTGCCTGTGCCTGCACCCGGGCTCCCAACCGAGGTCCATTGGCGACCGCTGGCTCCACCATCAGCGACATCTTCCCACCAAGGGGGCGGGCGCGCAGGCGCGCAGGGCGGACGCGGGGGTCACGGGGCGCGCAAGCCCGAGCGGGCCTGACGTCACACCGCCGCAGGCAGGCAGGGCAGGCGCGGGGTCACGTGGCGCGCAAGCCCGAGCGGGCGTGACGTCACCCCGCCGCGGGCACGCGTGGGTGCCGTCCGAGCCTTTGCCCCATGGGAAACGCCGCCGGTTGCTAGGGCGACGCGGTTCGGGCCTCCTCCGTGTGTCTTCGTTGGGTGGATGTGCGCGCAGGGCACTTTGTCGCTTCAGCAGACGAAACCCGTGGTCACAGCTAACGTAGGTTTAAATTTAGGGGCGTGGGGGGGGGAATGGAAAGTGGTTGGCAGTGAGAGTTCCGAATCGAAGCAGGAAATAAAGAGATGAGGATAAAGGTCATAGGAAATAATAAATTCAGGAAGTGCCCGAGATGTCCAGTGCGTGTGGCTCCTGTTTGAGACGTCCAGCATGGAACAGGCCCTTCGGCCCGATCGTCCATGTTGTCACGATGGCCGAGAGCCATTTGCCTGCAATTGGTCCATATCCCTCGAAACTTCCCACACACATACCCATTCCCACCAGTCCTCACTGATAGATGTCTCATAGGTGCCACACATCCCACCTCTTTTGCTCCTGGTATGCTGGCTGGCTGTGCCAAGACACACTGACTCTATCCTCAAAGACCCAGGCCATTCAACTCACCCTGCCGTCTTTTGAACGTTTTACAGTTTTCTCGTTTCAGATTACTCTCTCAATGGAAAAAAAAGCCCTTCATGTCCCTCTTTAAATCTCTCCCGCAGTCGTAAAATTGTCTACCCTGTTCGAAAAAGATTGTGAGCATTCTTTTTTTTCCATGCTTCTCCCCTCCAGCCTCCTGAGTTCCAGACCCAACAGCCTCTTCAGACACCTCGAGTCCTGGGAATATCCTGGTAAATCTGCTCTGCATCCCTTCCAACTTATGCTATCTGACTGCAGTGTGTGTGTGTGTGCATATATATATAAAATATATATACTGGAGGGCTCAGTATAAATATATACACACACACACACACACACACACAGTGCCCTCCAGAATATTTGGGATAAAGACACTTTTTTTCCTTTATTTGACCCTGTGCTCCACAGGTTTAAATTTGTAATCAAACAATTCACATTAAAAAAAAAAGAATTTGTATGCATTTTGCTTTGACCACATAGAAATTACAGCATTTTTTTTAATATACATTGTATCCACGTTTCTGTGGAACACGGGCAAATAAAGGAAAAATGTGTCATTTTCCCAAACATGGAGGCCAAATTCTAATCATTGGTACGTATGTAAACACAATTAGATTAATTGACAAACTGATCAAGCTTGGTGAGGATAAAATACACATAGATGCAATATATATCTTTGGACAATTTATATTGTATTCATATGTGTTAAAAGAAGTCAGGGAAAAATAATCACACAAAATAATTGTGGTAGATAAGTAATATTTCTCTTTGTAGTTTGAAGTATTTTTCTTTGTTGTTTGAAGTGATTGTGATTTTCAGGTGACAGTGCTCTTGCTACTGGCCCTGAAAGTTGTGGTTTCCACTGCTGTTCCATAAATCTAGACATAAAATGTTGGTTGTCGTTTTATTTCAGGACTGAGGGATTGCTACACTACATGAGGTGAAAGGTTACAATCCTTCACACTCTCTGCTTCCTCTAAATGTAATCAATCCAACAGTGCTATTTTGTAGGAGAAGCGTATTATTCCTAATGTCTCACTCAATATTTATTTTCTGTCAATATAACCAAAGCAGAATATTTTGCCATTATCCAATTACTTTTTGCAGCAGCCAACTGTGTGTAAATTTATTGCATTTTCTAAATTCAACACTTATTACATCTAAAAAGGTACCTCATTGTTTGCAAAGTGCTTTATGACTATCTGAGGTCATGAAATGGGTTTTTATTTTCTATATTTATTCAGTGTTCATGTATTATCAACAGAAGAAACATATGCACTCTATTTGTATACTCCAAAATGGATTTACTGCATAGTTGAATCCATGAAATCATAAACATAATTAATATTTATCCAGTATCTTTCCAACAGTATAGAACATTGATGGGTGGTGGGGGAAGGGTTTAATGTTTATTTGCTTTATCATAATTACCAGGTAATTTGTTTAGCTATGAGAAATTTCTGATTTAAAACCAAAATTTAATCAACAATGTTGAAGATCATTTGACCCACTTTTTTCATCCCATTTGTACTCCAAAATATTTAGCCCAGCATTCTGTTATATTTTAAATTACATTTATTACATGATCTTATCTAAAAGTTTATTGTACAAATTTAATTTTTTAAATCCAAAGACTTTTCGAAGTAACATTCTTTAAATTTGCTCCTAACTACTTCAGTTTTAGTATTATTTAACAGTATTGGAATAGAAGCAGCATTTTTGAGGCAACACCTCACTGACAAAAGGCAAAGGAGGAAAAACCCAACACCCAACCCCAACCAACCAATTTTCCCCTGCAACCGCTGCAATCGTGTCTGCCTGTCCCGCATCGGACTTGTCAGCCACAAACGAGCCTGCAGCTGACGTGGACTTTTTACCCCCTCCATAAATCTTCGTCCGCGAAGCCAAGCCAAAGAAGAAGATTATTGATATAATAACATGTCTGAAGCATTCTTTTCAAAACAAGGTCCCTGATGAGCATATTATATTCAATGGTATTATTTTGTCGCATGCCAACTCCAATCATCGCCCCCATCAACATGAATACATAACTCAAGCAGGTCACGCTGGTAAACTAATGACAATCTGCAAATCATTCTGATCTCTCCAGAACCAGATCCGTTTGATACCCTGGCAAGGCTTAATCAGTTACCCTGATCATTCAATTAGCCAAAATAATTTAAAGAATACCAGAGCATGGAATAAGGCTATATTTCCCTCTGCTTTTGTTGTTTCTCTTCGGGCTGTCCAATTAATTCCACTCTCCTGCTCATTCCCTGTAGCCCTTTTGTTTTAATATTGATGTTGATTCTGCTCTGCCATACTTTCTGGCAGTGTATTCTAGATATCAACTCACTGTGTGAAAACAATTTAATAATTACCTAAAGTGTGTTTTATTTAGATGTAGACCCATCTGCCGATCCAAACAACATCATAATTTGCTCCAGCAAAATAATTCATACCACTGTATTTCCATCCCTTTTTTTCTCAGCCACTCTCATTTCACTATCTACAGAACAACTGCCTTTCTACATAATTGAGGTCACTCACCCATGGTATGATTATTGGAATTCTCTTCCATGCTATGTCCATGATCTTGGCATCCACGCTTTGTCCATGATCTTGGCATCCTTCCTACAGTCCTCGTAATGTAAGGATGATCTTTAATGCAAGTTAAGCCACATAGTGTTTTAAGAGAAAGTTTAGCATAGCTTCAAAAATAGGAGGTGCTAGAAACACTCATCATGTTAATAAGCATCTGTGGAGAGAGAAACAGAGTCAGTGTTTCAGGTTGAAAAACATAACATTCTTACTTGTATTTTTCTATTCTATTGAAGCCACTATCAAATACTCTTTTTCAATTTGGCCAACCATATTAAAAGTTATATGCATCCTCAGAACTTGCTGATCTTGCAAATTACCATATACAATTCGGTTAATAGGCAGAAAAGATGATCCCAGTGGCACCATCTTGACATGGCTGCTCCACTGCCATGACCATAACACGTGGAGCCGGTTCACCTGCCATCAGAGATGTGCACCACCACACAACCACCCCCAGAACCGGCAGTAGTGTGCCATGCCACCGAATCCTGCGTTGGTTTCGCCTTAGGGGGCCTGCCCCTATGCTTTGCTGGCTGTAGGGCAACCAGCTGACTGAGGTCGAGATGCACGGGCTTCAGAATGTCGGCTGTGAACAGTTCCTCCCAGCCCAGAATGACCAGTGTGAACGTGTTGCCGCTTCTGCGGTTCACTTTGTAGGGGCCTTTGTAGGGTCGCTGGAGAGAAGAGGAGTGTGTACTTGAGCGAACGAACACATAGTCAGTTGTCTTTAATACTACGGTCATCAAGGTGGGGTGGTGTCTGTGGCGGGAGGGTGGCTGTGGTGTGAGGAAGTCTAACTTGTCCCTCAGTTTTTGCAGTGCTGCCCCTCCTGCTGTGTCTGTGCCCTTGATGGCAGGGAGGAATTCTCCAGGGAGGGTCAAAAGGGCCCCGTATACCAACTCGGCCAAGGAGGCCTGGAGGTCCTCCTTGGGTGCAGTCTGGATACCAAGGAGCACCCAGGGAGCTTGTCCACCCGGTTGGGTCCGTTCAGGTGGGCCATGAATGATAACTTTAGGTGACAGTGGAAACATTCTACAAGATCGTTAGATTGTGGTGGTAGGTGGCGGTGTGGTGGAGTATCGTGCCGAGGAGGGAGGTAAGCTGTGTCCACAAGACTGAGGTGAATTGTGCCCTCCCACTGTCTGTAGTGATATGGCCAGTGTCCCGAACCAAGATATCCAGTGTGTGAGCACTGCCCTGGCACAGGCTTCTGTGGTTGTGTTTTTGAGGGAAATGGCCTCTGGCCATCTCGTGGCTTGGTCGACCACTGTGAGGAAATACCAGGCTTCTCATGAAACAGGCAGGTGATTGATGATATCAACGTGGATGTGGTTGAATCGTCGGCTGGGTGGTTCGAACTACTGGACGGGAACTTTTATGTGTTTGTGGACTTTGGAAGTCCGGCAATGTGAGCAAGTGCAGACCCAATCCGTTAACTTGTTTTCGTAAGCCATGCTATATAAACCGTGCAGCGACCATGGATGCTGTGGTCTTGATGGATGGGTGCGAGAGGTCATGGATGGTGTGGAAGACATGTGGTTTCCATTGATCTGGAAAGACTGGTCAGGACTAGCCAGTGGAGACATCGCAGAACAGGGTGCGGTCACTGTCTGGCAGTGGGACGTCTTTGAAATGGAGGCTGGTGATGGCTGTGTGAAAAGCCTGGGTCTCTGCGTCATCTTTTTGCACCCATGCAAGCTCAAAATAGTCTAAGCCTGGTTCTAAGGACTGAATAGTCTGCCTTGAGAGGGCATCTGGGATGACATTCTCCTTGCCAGAGAGGAATTGAATATTGGTGGTGAATTCTGAGACATATGCCAAGTGGCATTACTGGTGTTCCAACCAGGGGCCAGAAACCTTTGCAAATGCGTAGGTGAAGGGTTTGTGGTCAGTGAAGACAGTGAAAGGTCTGCCTTTGAGGAAGTAGCAGAAATGTCTGACCGTGGGGTAGAGGGCTAGGAGTTTCCAGTCAAATGCACTGTATTTTAACTTGGGGAGCATAAATGCCGGCTGAAGAAGGCCAGTGGTCTCAAATGTCTGTGATGAGCTGCTTGAGTACGCCTCCTACTGCTGTGGCTGATGCATTGACTGTCAGGGAGGTGGGGACATCAGTTCAGGGGTGGATCAGCGACATGGTGTGGGCTAGGGCTTCTTTGGTGAGTTCGAAAGCCATTGATGCCTCTTCGCTCCAGGCCAAGTCTTTCTGTTTGGAGTTCATTATGGGAAAGAGGGGGCGCATGATTCATGCTACAGCGGGTATAAAGTGGTTGTAAAAATTGACCATGCCGACAAATTCCTTAGGGCCCTTGAGCGTGTTGGGCTTTGCAAATTTATGAATGGCCTCCACCTTCTCCGGCAATGGTGTCACTCCATCCCTGGCAGTTTCCTCCTGGCTGAACTGGCACTTTGCTGGGTTGACCATGAGGCCAAAGTCAGCCAGGCAGGAGTAGAATTTGCGAAGGTGGGTAGCATGTTCCTGGTGGTTCCTGCTGGCAATGAGGATCTCATCCAGGTAGATGAAAACAAAGTCCAGGTCCCAGCCCATTGCATCCATTAGGTGCTGGAAGGTCTGCTCTGCGTTACTAAGTCTGAAAGACATGCACAGGAACTCGAAGAGTTCGAAGGACATGATGATGGCCATCTTCCTGATGTCTGGGTGGATGGGTGGTAGCCTCACACCAAGTCGACCTTGGAGAAAACAGTTGTGTCATGCACAAGGATGGCCATGAAGTCCTGTATTTGTTGGACTGGGTAGCGGTCTGGGGTGGTTGAATCATTGAGGCCCCAGTAGTCTCCACAAGGGCGCCAGCCCCCTGTGGCCTTGGGTACCATGTGTAGAGGGGAGGCCTATGGGCTGTCGGACCAATAGATGATCCCCAGCTCTTCCATTCATTTGAATTCCTCCTTGGCTAGTTGCAGCTTGTCTGGGGTAAGTCGTCTGGCCTTCACGTGGAGGGGTGGGCTCAGTATCAAAATGTGGTGCTGCACACCATGTTTTGGCATGATGGATGTAAACTGAAGCCTGAGAATACACAGGAATTTGCCCAAAATACGGCTGTACCTGTCGATGGAAGTGGTAACGATGGCCACTTTCTGTTCCCGAGCCCTGATGGCCATGAGCTGAATCGTCTGGAATGTCTGTGCATGCAGTAGGCATTTAGCTTTGAGGTCCACGAGCAGGCTTTGGGCTTGGGGAAAATTGTGCTGAGGAGTGGCTTCTCCAGCATGGCCAGTGTGAAATCCCAGCAGAAGGTCTTGTCGCCAAGGCGCATGCCAAAGGTCTTAATGGTGGTATTTTTGGCCACCTGCAGGGTTGGCCCTCATGGGCATGCTCGGATCTCTATAGATGTTGGCAAGATGATGCTAAGCTCTACTCCTGTTTGATGAGTAAATGGGGCCCATGGCTTTGTCCATGTCATCTAGTAGGCTGTTTGTACACCCCCAGCGCTGGTGATAGAAAGACCACCTTGCCTCTGGTGCTTCTGTTGGTCTGCAAGGGCATGGCTGTTCACTGCTTGTTCAGAAATTGGGCTGTTGTTCTGTCTGGAAATGTGTCGGCTGATTCATGGCAGATTCATTCTCTCTTTTGGTGTGCCAGAGAATGTCCACCTTTGCTGCGACCTTGCGGGGGTCGCTGAAATCCGCAGCTGCTAACAGCAGCTGGATGTCATCAGGCATCTGCTATAAGAATACCTGCTCAAACATGAGGCAGGGCTTGTGACCCTCTGCCAGCATGAGCATTTTGTCCATAAGGGCAGATTGTGTTCTGTCCCCTAGGCCATCCAGGTGCATATGCCTGGCTGCTCTCTGGCGCCTTCAAAGCAGAGTATTTACCTTCCTCCGGTATGAGGTCATCAACTCTAGCTGTGGTTTCTTGGACCGGGGAGCTGACGATATGGTAGCACTTTTTTGAGTCTGAGGTAATTTGCTCTATCTGGAACTGCACTTCTGCCTGTCCAAACCAAGTGCATGGGCAAAGTGCCAAAAAGTCGGGAGTTCGAGGGCAACTGCACTGACTGTTGCAGAGTCCATAATGTTGAGTCCAGAGGTGTCTGGACCCATCAGGTCCAGCTAACCGGAGTTGAAGGAATAAGACCATTACTCAGTGGGCTCGTCTGCACTCCAGTTGTTTATTGAAACTTCCCATGCTGCACTGTGTAAGGCCGCGGGTAAGTCCCGCCCTCACGCTGGAAACCACATCATGATGTTGCCCCGCGTGCATACGGGCCCAACCCAGCCAGCAGAAAATATGATCCCAGCAACTTGATGCAGCTGCTCCACTGCCATGACCATAACACACTGAGCCAGTTCGCCTGCTATCAGAGATGTGCACCGCCACATCTCTATATATTTCAACCCACCTTTATGCACTGTATGTGTATTATTTGTCTGTATGTGTGTTGTGTCCTTATGTGTGGTTTTTTTTTTCACTAAGGACCAAAAAACGCTGTTTCATCGGGTTATACCTGTACTATTGAATGATAATAAACTTGAACTTGATTCAACCCTCATGATGCTTTTGAGTACATTTTAGAAAAAAAGTGACATTTTCCGCATGCTTGATTCTTCATTGAGTCCTGCTCCAGCTGCTTCATGCAATCTGATAGGAGCTACATCTGATGCACATCCCACAGGTATAGTCACCAAGCACATTGGAGATGATCTCCTATATCCTGTAAGAGGAACACAGCTGTATCCGAGCTTCATTATCTTTCATCTCCAATGCCTTCGAAGAAAGGGAAGAAAAACCCTCATTACTGGTCCTGACTGAAGCTCAATGTTCATCATATCCCACACTTTAACCTCTTGACCCTTTTTCAAAGTAGCCGTAACCATTTTGCCGGCTTCTCTTTTTATGTCTTCCTCTCTGTCAATCTTGCAGGTACAGGTACTACCAGTCTTGATGCTGCATCTGGACCTTATTTTACTTAATCAGTCTCAAAGGGTTATCTCTCCATTGGTGCATTTTTTATCCAACCTGCCTTTTGTGCTATTCCCATTGTCTAGAATATGGTTAAGAAATCTACTGTTACTTTATCAAAAATAAGTTGATATGCACTTGCATGACATTCTCACACCACCTCATCAATTCCTCTAACCTCTGTGAAAAATAATTCTCTCAGGATTTGTTGCTACACATTCCTATAGACTTGAAATCTGCAATTTTCAACATAGAAATCTTTAATGTTCATGGTATGTCAGTGTCTGGTTTAGAGATATGTGTGCCACACTTTAATGAGAGAAAAATGGCCTCAAAACATGCCCATAGATATTACAGTAATTTACAAGCAAAATACATTTTGTCATCCTTTTATTCTAGTGACTATATTCTAAATAATACTGTATTAACTTTATTTTTGTATAGTACCTTATCTAAAGCATGCAGAAAACCTATAAAGACATTCATAAACATTCAGTGAGCAGTAACTTGGATAGTGTGTCCTCTAATTAATTTAAGTGATGTAAATAATCAATGATTTTAAAAAAGAAGCATAACATCATAGTGTCACTTCTCATTAGAAGAATAGTTCACTGCTATTCGAAGAGCAAATGCCATCAGTGTGATGTCTGCATTGGAATTCATCTACAAAGGAAATGTTTGAGAAGTGCTTCCTGTGGGACTCTAAACCACGACCTTAAGAGAAAAAAATGAGAGAACCACAAGATTGAAACTCTAACGATTTGTGATGGAGCTCAAGTCAGTATATAACAGCAAAGTATACTTAGCCTCCAGTTACTACCACCTGCCCTTTCTTCCAGCTGCATCTGAAGCAAGGGACTGATGTATGCAGAATCTGGGAAGTTTGCCAGTTAGCCAGCTGAATCAAATGCTCTTCAGAACGCAAACTAATCCTTCCAACAGTGTAGTGATGGACTGAAATAATAGCAAGAATAATGTGTGCTAGATTAGATGTAATGCTGGGAAGAACATCGATAGATTAGATTAATCAAAAAGAACATCATTCAATAAAGATATAACAGATCACTTTAAAATCTAGTTCCTGCTTTCTTTTTTTAAAAATATGTAATATCTGCCTTATAAAATATTGAATTTAAAATCAGTCTCTTTAATTAGGATCAAAACTGAAAGGGAGATTTATCTTAAGTCTATTGCAGAAAAGATTGGATTTCATTTTTGCCTTTTATCCATGACTCATTTCTATGCAATAGACACAGTTTGATTCAATTTAAAGTATTTGTTTTGTTTTTGGCTCAGACTAGAAGGGCCAAAGGGGCCTGTTTCTGTGCTGTAATGCGCTATGGTTCTATGGTCCATAGAGGACATGTTTACCCAGATATCTACCCAGATATCAACTCATTGTGTGACAAATGTAAAAGATTTGGTTTTGTTTCAATTTCGCAGAATATTGGACAGCTATTTTCAGAACATTTTTGGGATAGATCTAAAACCATGTCCATTGATTGCAATGTTTGGCATCTCCAGTGATATAAACGTTATTTAATGTCTAACCAAAAACAGGTCTTAGTATTTTCCACATTACTGGCTAGAAGAGGAATATTGCTTAAATGGAGAGAGGACTTTCCACCCACCCATAGACAAAGGTTACTGGATATTATGTCCTTTCTAAGTTGGGGGGGGGGGGGGGTGGGGAATCAGACATAATGTTAGGAAGAATAAGATTTACTATTAAGACTTTGAATCCATTTATAGCTTACTTTCATAATTGGAATGATCAAGATGCAGGGATGCAGTTAATGGGCATGTTTTGTCGGATCTCCGAAGGCCATTGCTCGATTTCAAGTCTGCTTGAATACCAATTTCAACCTTAGTTGGTGGATGGGGTTAGATCTTTATAATCAACTTTTTTCTCCTTTTTTTTTCTTTCCTTTTCTTTTTTATTATTCACTATGGATTGGAATACGAGTCCATGTATGATTATTTCTATATATATGATACCAATTCAAATGTATATTATATTTAATTTATATGGACTTGTAATGTATGGTTGTATGATAAAACTCAATAAAAATAATTTTAAAAGAAAAGAAAATATGCAACACTTCACAAATTTGTGTTTCATCTTGTGTAGGGGCCATGCTAATCTTCTCTGTATCGTTCCAATTTTAGAATATATGCTGTTGAAACGAGCTCCTGCTTTCTTTTGATTTAATTAGCAGATCTACTGTGGCAATTCTCAAATAAATTAAACAGGAAATTTCCCTTTTACCCTGTTTCTTAGTGTCTTGTTACTTCTTTGTATGTTTTTGCTCAATTTGCTATGTTCATTTTCACCTCCTTTTCTAATTTTTCATTTTGTTTTGGTTCTCTTTTTTCACAATGGGGGAAGGTTGTTGGGTGAAGATGCAGAGAAAAGAGAATGGTACAAAATGTGGTAAGTGAATTGAGCATAAAAAGGGGCAGAAAGACATTGTGACTGGAAGTTTTGGTGGAATATAATGGCACCAGGAAATGATAATACTACATTAAAATTTAGTTACATTATGATAGCACACATGATCAGGGGTGGAGTGAAATACCATATTGGCCAATAAACTCAACTTGTCAAGGATTATGAACCAAACATTTAGAAGAACCAATGACTGAGCTAAAAGAAGGAAGTTGAAGATTGTGGAAATTGGTCCTTGACATCACCTGAATAGTTGTGACAAGCACACTGAATGTTAATTTTGAAACACTGGTGGACGCATACAAGGCTATGCAGAGGAACTAGGAAGAAAGCTCCATGTCAATTAAAAGAAAAAAGCACTTGTTGTTTTGGAATTGCTGTTATCTGAATTATGTACAGTATGTGCGAGAAAATTTAAAACCTAATGGAGTGCAGGTTAATTTCACAACAAACAAAACTCTTCCCATTAAACCATCAGTGTTTTGAATTGTTTCTAAAATGGATGATCTTTAATACTTTAACATCAAAGAAATTTTGAGAATTAAATCCAGGTGCCAGGTTTGCACGAGTCATGCCTGGATGCTGGTTGCAACATTTAATAAGAGCTGCTCTATCACAGAAAAGGAGAAGCACCAGGAAGCTGGCTTCATCCTTGTGAGGCTACTCAGAGATAAGTTTGGAAAGTCATCCTCAGGAGGAGGCCACAAGTGAAGCAAAGTACAGCTATAAATTACAGTCAAAATTGGAAAGTGATTCAGTAACTGAGACATGTCTTGGGGGTTGTGAGTAAGGAGGAATGTGTGAGTTCAAACTGGGAGCAGAAGGGATATTAACCAGATTCCATGCAATATAGCAAGTTAGAATATCAGGATCTGCAGCAGAAAGGAAAACAGTGTTGTGCAATTCACCAAGGTGTTAGACTTGGCAGCATTTATTTTCCAGGGTAGGTAATTCTCGATCTGAAGGGCATAGGTTTAATGCGAGAGAGTGTAAGGGGCAGTGTTGTTATTCAGAGGGTAGTCCTTCTCTAGAATGAGCTTCCAAAGAAAGCTCTTGAAGCGGGTACAATTACAATAAAAGCCACGTGGACAGATATGGATGGGAAGGGTTTCACTGAAAATGCACCAAATGACAGGCCCAGAATACCAACTTAGTCATCATGGACAAGTGGGCCAAAGGACCTGTTCCATGCTGTGTAACTTTCTAACTAAGTATTACAAGGAAATTCAAAGGATAAATTGGGATGCAGTTAAATATTCTGTATTCTACTTAGACAAAAAGCCAGGAAGAGAAAAATAAAATAAATGGTTGTTACATTTATTATGTACCAAAATGATAGATCTTGGTAAATCTATTATAAGCTCACCAATGGGAAAAGCTGGTTCCATTATGATGAGGAAACATTTAAATTTAAGATTCTCATTGTGATTTTATGCATACGTGCATGTATGTAATTTTCAGTGTAAATAATAACATAAAATATAACATAAAATGTAAGATATGACAATTACAAAGGAAATATGCAGATGTGGATGTTTGCATTCTAAAAAGTGGAGATAAGAAATAGTTGTTAAAAATAATCTAGACCTCAAGGGACAGGAGGCAATCCATGGAGGGGAGGTTCATTTGGGGTTAAAGGGTTATTGCTTGTGGGGATTGTTGGGGTATTTCTTGTCTTAAATGCGTTGTCATATATTGAGATTAAAAAGGAAAACTTAAAAAACAGTAATGGAAAAAAGGGATGGAAGTGGTGAAGAGGCAGAAAAGAAGTGAAAATAAAGATATAAGATGGCCACGTTGGACTACATGACTATAAACATCAATGGAATATATAACCAAGTTTAAAGTGTATCCCATTGGGAAAAAAAAATCACATATAATTTAAAAGACAAAGTTACAATGTTTGAAAAAACCTGGGAACCATATATGGAACATAACAGAAAGAGCAGGCCTCGGACCACCACCACCACCTAAAATGATAAGAAGATAAACACGATCAGATTTAATGTGAATAAGTAGATGATACGTCTTTTTTGTTTGTATTCCTTTTGTATAAAGAATTGTTTTATTGTATTTTATATGTCCAATATTTACTGTTTTTCTGGAGGGGGGTGAGAAGGGGAAAGGGAGGGATGGGGGGAAAAAAAGAGAAAATGTCACTGTGAATATTTAAAGAGCTACATCTGTAAATATATATTGGTTCATATGGTTCATAGTGCGATAAATAAAGAATTACAAAAAAAATAATCTAGACATCAAAGTAAACATGATGACGCCAAATTACAGTTAATTATCCTTCAACCCATTAAATTGATTGTATTACTACCATGAAATATCAAGAGCATGGAACTAGCTGACAACTGCAGTTAACAGTAACAAAACATAACATCAAGAATTATATATTACCAATAATGGAATGTATTTGGATTTTATTGAACATTATACATTGCTTGCATTTCAATATGCAGTGTATGACAGAATGAAAAGTTCTCAGCTTATCACTAAGTAATGACTAATTGGCCTCGTGGACAGCCACATCAAGGTCATCTGCAAATTGGAGAAGCAACACCTAATATTCCATCTGGGCATTTTCCAACTGGATGGCATTAATGTCGAGTTCTCTGGTTTCCATTAGGCAACTCCCCTGTCTCTCTCTCTTCCCCACTCCTCTGTCTCCTTTCCTGCACCTCACCATCCCCTTCTCTCTCCATTCAGAAATTTGTCCCCTCCCTTATCACTACTCAGCTTTTTAATCTTGTGTCCTCTTCCCCAGATCCCTTCTCTATGGGACTGTACTCCTCCCCATGCCCCAACTCCCATCAGTTTATTCAAGCCCCAGCCTGCTTTTTGCCCATACCTTGATGAAGGACACAGACCTGAAACCTTGGTTATGTATCTTTATCTTTGCTACATAAAGAATGTTGTGTGACTTGCTGAGTTTCTCCACCATTTTTGCTTAAGCTATATTCACAGAGTCTGCAACCTTTCTTGTTCAATGCATTAGTCAGTGCATCGAATATAAAAGCAGAAGGCAATGCTCCAATATTATAAAACATTGGTCAGATCTCCGCTGAAGTTCTCTGCAATTACATCACCACATTATAGAAAAAAATGTAATACCAATAGAGAGAATGCAGATTAACCAGGATGTTGCCTGGGATGGATGGTTTCAGTCATGAACCCAAACTGCAAAGGCTGTTTCCCTTGAAGCAGAGGAGATTAAGAGGGGTCATGACTGAAGTATGTAAAATTTTGAGTGGTATAGAAAGGGTAGACTGCGAGAAACTTTTCCCCATATCAGAGGTAGAGAAAACTAGATAACAGATTTAGAGTGGGGGCAAGAGAATCAGAGGATCCGAGGATGGTGAATATTGTATACAATTTTGGTGTCCTAATTTGAGAAAGGACATTATTGCCATTTGAGGGAGTGCAGTAAATGTTTACAAACTGTTTCTTGGGATGACAGGGCTGATATATGGATAGTCTAGGGTTATACTCATTGGAACTTAGAAAAATGAAATGGGATCCTCATTGAAATATTTGAAATTCTGACAGAACTAGACAGGTTAGATGCAAGTCCAGAACAAAGGACAGGGTAAGCCATTTAGGACTGGATTGAGGAGAAATTTAATCACTCAGAGAGTTATGGAACTCCCTGCAACAAAAGGTTGTTGAGGCCTGTTCATTAGGTCTATTCAAATAGGAATTGGATGTGGCCCTTATCATTAAAGGGATCAGGGGGTGTGGAGAGAAAGTAGGAATAGGATATCGAAGTCACATGATCATATTGAATTGGATGTGCAGGTTCAGTGGACTACACTTGCTCCTGTTTTCTATGATTCTATGAGTGTCTGGAGGACACTGTTTAAGAAAGTGGTTGAAATGGAGTCGCTGACATTTAGTAAATGTGGACATTTACCCCTCCATAAATCTTCGTCCGCGAAGCCAAGCCAAAGAAAGAAGAGATGAGTGCATGAGGCACCTCGTCGTAGTGCCAAATGTAGGCAAATATGACTAACCCAGAATGCCACCTTGATGCCAGTTAATTATTCCTCAAGATGTGATTAATATGGATGGATGGTGATTTTCAGAGTGGACATGATGGAGCAAATGGCCTGTTTTCCTGCTGTATGGCTACCCACCTTACTTCTGCCAGATGGGGTGTTCAAATAAACACTTCAAAAATTATTAATGCCTACGAGCACTTACATATTGGGGGGAAAAAAACATTTTTCGACTTTAATCAGTGCTATTCTATGAATGTGGTGTGCGCTTCAAACACAGAGGCATAGAAAATCACAATTTTTTTAACAAAATAGAGTGTAATGGAAGAAAGATTTTACCTATCAACATAGCAATCATTTAACAACACTTATCCTACCACAAGAGCTGATTGAGAGTCAGACGACCCATTGACTCAGAGCCATTATCCTCTGATTGCATAGCCACTGCTGTAATAACTACACTTCTCTTTCACTATGTATATCACATTTCAGAAATACTGATGCTGAAGTGTCAAACTTAAACAGTTTCCAAAATAGCATAATTTTCAATAAACAATTCAATATAGTGCTGCAAGATTACATTTCTATAAATTAATTAATTCAAATCCTGGCGACAAAAGATGTGTAATGCAAACATAAAATGGAGATTAGTTCAAAGTAACGGTTTCCTATTTTGATTAAAAGTGGCATCTCTGAATTCAGGATTCATTAGGAGAGAACCTTTAAATTCCCTTAATGTTTGCATTATTTCAATATGTTCCAAGTGTAAAATTATAATTTTAATTTTGAAACCAATAATCATGCTTCAGCATATTCCCAGGAGAACCAATTACAGGAACATTAAGTTTGATTAAAATATTTTCTCCTGTTTATCTATCAAGACCCAAACCTCAGAAATTTAAAGTGCAGATCAGAGTCTTTATAGAAACTAAGAACAGTAGAAGATCATTTAGCTCCTTGAGCCTTTTTTGTCATTTTGTGATATTGTGGGCCATCTGCCGTCTATTTACCTACATTAATTGTCTGTTCCTTAAGAATTAATCTTGGCCAGTCAATATTATATTGGTTCTCAGCATCCACTGTGTTTTTGTGGGAGAAATTTCCATGCTACTTTATCACCGATATGTTAAAAAAATGGCCTGGCTTAGATTTTGAAATGACACCCACTTTTTTCTGGATTCCAAACCAGCAGAAATTGTTTTTATCTACCTTAGTTTTTGTTTTCCAAAATACTAAAAGAAAATTACCCATATTGAAATGTTAGATTTTACATATATTTAGACATACAATGAAAAAAAGCATGTGAAGTTATTTGTATGGAATTGAGGTGGTTAGGTGTTGGCCTGTGATGGCCTCACACTACTTTATTCTAGATATGCATGTAGCTAAATTTGCAGTTGTCTCCTGAATAGTAATCCACATTCATTTTACTGTATGACTAACATTCCCCAGGTTTCCACAGTACTGAAAGGAGCCATGAGCCAAGACCTATTACAGTACTCTTCCAATCTAGGAATTGCTTGAATGGGAAGCTGTCACTGGAGGTGAAGCAGCTGCTGACAAATGACTAGCAATGACTTGGAAGACAATGCAGCACAGTAAGTAAGGATGTGATGAATTAGTGGTATAGTGGACCAAGAAGGTTATCTAAGATTTCAATGGGATCCAGATGAACTGGGAAAGTGGACCAAATGGATGGAATTTAACTCTGACAAATGTGAGGTATTGTACTTTGGCAGGTTAAACCATGGAATGGTAGGATCCCAGTGAATGGTAGGATCCTGGGGAGCTATAGGAAAGATATAATTAATTTGGAAATGGTGCAGAAGATTCATGAGAATGTTACTGAGAATGGTAGGCTTGAATTATAAAGGAGAACCTAGATAAGCTGGGATTTTTCTCATTGAAATGTAGGATGCTAAAGGAGGACCTTATTGATGTATACAGAATCTTGAAGGTCACAATAAAGTAAATAGTCATAAACTTTTTCCAAGGATGATGGAATCTAAAACTAAAGAGCATACAGAATATTTAAAGTGAGAGGGAAAAGATATAAAAGGGACCTGAGGGGCACTTGGTTCGCATCGAGGACTGTTTCTATATGGAACAAGCTGCTAAAGGGACAATTATAATGATGAAAGACATCTAGACAGGTACAGTACCCTTCATAATGATTGGGACAAGGACACTTTTTTTCCTTTATTTGCCCCTCTGCTCCACAGTTTTAATATGTAATCAAACATTTTACACGTAATAAAGTGCATGTTCCAGATTTCATTCAAAGTTATTTGTATGAAATTTGGTTTGATCATGAAGAAATTACAGCAATTTTTATACATAGTACCCTCATTTCAGGGCACCATGTTTGGGACATATGACTTCACAGGTGTTTAATTACTTCATTGGTGCAGGTGTAAGAAAGCTAGGCTTGCTTCTAAGCTTTTGATCGCCTTTGGAGTCTGTAGTTGCTATTTTTCACCATGAGGACCAGAGTTGTGCCAATGAAACTCAAAGAAGCTATTATGAGCCTGAAGAACAGGAATAAAACAGTAAGAGACATCACCCAAGCCTTAGGATTACCAAAATCAACTGTTTGGAACATTATTAAGAAGAAAGAGTGTACTGATGAGCTCTGTAGTTGCAAAGGGGATGGTATTTCCAAGGAAGACCTCCACTACTGATGATGGAATAATTCTCATTATGATGAAGAAAAATCCCCAAACGTAGGTCCAACAGGTTATAAACACTCTTCAGGAGGTAGGCGTGGATATGTCAATGAGTACTGTCCCAAAAGACTTTCTGAAGAAAAATGCAATATTGTGTATCGTATTATGCATATCGTATATGCATCTATGCATGTCTATGTGTTATTGGGTCATTGAAGACGAGTTGTCATTAAAGTGAATGATATGTTGAATAAAGGACAGGAAGTCCCGAAGGTTTCCACGCCTAACCTACTACTAAGACCTGGTGCAAAGTTAGCACAGAGGCACTCATTTTCAACAGTTAAAGCTGATTATCATGGTCAGAACTGACCTTACCAAACCCTTTGAGAGAAATTTGAAGAAAATTTTGTTTCCTAAAGAGCCAGTTAAGTTTCCCATATTGACTATTTGGAACTTGGATCAGGCAATTACAATTCGTTGGTATCTGGCACCAGGAAGAGGGGCAACACAACAAATGTGTCCCGCAAATCACAATACAGTACATGATGGAAAGCTGCGTGGTCTAGGTCGCTGTCATGGCCCTTCTAGTTTTAACTCAACGTTCTCCTTAAGGTGCTCGTTTCTGTAAGTGTTGGTAATAACTAATGTATTTTGCTGTTCCGATTTAGCATTTATCAACCAATGAGGCATGGAGCAGCTATTCAGGGGGCTTCAGTACGATGGCATTCAAACAGGCATTGAGAAAGAAATAGAAGTATCAACAGTCCTGGTTTTATTAAAACTCGTTTAGAAGATATGGGCCTACATCGACACATTAGACAAAGTCGAAATAGGAACACCCTTAGGCCATTTTCTTGAACTGTGTCGGCAGAATTTCGGACCCCAGTGACAGCTCTGAAGTTCCAAGTTCCTTGAAGTCGAAAGCATGGACAATTATTAATGCGACGCTGGCGTTTATCTGATCTGCGCGGCCCCCTATCACCGAGGCAAACAAAATGACTGCACTATGAAAAGTATTTTGCGAGCCCAGTGGTATAGTTTTTTTTAATGTGTACATTTTTTGTTACGACTCCATGATAGCGATACTGTGCAATTATCTATTGAACGATCCTCTGCCAATCACTTACTTAATGCTTACCTCATATCCGTAATTGCACACTAACCGCAACAAGCAAAAATATATCGTTGAAGGACCACAACGTTTAGTGTGCATTAATGAAGGATGTGCAATAAATTAATCTCATTAGTCCTATAAAAACAGGCTCCATCAAGTTAAACAGGAAAGACAGCAGACGCTGTGATTGCAATGGGATTCGAATCAGATCCAAAACGTTGGTTAGCCTTTACTTCCTATGGATGCTGTGTGACCTGCTGAACTTCTCCTGCACTTTTATAGACTCCACTTAAGGCCGATCGGTTAACTCAGTGAGTTGCTATTTAAGGAACTTGATTTTAAGTCGGTCCAGGCTGATAGAATGAAAATCTCCTTCTTCTTTTGTCTGAAAGTATCTTCGATGCATCAAATTCGTTCAGTCTCAATTCGTTTCCAGATCGGCGCGGTCTCACTACAGAAATCGACCCCTTATCACAATATTGACAATGTCGTTTAGGAGGCCAAAGAGGGCACATGCAATGGGAAATAAAAGATACTGACGCGGTGAAGGAGCAGGCTGTAAAGGTACACTCCCTGGCCAGGTTAGGCTGTCCAGTACATTTCCCGGCATTAACGACGCATTGCTGCTGAGAGCACACAGCAAATTTGAAAGTTAAAGTTAAAAGGATACAAATGCTGCCACATATAATGTATGGAGCACGATTAGGAAATATCCTCGCCACAGTCGATAATCAAAATCTTTGGGTGTGTGAACCCTATTACACAGTGTATATGAATTTCCACTCTGGAGCAGTGAAGGACAATTTATCTGCACACAGAAAGAGTATTCTTCCAATTAAAAAAAAAATTGTATTCCCTAAACCTTGCACTTCCCTTCTTTATACCACAATATATGTCCAGTCCCCGTGTCGATGCATCGCACCAAGATGCTGTTCTTTTAAGAACGGTCCCTTTGGATTCATTTCAGTGGAAAGAATAAAGGCATGGACTATTTTCTGAACGGACAACGAGTTCACAATATCAGAGGTGCAGAGGGACTTGGAACTCCTCGTAAGATTCCCTGAAGGTTAACTTGCATGTCAAGTTGGTCGTAAGGAAGGTAAATGCAGTGTTCGCATTCATTTGGAGAGGATAGAGTATAAAAGCAGTGACGTAATGTTAAAACATTACAAGGGATTTGATCATCTAGTAGTTGTAGTATTGTTAACAGTTTTGGGCTTGTTATCTAAGAATATTTTAGCATTGGAGAAGGTCCAAGGCGGAACATCAGAATGGTCCCTGGAATTAATGAGTATGAACGCTCGGGGACTGTACTCGCTGGAGTTTCGAAGAATATCATTAAAACATTACTAAAGCTGAAAGGTTTGGATAGAGGACGTGGAGAGGATGTTTTCTTTGGTGGGGAGTTTGGGGTCAGAGGGCACAGCTTCAGAATAGAAACGCGTCGCCTGAGAACAGAGATGAGGAGGGTGGTGAATGTGTGGAATTCATTGCGCTGACCGCTGTGGAGGGCATAATTGGGTTAAGACGGAGGTCGATAGGTTCCTGATAAGGAAGGAAATCAAGGGTTACGGGGAGATTGGGGTTGAAAATTAGAATAAATCAACTATGATGGAATCATAGCCTATGGAGCAGGGTTGTCTCGATAGGCCGAATGGCCTAATTCCGCTTCTATTTCTTGTTGTCTTGTTAAAAACACAGAAATGCTGGAGAAACTCAGCAAGACTCACATTGTCTAAACGAGGTAAAGATGTATTACTGACTTTTCGAACCTGAGCCTTTGACACAGCGAGACCTGCTGAAATCCGCCGGCATTTCTGTGTACATTCACCGCGTCTGCAGAATTTCGTGTGTTACTCTTATATGCGGTGTCTATAAAGGTCTGTACCTTTATTGTCCAAACAATAGAATAACTCGGAACAATTTTATCAATAATTAGGTTAGGAGGTAAAGTTTTCAGATATTGCAGCTCTCCGTGTTGACTAAATTTTAAAGCGCCAGTAAACACTACAGTCTTTATGTCTTTATCCATAATTATTTGAGTAGAAAATCGCTGAGTCCATGAGCAATTGGTTAATTAATAAATAGGCAATATCAATGTTTCAATGTCCGAAAAGTACATGATCGTTCCCCCCCCCCCCCCCCCCCCGAATTCAGTACAGAAACAAATGAAATGTAGTAGGGAAAGTTTCCATGGCTTAAAACACATTGGTGATAACCTGGAATTCATTCCACTACACAATGAAACGGTGCAGCGGCCCATCTTCGGTGGTACCAGAATTTATTCAACTTGTCAGAATAAGTGTAAGGAACCAAGATTATTTTAATGCTTTACAAAATGAAAGACACGCAAAAAAGTTCCACATCAAAATGTACTTACGCCGCACTTAAGCTAATAAAAAAGCATAGTATTAAAAAAAATATATATACTGACGAATTCGTCAAATTTTAATGAAACATTTTTAAAACGTGGCGTCTGGGCTTGTGCTTTATAACAGATATCACATTTATTATCTGTGGGAATGTGGCAGGTTTTAGATTTTTCCTGACACTTCGTTTCAATCTGATTCCTGTTGTTAGGGCGCATGGTCTTTGGATTTATTTATTTTTTTGCTTATGATGCAAGTCTAGTCAAATTATCTGCAAATATAACACAGTTATATTCAATATTGCGGAACATATTGAAAATGTTACACAAAATGTTTTGATACATGTATTTCACGATGTACAAACAATAGAATAACTCGGAACAATTTTATCAATAATTAAACCTTTTCCGCTACGTTAACAAGCACCAAAGTGATGAAGGGCGTTTAAAACGATTCATAGATGGTAAACAACGACCTTCCTTTACCGCCGCCCATTCTCGATATGTTGCCGGCCAGCTCCAATATAAACGAGGTGTCCTTTTTTAAAAAAAATTGAGACCAGTATTATTTGAATGCAGTTTGAATAAATTGGCAGTAAAAACGGCTACCCCGAGTGATGTGAAAGTGCCGTGTCTTGGTTCATTCCTCCAAACCTCCACTTTCCAGCTTCTCCATGGGCTATTCGCCAATGCGTTGGCAGAGGTCAGATCAGATCGATCCACACTTAATCAAAGTACAGTTAAATGAGATTGATTTGCAATTTAGAACGTTTGTTTTTATTCTAGATTAACGAGGAAGTTCAAGGTAAGAAACTACCGCAAAAGCACCTCATTCAATCTTTGGCTATTTTGATGTGCAAAAATTGCACATTGCACAGTTAACACCGAAATGGTGATTTACTCCTTTAGTACAATATTAAAATCTCCACATCGGAGAAACATTCGTGGGAAACCTATTCATATTTATGGTAATATTGTCCCAACCCAGTTAAAAAGTGGTGACAAACTTCTGGCTTCACAGATATTTAAAAATGGTTTCAAACATCCAGAGTTCCACTTAATGCCAAGATCATTTTATTTTGATCTGTTTTGTTTTGCTCAAGTGATAGGTGTCGAATATAGAAATGGAAAGAGTTTTATATATATAATACACACACACATTTGTCATTCCCCTTTTAAGATAATTCACTCCCGTTCATTTGTGTTTCTTTGAGTAATTTTTCATTACAGATGATTTACAGTTTCTCGGAATTTCAAAATTTTAGAAGTTACGTGACGAGAACACGCGGGACAGTAGATTATAGTGAAGTTTCAATGTAGACATTTTAATTCTGTTCCGCTTTGCAGAACAACCTGGATCCAGTACGAAATAAGAAATAAAAGGTCTACAGTACTTCATAGTTTAGATATTTGAATAACATCAGAGTTTGTGAGGGCTGACTGTTTTTTTTTAAACATGACGGCGCAGAACAAGTGTCCCATATTATTGCGAACGGAGCTCAAGCAATTCAAACCAAATAATATTTAGAGATATTTGATCAAGAGTGACAGTAATACTGCATAACAATCTCTATATGTTTAAAACAAGGTAACTATTATTTCCTTTTCACGAATCTTGATGAATGGCATGTGCAACAAATAATGATTCCAGGGTTATCGCAGTGCTGGATGCGATAACCCAGTTTGGTTTGAAGAGCGCCGGCAATCTTTTTTATTAAACTGCAATTAAAACCAACCTCACGGAATAAAAAAGCGTAGTGTGAATGTAATGGACAGTAACTTAAATGTCTGAAACAATCCGAGTATAATAAAAACACTGATGTTAGATTTATTCTAAGGATTAAAAATAATATTTATGGATGTTAATTATGGTTTCAAACCTCTTTCCCCAAGGTTTGGTTCTCTGGATTTGAAAGGTGCAGGAAGATTAAGTGGTGTGCCGGAAGCTCGTAACTGAGGTAATTAGAACTAGAGAATGACGTCAGATAATTGAGTCAATATCCAAGGACAAAATTATTTTTCAATCCAAAATACGGGGTTCTTATTAAACTATTATGAGATTGCTCTTAATTCCATACAGTTGTCATATATCATTCACACTAGCACGCAATGATAATGTCAAATATTTAGCAGTATATACGAAAACATTTAATTTGAATTAATTCTTTCGATTTCATTGGCTCTGACCCTTTTATGACCATGTGCAGAACTCTCTTGTTTCCAATGAATGCTCCGCCGCCTTTATTTCAAACAAGTAGTGTTGTGCATCAATATGTTTACATTCAGATATCTTGGTTAACAGCGATCATTTTGCTTGCCACTTCTGCCAAACACTGTGTAGTATGGAGAACTGATGGCCGAGAATGAATAAAAATAAGATCACATGTAACCGAGATTGCTGGACGATCATGGAAAATGCGAATGAAGAAGCCGAAAATGACGTCTGCTCTTTGTGGGTTTTTTTAAAACCCTCAATAACACAATCATTTGTCCCGTTTTAAAGGTAGGTGCTTGAAAGTATGTGAAAACTGTCCCAGACTGTATCTCTCAAAAAAATCACAAATAATCCATATTAAACGCTCTGAACATTTCAGGACCACGTGTATTTTCACTCTTACGACAGGCAAAAGATAACAAATGACAAAATACAGATCAAGTTAGAAGCAAGGACTCGTTTGTCTCTATTTAACTTTAAATACACTCACTGCCGTTCCATGAACCATTAGCCTATTAATTACAGACGTTCATCAATAATTTACAATAAAATACAATTTCAGATTTTACCCCTTTCAGATTATGAAAGTTATACATCAGAATATCTGGCGTTTGGTAGTACGTGTTTAAAACAGTATACATTTTTTTATACAAAAGACCAGACAGCGTACAACCTTCATTCATGACATATCTAACTGAGCTAGAACAAGCAACATGAACATCGAATAGTTTGTTCCTTCAGGAACTAGACTCTTTAAAAGAGTCTTTTTTTTTTGTTAGATGACTTACCCAAGCTGCAATTCAAAAATATCCAAAATTATACTGGTTACTCGACAAATCGAGTAATCTGCCTGCGTTATGAAATCTCACAGCATGTCACATTGTCACCAGGCTCTGTTATAGATCCCGTTACCATTTAAATGATTGCAGTATGGACCGTTTTAAGAACTGTTTTGGAGCAGTCAACTTTCCCCAAATCGAACGATGCTATTACAAAATAATCTAAACTGACTAGGTAGGTCTTTCGGAATGTATTATATGTTCACAATGTATATGCATACATGTCACGTCATTGTTAATTTTCAATATTTTTAAATTCAGCCCACATGAGTCAACTTAAAATGAATGCTGCTTCCTGAAGATATCTGTCAGTCCATTATTTTTTTGTCCATCGTTTCTCTTTTGCCATTCCTGGAATAGGGCTCAAAAGCCGAAGAGCTCAAGTATCGAGCAGAAAGTTCCTGCAAGTTCCCTGTCAATGATCCGGTTGCAGTTAAGGGTGAAGCGAGCCTTGTGGCTACTGTTCCAATAAGAGACGGTACCGGCATACTGAAAACGTTGTGTCCGGGGTGGGCAGTGCTCAACGTCGGTGCTCCAGATGTCCCAACCGTGAGTGACGATGTGCCCAATGTCGTGCCAAGGCCGACGACGGGGGCGCGCAGAGTCGATACTAGGCTGTTGGTGGCACAGGGCAGGATGCTGGACAACCCGGGCGGCGACAGAAGCCTGCCTTGTTCCAGAAGCCGTAAAACGCTGCACGTTGCTGCGGTTTCAGAGGCCGTGGACCGGACATCCGAATCTTTTCCCTGGTCTTTTTTCTGCTTCGTGCGTCGGTTTTGAAACCAGACTTTCACCTGT